>NW_020654878.1:11796064-11813654 GCF_003589595.1 Hyposmocoma kahamanoa
AAAAAAAAAAAAAAAAAAAAAAAAGAGGTGGCAGTACTTCCCTGGACGAACTCTTTCACGAGGAGCTCCACTGCTACTGAAAGTTGTTGATGAGGTAAAAGATGTGTGTCAGGATCGTAGGAAGACTGTGTCACTGCTTAACCCGATGGCAAAATCGAAAAGTTTGTGTGTGTGTGTTTGTGTGTGTGTGTGTGTGTGTGTGTGTGTGTGTGTGTGTGTGTGTGTATGTGTGTGTGTGTGTGTGTGTGTGTGCGTGTGCGTGTGTGTTTGCGATGTCAGATATCAAACTATTCATTCTCATTATATTTCACGCTAACCACTGAACTATTTTCAGAGACGAGTCCATAACTCTATGCAAGTTTGCAAGCGACGCCTTTGCGAGGTAGTTGGAGTAGGTACGTCGGATAAATCCAGCTGATAGGCGCCAAAACTTGGCGGCGAAAGGTGGTTAGCGAACTAAAATAGAGTTTTCAACGTTCATCTGAGACTAGAAAAACTTAAAGTAAGCATTTACTTATAAAAAAAACTGTCTTATTATTACACCGTTAGTTACATAAATGACAACGAACACAACTTACATTGTTATATATAATAATGCGAGTATCCAGGTCGGGATGAAGTGATGTAAACTTTCTAATTTTCCTAATCTACGTTTTATGGGACTGAATGTAATAGAATAACCCTCCAATATAATTTTGTATCTAAGTAAATCAAAGTTACGTTACGAGCACCGACTTCCTACTTGCATGTCGCTTACAGCCCATAGCTCTTTATTTATAGGCCATCAAAGACAACATAATCGAATTCGCTCGGAATCATCACCGTATCGTTTTGGGAGCGATTGTATCGAGTAGATACACATGTCGAAAGCTGGACCGATAGCCAAATAAACTAGCAGCGCATCGATTACCTGTCAACGGCAGGCTCGCGAGTGACCGCGCCAGCGGACCAGACTATACCGCATAAACACACTTTTCCAATTATTTAGTTGTTAGTTTAACTGCCATTGGTACACTGTATTATTGTTTTTCAGTGTGGATGCGCCTGCTATATTTTGTATCGAATCTAGTTAGTATGTAGGTACTTATACACGTACCGAAATTCCAATGCGTTGGTCAACTCCGGTCAAAAAGAGATATATCACAAAATTTGCTCGTCCCGCTGGCATAATACATACAATCTAGTTCACAAGAACTCTGCTACGACAGTCTTAGATAAATCTTTTTTTTATGTGCTAGACAGCCCCACCAATTCTGCCTGGACTCAAACTAGGGGATTCCTGGTACTACTGTGGGATTTCCCTAGTAGACATAGAAATGAGACTCCAGTGACTGTTATAAATTATATTATAAGATCTTTCACTATCAATCCAAACAAAACCACGTCTTTTCAAGTCAGAGGTGGTTTTTAGTAATGGCGGCCGCCCGTTCGCGTCCCGTTGATTCGATGATGACGATATCGATTTATTTATTATTTCGATAAAACTAATTCTTATTGAAGCAACGTAAGTTTTCTAACAAAATAATATCAATTAATGGCACGATTCACCAACACTATGAATACCAGAGCAACGGAATTCATTCTGCGGCACTTCCCAGAACACCCAGACCAGAACCAATTTAGAAAAGTTAATTTCCCAATTTGTTCCTACCGGGAATCGAACCCGGAACCGCCTCAGGCTCCACAGTAGAAACCGTTAGACCACTGAGGTTGTCTTGTTTGCAAAAATCTCAACCACATCTAGGTAACCGCATTTCTATACAAATTAAAAGGGTGACCGCATTTCTATACAATTTAAAAGGTGACCGCATTTCTATACAATTTAAACGCGTCAGAAAACTTAATGCTTAGACGACGCAAATTGTGTCATATTTGCGAACACGAACATAAACATCCATTAACCAACTTATTCAAACTGTTGTGACAAATAAAAGTTTAATCTGAAAAGAATCAGCCTTTTTCAAAATATATGTACATATTTTGCATATACACTCAATATTATTATCAATATATTATACTCAACTAATATTAGTAATAATAATGACACATACACATTATATTAACTAATATTAGTCAATTATTATGTTAGTATAATAAATATTGTTTATAAAGTCATAGTGTGTGTCACCAAAGGGGAATTATTCTATAGTTCCGACGAGTACAACCCCCACTTGAAGATATTAAGTAAAAGCTATTCGTCATTTCAAAACTTAGTAACGCTTGGTTTAACTAAAGTTTCCATTCGTTATTGTTTAAATAAAACTAAACTAAACACCCACAAATAGTTACTTGATAAGAACATAAAGCTTATCAATTAACAGCATCTTTCTACAACTAAGTAAAACTCTACTTAGAGAGCGCCAGCGGGTATGAACACAGCGCGTTATATTATGGTGTTAACAACACAATACAGAAGGAACTTTGTCTTGATGAAACTTTTCTACACTTTTAATAAGAAGCCCATTCATCGCATACTTTTCCTTCAACACTGTAGGGAGACTGCTATAACTCGTGACACCAGAAAATTAAAAGTGCCGCGTCACGCTTGGGCTATCTCGGAGAATAGGGTGACTAGGCTCTTGTGCAACTTCGAACTTAATTAATTGGAGGTCCACCCGTCGACTAACTACGCGTTTTATGTGCTTGCCTACATATCTACCTTATGATTACTTCTTAGCTAATTGATGAATTTGTTTGATTTGTATATTTTTTCCAGTCGTAATGTAAATAATTGTTGGGGAACCTACCGACAAAAGACCCTAACTAACTAAAACTGGGTACGTAGGAACTTCTCTTTCTTAGACTGATACGTGTTACTTATACCAATTACTAAAAATCGCAGAATGTATAGAAATATATAATAAACTATACAAGGCTCAATTTATATTGCGGCGAAAAGGAATGGAAGCGAATTTTTGTAACGATATTGTATATAGCATAATGAACTTTATGGTCAATTGTGTATACTCGCGCATTCCGCAAAAGATTTTAGCTCATATCTAGTTTGTATTTTACACAATTGACCATAAAGTTATTAGTTATTATTATTTTATTACTTATTTTATTTTATTTTATTATTATATTATATTAGTTATTAGTTAGTTAAATTATGCTATGTACGGACAAGGGCACACCCATAGATTATATATTAAATCTATGAGCACACCAGATTACACATTTTTGTTCCAAAATCGCCTCCAGTGCAACGGAACAAGATACGTCAATGTGTAGCTTGATGAGCCGGCGTGTGTACAATATCGTTACAAAAATTCGCTTCCACTCCGTGCTGCCGCAATAAAAATTGAGCCTTAAAACAATCACATATTAAATTACAATATGAACATGATGAAAAGTAAAATTTTCAATAGAGATTATTTGTATATTTCATATACATAAGATAGATAAAAAAATGCGGTATATAAAAATTTGCAGGACTGGTAATGACATTAACGACTGACGAATTATGGGTGAGTATTTTATCAAAAAGCTGAACTTGTTACCTATAACATTTTACATTGTGAGAAAAACATATATTGCGCGTGTTTTGTCGTTGTTGTAGTGTAGGAGAAATGGAAATAATTATACAGTTTTCAAGTCACGAAAACAAAATCAAAGAAAAAATATGTCGGATTTCAAGAAGATTTCATAAGAAACAAAACACTGGCTTATAATCACAAATAAAGTGCAATATGTAACATTTTTTTGTTTTATTTAAATAAATCTATAAAAAAAATACTGGGTGAACAAAACACTAGGGATGCACGGCCACCAGCGATTTAAGTGAAACGTTGATCGATCTCTTTCATATGGTGATCTAGCTTCTTTGTAACGTTAAAGCATGTTTCTGTCTGATTTTGAAAATGTCAAAAATGGGGAGCTACCTTAGACTAATTTTTTTCCATCCTCTAAGGGAGCTACCATAAAGGATGGAAAAAAATATGCCATTATATATTATAGCCACATGTTTTTTCCATCCTCTAAGGGAGCCACAGACGAACCCTTAGAGGATGGATATAAGGACGAACCTCAGGGGGCCTACCACAACCTCTTAAAACAATATTACTTTAACCTTATATTAACTTTTCGTACCATAACGCGCTTAAAGTAAGCTTACTTGTAACGTTAAAACCTTAGAATAATAACGCATAGAATGATAGTTTCATAAAAAACGAACTGTCACAAGTGACGCAAAAATCAAATTCATGTAGGCGTAAGCAACTTGTATTTACGCTCGTCGGCACGCACACAAATATACGAATAATGATGCCATGGAATAACATTTCCCTGAAAAGTGGGGAAATTGTATCTTGCTTAATTCATCGTTAAGTTAGAGGTGCCTACAGATTTGCTCGATTTTGTCGATCGTTACTGTCGATCAGGTGCCTACAGATATGCTCGATTTTGTCGATCGTTACTGTTGATCGACAACGTCAAGTGACAGGAATTTTCAAAAATTTATTTTTGGTAATCCTTATGGAAATGGCATTTATATCTGAATACACGAAGGCGGACACGACTTTTCTCATTTCTAAATCCAAGATGGCGGCCACGTCTTTTCAAATAAATGCAATATGGGAATCGTTTTCGAGGTATTCGAGGTGCTCATTACGAATATGGCACTCATTTCTAAATCCAAGATGGCGGCCACGATTTTTCATATAATGGCAAGTTGGGGAACGTTTTCGAGGTATTTGGGGCTGCTCATTAGGAATATAGCACTTATTTCTAAATCCAAGATGGCGGACATGACTTTTCGAATAATGCCAAGTTGGGTGTCGTTTTCAAGGTATTAGGGGCTGCTCATTCGGAATATAGCACATATTTCTAAATCCAAGATGGCAAAGAATTAGAAGACGAAGAATTAGAAGTCTTGTCCCCCATCTTGTATTCAGATATACATGCCATTTCCTTATGGTTTACCAAAAATACATTTTTGAAATTTGTTGTCAACCATCTTGGATTTAAAAATTAATGCTACATTCGTAATAAGCACTCTAAAACTCCTCGAAAACGTCTATAATTTTCAATCGTTACAGTCGATCGACAATGTCGAGCAAATCATTCTCATTAAATACTACCCAATTCTTATTTAACTCATATATGAACAAAAACCTACAAGCGAGTTTAAGTGCGACTATCGAATTTGAATATATAAATAGCCTGATATTATCTGTGGGTATGTTTATATGAAAGTACACGATAACAATTAAGAACCTGAGCCTGAAAGTTATTTATACACGATTTTGGAGAACTGACGATGACTTTTTAGTCAGTGTTAGTTTCCTGAAATAATTTTAGTTAAGAACTTTTGAGTCTGGGCAAGACAATTTTTTTAAATGAGTGTATGATGAACAAGAATTCGTTCCGTGGCTTAGTTGGTATAGCGTCTAGCACGGTATGCAAGAAGACGTCGGTTCGAATCCGACCGGATCGAAGGAATTTTTTTTTCTGAGTGTTTTTTCTGAGTGTTCGATCTTTGTAATAATAATTATAACAAACTAGTGGAGTAATTTCACAAAAAATAATTGAATATCAATTCAATAAAAATTTAACGAATATTATAAAAAACAACAGACAAATTTTTTTCATACTGTGTTATTTATCTCTTAAAGATTACTGAAAATTTTTGTGCTTTGTAAAAAAAAGGTGGATAATGTTATTGTTAAACATGGAGACAGTCGGGTTGTCCAATAGGCATGTTTGGTTGTCCAAAGGAAATATCAAAACTTCTAATGCCTACATTTCGTGTTATTCCAAATGAATATAGTTAAGGAACAAAAAGAAAAATTTACGAAAATGGTCAATCAGTTACATAACATAATATCAATTCTTGCCATGAAGAAGCAATAGTAGTAATAGAATAGAGTAATAATAGAAATATTTTAAGTGCCTAAGAAGCAATCAACTTTATCTAAAATATTACAATAAAGGCAACTCCGAAGCAACGAGTGTACCTCCGAAGATAATCAACATCCTTAAAACAATATTAGTCTTTTAATCAACTACACAACTTATACTAAGTAAAGTACACTTAGATATTTTAATAAACAGTCTCGTTAAAACTATCACTCTGTGGAAAACATTGTATGCAATGGTCCATCAGTTACATAATATAACATCAGTTCTTGCAGTGAAGAAGCAATTAGACATGAAACAAAAAACTTGTCAAACAACATAATAACAGAAGTTTTTTAACAGAACAATAAGCAACTAAGAAGCAATGAAATCTACGCTATCAATAATATTAAAACTAAATACGAAGATAATCAACTTTTTTTTATTCAAATGTAAGAGCGCATTTGACCTTCTTCTCACCTGATGAAAAATGACGATGAGGTCGACGATGGAGCATGCACACCTAAATAATGCCTATTCGATCTCGCCTTGAAAAAGTCCAAGTTACAACGTTCAGGGAACAAGTCTGCAGGCAGTGAATTCCACCCCATAACCGTTCGCCAAATCGCCACATAAATGTGGAAGCGTAACATTTTGTGCGAATCTTTCGAATATCCACAACATATGGGTGGAATCCAAGCATACGTCTAGTCCCCCGATGATGGAAAGGGGAAGGCGGACTTAAATCGTGTAATTCCTTGACACACTCCCCGTGATATATCCTGTAAAATACCGATAAGCAGGCAACTTTACGGCGGTGTTCAAGGCTCTGCAGCTTCGCCTCTACTAATTCCGAGTCACCTCTTGACACGCTTGTCAATTGAATCCAATGTGGCCAGTTGGTATATAGCAGAGCCATCCCAAAGGTGGCAGCAGTACTCCATACGACCGAACTTGTGCTTGATACAGCTAAAGCAACTGTCCCGGTGTGAAGTAACGCCTCACCCTGGAAAGGATGCCAAGCTTCCTGGATGCACTTTTGGCCATAGATTCAATGTATCTGTCGAAATTCAGATTGGACGACAGGTCCATTCCAAGTAGCTGGAGACGGTCGGCTATCGGTATGGATATATCACGAAAAGTCGGATTCAGCTCAAAGGGACCTGTTTTGTGGAGAATAGACACGCCTGCATTTTGATTGTATTAAATTTGACAAGATTGGCATCGCCCCAATCGGAGACGGCCCTGAATGTCAAATCCAAATGGCTAACTATAAACTCTCGACAAGATTGGATTTCCTCGCTACGGACCCTTGCATTAGTCAAGTACCTTTCTACAACTGTGCTGTCACCAGCATACGTATAAGTACCTGGAATTAACATATCATTGATATGCAGTAGAAAGAGTGTTGCAGACAGTACAGAACCTTGAGGGGCATCTATCGCCCGATGTTCGGAAGAGTAGCCTTCTAAGATCACTCAAATGGAACGTTCGCTCAAGAAATCCGCGATCCAATTGCAAAGGTTAGTGGGAAGCCCATAACATGGAAGCTTACTTATAAGGCTTGCGTGCCAGACCCTGTCAAAGACTAGAAATGCCCAAAGACACTGCAAGTGCTTCGCCTTCCTTTTCTATAGCCTCGCTCCATATGTGATAGGCATACACAAGAAATCCCCAGTAGATCGCCCTCGTCGGAATCCATATTGGCGATCACCGAGAAGGTCGTTGTCTTCAAGGTATGACAGGAAACGGTTGTTGAATACACGTTCCATAGTCTTGCAGAGTATGAAAGTGACTGAGATAGGTTTATAGTTGATAGGGTCAGCTCTGCTTCCTTTTGTGGGCACAGGTTGCACGTTTGCAAGCTTCCACGACCTGGAAACTACACTAGTCTCAAGTGAGAAGCGATACAGGCGTATGAGAACAGAAGACAACTCAGGCGCACAGTTACGTAGGACTACTGCTGGAATTCCATCTGTACCCGTTAGCTTTATTCTAGTCAAGATTCCGTAGAGTTCTAGTAAGTAAGTACATTTTTTTGGCGTATGCGAACTGGCGCCATAGTGCAGTCAGCCTGAGATAAGGTAGGTGGTAGGTTGCCTGCGGTATCCAGACGCGAACTCTCTGCAAAGCGTGAGACAAAGAGATTCGCCTTCTCTTCTGCAGTATGGGCCAAGGTGCCATCCGGTCTCAGCAGAGGTGGCAAAGATGGGAGATAAAAATTACTTTGGACCACTTTGGCCAGGGAGCAAAAGGATTTGCTACCTGCTGGGTAAGAGGCAAGCTTGGAACCTATGCGGTGCACATGATCGAACTTGGCACTATGTAACAAAAGATTGCTTCTTTTCAGATATTTCCATTCCATAAAATAAATTCCAAAAATCATATAGAACAAGTATTTTAAACAAATAAACCAAAGAAAATTGTAGTTTTATTATATAAAGAATCAAACTACATGAATTGGACAACTGATAATGTCACACGGACAACCAATTTGGTTGTCCAGACGACAGGTTGTCCAAGGGACTTTTTTTAAATTTAAGCTACCTGAGCAAGAAGCGAGGTTTTGTGTCTTTTATATCACTCTCCCAATGAAACCAAGAGTAAATAGAATCTGTTGCACCGTAATTCAGTATGATATAACAATCTATTTACCTATTTCTTATATATTCTTGTGGTGGTCCGGGGGACACAATAAACACACCCACTCTCTTAAGCGCAACTCGGCCAACTGATGCCACGGTTTCACCGAAATCAAGACGGCGACTAAGGGTCGTATTCCAGAACTCTACTGAATTCAAGTCAGGATTTGAGCAGACTTGTGTATGATTTCAATCACTGGAAATACGACCTTAATGGCAAGGACTTGAGTATAATTTTCAGTGCTCACTGCTATACTCAAGTCAGGATTGCACTGGCAACACACGCACTGGAAATACGACCCTAATGGGACTTGAGTATGATTTCGAGTGCTTTAAACCATACTCAAATCCTGATTTGAGCATTGAGTAGAGTTCTAGAATACGACGCTAAGTGTGTTCTCTTGCTGGTAAGAATAGGTGTTTATCATTATAGCTATCGCACCATCTCTGTATTGTTGCTAGAACTTTTTACCGGTTGTCCAATAGACTTAAGCCACGTAAGATTTTATGGGGACCAAAACTTGATGCAAAAAAATCCTAAAATAGATAAAATAAAAAATATCGATACGTTTTTTTGACAACAGTTATAATCATAATGTTTAAATATGTAATTACAAATAATTGGTGGATATTATTTTCGTTCGTAGTATGAAATATCATGGTGCGACAGTTACTTGAGGACAAACATTAATACTATGGATCGAAGTTTTAGGTCAATCGGACAACCATTAAATAATGGATAATTTTGATGATTTAGTAAAGATTTGGGGTTTGAGTTGGTTAATGATATATTTATTTTAGTATTTATTTTAAGAAAACCATACATAAAACAATTATAGACTTAAAGAATTCTTGTTAGTAGTCTCACTTTGTCTGGGACATATTGAGTTGGCCGTCGGACAAATAAAAGTTGATTGACCCACCTACATCGCCGGATATGTAGTACGAGTAATACAAAAAAATATGATGCAAAGAATCAGCAGTGCGCTGGTCATAGTTAAGAGTTCCTTGCTTTCGAGGACGAAGGTAGTCTAGCTTATCCCACCTAAGATGCTATCCAAATATGCATAGTAGCAGAGTTAATAATCCGAGAACGTATAACAAATCACAAAAATTTCACACGAGGCCGTCATTAAGTAAATCTCTTTTGATTAATAAGATTTTACCATATTTTGTGCTGACAAAATATAGTAAAATCTTATTAACATTTTCATTTGTCTTGCCATTCATCAATTTGATTAATTATTATATACTATATTGGCGTGCGTTTTCATTATATAAGTTAATCGATAAGATCTTTTATTTCAAAAAGATGTTAATTATATAATAAGCTCATTTTATGGGAAGGACAATAATTTTAATATTTGAAGTCGATTAAAAATTAAAGTCTCAATTTTTTTTTAAGTAATCAACATTTTTTAAAAGCAAGTAAAATAAAGGACTTAACTATCTTATTCTAGTATTTTTCTACTATATTATTATTACGACTACTTGTAATCAACAAATACTCGAACAAAAA
This sequence comes from Hyposmocoma kahamanoa, assembly GCF_003589595.1. Classification (NCBI taxonomy): domain Eukaryota; kingdom Metazoa; phylum Arthropoda; class Insecta; order Lepidoptera; family Cosmopterigidae; genus Hyposmocoma; species Hyposmocoma kahamanoa. The sequence goes on from NW_020654878.1 coordinate 11,806,061, forward strand.
TTATTCTATTTAAAATCGAATAATTATATGGAATACGCGTGTTTACGCGTATTCCCTTCAATCAATCGATTTAGAACGAGCGGAAGGAGGTTTCCTCTCTAAATTGTTCTTGTGACGTCATAGTGGATACAAAAAATATGTCACGCTTGGTTTTCATACAAATTAGTAGGTACAGGGTCAGGAGCACGTCAAGCTTGACATTTAAGACTTGAATCCAACTCTATGCCGCTTACGATAAGAACAGTCCAAAGTACAAAGTGTTAAGCTTGATGTGCTCTTGACTGTACGTACACTTGAATAAAGCACGGCTAACTTTATGAGCATTAAGGGTGAAATAGTTGTTTGTTATTCGAGAATACTCGAAGGAGTGCTAAAGGTGTTAATAATAAATTTTTATTGCAACAACTGTTAGTGCCTGGGTAAAGGTACAGATACCTTCACGGTTGAGTGGACAGCTCTGAGAACAGATATACCTATCTACCCTTTTTCGCTGTCCACAACAACCATCATCTTGATTACTTGTGGCATTACCATTGTCTTTCACTTTTTTTTCCTTCAAACCACACTCGCTGTGTCCACACGCGAAACTGAAATCAGACCATTTTTGTGTTTATTATTATTGTTGTACAGGGTCAAGAGCACGTCAAGCTTGACACTTAAGACTTAAATCCAACTGTATACCTTTATATATATAAAAAAAAACTTTTCAGATAAAACCGCAAGATCCATAATTTGTTAGTAGTAACCTTATAAGTATGTACTATTATTATACTATAGAAACCTTGATTACCACTGACCCACTCACTTAGATAATTGTTCTCCCAGAAGGAGTCGTGGTGGGTAAGAATGATGTACGGGAGTCGTGGTCGGATGGCTCCAGTGAGTACCAGAAAAATCCGAAACCTTCGAAAAATGGACTGCATCAGGTGGGACCCCGGCTGCGCGGCTAAAGTATAACACCTACCGGCAAGATTGTCGAACTAAAAATGGCCGCCATCTTAGTCAAAATTCGAATAAACAAGATGGCCGCCATACAAATTTCAGAGCCCTATAGCTCGGCGAGTATTTTTTTACCTACAGTCGTCTCGTACTATTCTGTACGGAATTCGTTTGAGCGCCTCTCATCTATCTCCAACAGTCGGCGAGATATAGGCTTCGGAATATGGTGGACTGTGGAAAATGTATGACGGCCATATTGGAAAATGGCAGAATAAAGTACTTGACCGCAAATCCAGTTACCTCTTATCGCCCTCTATAATATTAGTTTGAACACGATCTACCTATCTCCAATAATTGTCGAGATACGGGCTCCCAAAATTTGTATGGTGACCATTTTATTTTTCGAATTTTGAATTTTTTTCACTCTTGGTAGGAACTGCCTAGGGTGTGGATAGACATTTGTTTGGAGACTTTGCCACAACGTATACGTTAGCTGGGCAGTTGGATCCTACCTAATGCGGAGCACGTTTCGGAGATTTCGTTGCCTTCTGATATTTGATAAGCCCGTCTGACCATAATTCACCTACATTATTTTTACGCCAAAAGAAAAATGACGCCAAAGGTCAGAAAATTCACATGTATGGCGGCCATCTTGGAAAATGGCGGAATCGAAATTTCGACTTCATATTCGCATTGAGGGCCCCATACACGGCCGCATGCCAAAGTTCAACCGGATCGGACCTCCTTTTTTTGGAGCCGCCATTTTGAATCAGCCATCTTGAAAAAATTTTGTCACTGACAGTTGACCCGCACCGCTCTCTATGACATTTAGTCGAGCACCCCCTGCCTATCTCCAATACTTGCCGAGCTATAAGGCTCTGAAATTTGTATGGCGGCCATCTTGTTTATTCGAATTTCGAATTTTTTCACTTCCGGTAGAAACTGATCAAGATGGCGGTCAATTTTAGTTCGACGACCCTGCCGGTAGATGTAATACTTTAGCCGCGCAGCCGGGGTCGCACCTGATGAAGTCCACTTTTCGAAGATTTCAGATTTTTCTGGTACTCACCGGAGCCATCCAATCACGACTCCCGTACATCATTTTTACCCACCACGACTCCTTCTAGGAGAACAATCATCTAAATGACTGGGTCAGTCAATCAGTCAGTGGTAATCCAGCTATATATAGTATAATCTTAGAATAATAACGCATACAAACCTAGTCCGCACACGCTAAGTGAGGCAAATTGAAGCGCGCCCAAAGGGCCTACACGAGCGGGCGGGCCTTCAGTGCTCAAGGTCAACTTGCACCGCGAACAGATCAAGAATTTTAGCTAAAAATGACGAAATGTACGGTAAATGAGAGTAAAAATACGTCAGACAAACATAAAATAGATACTAACATCACATTCCACAAGGAAGTAACGCGTTTCAACTTGTATTTTTATATAAATATTCACGAAAACCGAAAATTAACCTACTACTAAAACTAGCCTACATAAATTAGATTTTTGCCTCACTTGTGACAGTTCGTTTGATATGAAACTATCATTCTATGCGTTATTATTCTAAGAGTATAATAATAATAATGATAATAATAATAATAACAGTGGTTGCATGTATATTTTTTTGGCTTATTCCCAATTCCCCACTGGCTTTGTTCCATAGTTTCTTTTATTTTTTTTTCATCCTCTAAGCTTTGTTCCCACTGACTGGCGACAAATGGAATTTAAAATATCCCAGTAGTTGCCAGTAATAACAAATGGAATAAAAAATTCCAATTACTGTTGTTTATTGCCGCCATCGAAAGGGAATATAATAAATCGAAATAAAATAAATTGAAAGGGAAAACAAGGCAGCCACGGGTTGTGCACCCTTGAAACATTGCCAATATGATAAAAAGTCTTTCCACGCAAATGAGCTTTTAGAGCTTTTAAAGCACCGTAGTGCTTTAAATAAAAATAATGATTTGATTTATTTTGTTGTCAACAGCACATCATTTTTTTCCCATCCTTGGGTCTTATACCAGAACTCTATTCAATGCTCAAGTCAGCACTTGAGTATGATTTCAAGCACTGGAAACACGACCCTAATGGCAAGGACTTGGGTATGATTTCTAGGGCTGAAATTATACTCAAGTGCTGACTTGAGCATTTCTGGAATACGACCCAGAGTTTACTTTCGAACAAGTTTCGAAAAAATCGTTTCATTTCCAATGTTTGGCAATCGGGAAAAATATATGAACTCGATATAAAATATTTTACTAAAAATCAATAACCGTGAACATCACTAAACTCAAACGACAAACGTAAATTGAAATTTAATCGTGAATACCACATCACTAGGCGACGCGCCGCGCTACTGTCAAATTCGTTCACATCACATCATAGTGCCACAGTTTTTAACAAAAAAAATATGGATTAAATTAAACAATTTACATATAAAAATTGTTACTAAAGTGTTCTTCAGTGAACATAAATGAATGGTTGCGTATATTACACGAAATAGTACATAAATACCGTTTCAGATGTAACGTAAAAGTGGTTAGAAATGGACCAACAATTCTCATTGTCTTGGAACAATTTTCACGGAAACCTAACGAAAGGTTTCGCCGGTTTACTGGGAAACGGTGAATTCGTCGATGTGACAATCGCTGTGGAAGGACACTTGCTGCAGGCTCACAAGTGTATACTATCAATATGTTCGCCTTATTTCAAGAAAATGTTTCAAATGAATCCGTGTCAACATCCTATAAGTACGTAACATGTTTCCACTGTAACAAAATATTTCTTCGAAGCAACTTGTATTCATATTTATAATTATATTCATGCTTATTCAATGTTAGATATATGTAATAGAGCCAATTAGATATTCTAAAAGGTCTGATTTTTTTCTTTAAAATACATCATCAGAAGTGTACATGTTTTAATTCAACAAGAATTTGTGTGTACTGTAATATGGCTATTTTATTTTCAGTTGTACTAAGAGATGTGACACACAAAGCTATGAGGGATTTACTACAGTTTATGTACCACGGAGAAGTGAGCGTGAAAAGGGAGGATCTCACTAGTTTTATAGGCACAGCTGAAGTGTTACAGATTAAAGGATTGACTAACAAAGAGGTTAATTTTCTATGATCTTATTTTCTTTAGAATCTCAGTTGTAACATAAATTCAAAGTAATAATCAAAAAGTGGCCCCACAGGTAACTTGAAGGGTAAGGGTGCTGGTAAAATTACAGGCACATGACACTTATCGAGTTCTTCGGTTATCGCGATTGTTACATATAGGAAATGAAACTATATTTTCAGTTTAAATCCCATATATTTGTTATTTCAAACAAACCAATGTTTTGGGCCCTTTACAGGTCCCATGGTCACGGTTGACTATGCGATTTAAATCCAGAAAAATGGTTTCATTCCCACATGACACTTGTCAACTTACATCTCAGGGTGACAGGTGCAGCTTCAGTGCAGTCTTTGTGATTTAAAGCTTTTAGTGGCACTGCAACTGTTATGGACAGGCGTGTAGCTTACCATCAGGCACACGATTTGTTCATCCCATCACTTGAAATTATTAAAAAAACTTAAATTGAAGGGTCATCAAGCCTACTAGCAGTTGTCTAATAATAAAAAGTTCTAAAATTCTTTTTAGATTTATTTATTATTGTAAGCGTTTATTTCAAAAACTAATAAAGTGTCTTTTTTAATGCAGACTGAAGATGATGAGAGTGAGAAAGAGTCCGAACAAGAGTCCACAAAGCATAGCTTGGAGACTCAAAACAATAGACTTGATAGGAGCACCGAACCCGACTCTGAAACATTTGAAACTACAAATGAGGATGCAACCCTAACAGATATGAGTATGGAGATACTCAAACAAAAGGAGTTTATTGAAAAACTACAGAAACTTAGCAATTTAAAACGTAAATCTGATGAATTTGTATCCAAGAGTTACTACTCAGATCTTATGAACACAGGAAAAAGGATTAAAATGAGAGAAAAATACAATAAACCAAACAATTTTCTGTTACAAAGTAGTAATTTTGAAGATGTAAATCGTAAAGATTTTTACGATGAAGGTCCATTAGATATTTCGTCACCTCTTAAGCAGCAAATAAATATGAACAAAGAGATTAATGATAAATGTAAAGACCAAACTTCTAATGCATTGGAATTGAAAACAGAATGCGATGACATGGATATTATAGTCACTGACCCAGCTGTCTGCACTACGCCTAAAAGTTTTGACGGATCAAGAGATTTGAAGAAGGATTTACCAATGCCTGTGGGCTATCAGTCTCCTCAGGATAGTAAGTATCTTAGATTGTCTGCTGCTTCTACACTGTATTTAGGAGTTTGTGCATCATACTTCTATAAACAATTAAGCACAAGTGCACATATTTTAATAGTAGTGTAGTGTTCCTTTGCTTACTAATGCTTATCTTTATGTAGTATCATGAATTTTGTGCAGTTTACACCCACTATTTTCTTGAATATAATATAATTAGATTAGATTGTGTTGAAAATGCAATCATTTATTAATTTTTCATTCATAAACTTACCTTTTTTTCTTTTGCAATCCTGTCAATACTTGAAAACACGATGGCATTTTCAACATAGTAAATTTTGAATAAAGTTTACATTTTGATAGGATACAAGTAATGAAAATGCCCATCGTGCTTTCAGATTGCCCCAGTTTGAATTCTTTGTTCATGGATCTTAAAAACTTAGTGAACGGTAAGGTGCCTGAAATGCTGCGAACCAACACACAGGAGTTTCCAAGGCGCATGGAACATCAGCTGATAACAATCCCCCAGAAAGAGGATGGGAAAAAGAAATATCCCCAGAGATCTTGCAGACTCTGCTGGAAAATCGGAAAGCGACGAGATACAAGATTCATGTGTAGTGCTTGCGAGTTGCCCTTCTGCAAAAGCCCCTGCTTCCAAATACACTTTAATGATATACTCAAAGTATCTCAGTTTCAAGGCGACTATTATGCAGCTTAAAATATATTTTAGTATTTTACTTAGGTCCTCTGTAGAGGAGTTGTAAGACTATTTTTAAAACATACTTTTACATAATTTGGCTGTTGGAGCCCTGGGTTACACAGAAAATTATGAATCATAGGTTCAAAACTAGCTTGGGGACCAATAGGATGATATAATCAAAAGAAGTATGTTTCATGAAATTAGTGTATAAGATGCAGAATTTATGTAATCATGAAGCACAATAAAATAAGTAATTAACTGTGATAATGATGGTTAGCTCTCAAGTGCCAATTAAATACAGAATAATTATTTTTATGAGCAAAAAAAGTAAAAATGTATCCATTTTAATTTCGTGCCATCATTTTTCTGCCATACTGAACATATAAAAGACTTCTATTGCTCATTTTCTAGTCTATTTTTGTATTAAGGATTTTGTAACTCATTTTGTCAGCTGATTGTAAAGTAGGCTTTAGTGTTTATATTTTTTTTACCCATTTTTATTATAATGATCTCTTAAGAACAAGTTGATTGTAATTTTGCTTATGAAACAAAATGCTAATTTGAGGTTTACATTCCAGAATTTTAAAAGGTTTTTAATTCAAAATTTATGGATTGTTAGCTCAATTATTGATAGATTATGATGACATAATCATTCAAGTAAGCTCTGAGATTTTGCTATTTTATAATGTGTGATGTTGATAAGTGTGGCTTATAAGGAACATATTTTTATATTCATATCTCAATAAATTTTGAAAAGACAGACACATGTTTCATTGTTTTTTTATTGATATTGTCCTGGTATATTTGGTAATTTTCACTTTTCTAACATACCAATTTATTATTCACAGGTGCTCTCTCCTTAGTAATGAATTCGAACGAATCGAGCGAAAACCAACACTTGCCTGTTCGCTACAAATACATCTACAGCAGAAAAGGTCACAAACAACTAGTGCATATGAACTTTGTGTACACGAAACATTCAACTACGCACGGCAAAACATCGTGGCGGTGTGTGCAGTACTTTTCTCTTAATCGGTGTCCAGCTACTATAGAAACAATTGACAGCATGATATATGCTATAAATCATCACCACAATCACGAGGATTGCTATGAAAAATTAACTAGAAACAACATCTACGAAATGAATATCTCCCCTAAATAAAAATACAAGTATACATAATTGTAAATACGTAAGTCTAGACTAACAAATGTAAAGTTCCTATATTTATCCATAATTTGAACTATTCATCAATTTCCTTAGTTTTTTTTTGTGAATTATGAGCTAATTTTAATTAAGTTTCGTCTAGTCAAGCAGTTTAGATTTTGATTCATTTTAAGTTTCTAAGATAACCTGTGAATGATCTTTTAGTATGGAATAATAAGAAAGTGTACTATCTGCAAGTGTTTTATTGAATTTATACTATTGACAACACATAAAATTATAATGTGCCTAAACATTACATCTTAGTACTATTATTATAAAATCTTATTTTCTTCGACGCTGAATCGCCTTTAGCTGCTAACAACGCCGCATCTCTTTTTCTAGGTCTATGTTTCTTGCTGAATCCAATATCTGTAGTCATACAAACCAATATTACTTTAGTACTACAGTACAGTAGTAGTTACAGAGCAATAATCCTATGATTGCAAGTCTTAGCTATTTTGG
>NW_020654878.1:11814054-11873012 GCF_003589595.1 Hyposmocoma kahamanoa
TCTCTCTCTCTCTCTCTCTCTCTCTCTCTCTCTCTCTCTCTCTCTCTCTCTCTGGAAATTGCGGGAAAACGGATTCATCCACTAATTTGCCACCCTGCAGGTGGAATATTTTTTTCAAATTTAAATGGGACCACCACTACTATTACCGTCTTTCCAACAAAAAAGAATCTTCAAAATCGGTCCACAAGTTATCGCGTAACATAAATGATTATACGAATTGAGAGCCTTCTTTTTTGAAGTCTGTTAAAAATATGTCATTGAAGTTAAATAAACTTTACTCACGTTAGCGTCCGCCGGTGGATCGAATTGCGCTATCCAGTCGACAGCGGGTATATCAAGCCCTCTAGCGGCCAGATCTGTGCAGAATAACGCCCTCTTCTCTGCGTTGTAGAAATTCGTTATTATGGATGTCCTGTCCGCTTGGCTCATTTTACCCTATAGTTAATATAATACTAGAGTATAATATAACTAAAAATCTAAATTTCATTAGTAAAAGTGTGATTTCCGTCAAACGCCATGTTAGAAAAGAACAAAAATTAAAATCACTAAGCTAGATACAGGCTGCAAGAGACGCACACAGGGGCCCGTCCATACATGGTAATGCTGAAAACTCAAATTACAAAATGTGGGTATTTAAATATACTATTATTATATTAAATATAATATTAGCGCAGTCGTAATAAAGTATCATATCACGTGTAAAAATATTGTCGCTAACGACTGTCAGTTGTGAAGTGCATTGGCTCAAAGTTTGCTCTTTACGCTAAATAATAATTATTCCGTAACGTACGTGAATTTATGTATCAGTACATAATGCACTTAAATCGATTTTAATATCGAACGTAAGAAATACACGTCTAAGGGTTGCACATAAACTCACTTACGTCCTCGCAAGTCTCACTCAACGTACCAAGCAAATGTTAAGTCTCCTAACATTATTAACTAATAAATTTACTTAAATTAATTAAATGTACTTAGTTTCTTTCACAAAGTTAACAGCCAATAATAATAAAAATCTCTGAAGTGCGCATAGATCTATTGCCGATTTGCACAATTTACTAATATACAAAGCTTTCCGTTTATAATAAAGTATGATTCAAAAATAGAACATTACGTATTTAGAAAAAGTATAATTTAAAAATTCTAACAACAAAACTCTCGCACTACTAACTTATTATAATAATTTTTAAATAATAATCATTTATTTAAGAAAACAAAGTACATGTACAAGCTACATTGATCTACAGCTATTCAAAAATTATTAGGATTGTACATACAATTTGTGAATTTCGATTGAAACCGTCGTATATATATATATATATATTTATTAGCCGTACATCAGATACCGATAAACTAACAATAAAAATGTTAGAAGACTTTAACATAAGGTATTGTAAGTCTCCTTATACTGGTACGCTTGGTCACTGACATAATGCATTTAAATCGATTTTAATATCAAACGTAAGAAATAAATATCTAATCTAAACCTATAACTAAACGTAATTTTAAAAAGGGCAAACTACGGCGATTAACAGTTTTTTGAGTCAGCTTAATTGGGATTCTATACTACCACACAATGATCCGGAATCAGCCACATACAAATTGTATGATATTCCTAAAGATTGCATGGCTAGGTATGTACCTTCGTCTTGCATGAGTCTTAATATATCTGCCTATCCAATTTGGTATACAAAACAATTAATTCGTTTAAATAATGAAAGCTCACGATAGATGGAAGAAATATAACAGTCCACTAGATTATGACGAGTTTTTCTCCTACGTAATAGAAGTAAAAAATAAAATAGATTGGACATAAACTCCGTACGTTACGAAATAATTATTATTTAGCGTAAAGAGCAAACTTTGGGCTGATGAACATCACAACTGACAGTAGTTAGCGACTCAGTATTTTTACGCGTGATGTGATACTTTATTACGACTACGCTAAAGTATGTATACATGTTTTAAAATACCCACATTTTAAAAATTGAGTTTTGAGCATTACCTTGTATGGGCGAGCCCCAGTACGTGACAGACATGCAAGCCTTTCATGTTGAGTCTAAAATCTATGGTCATGACAAACAAACTCAACAACAACTAATATTAAAAGTAAATGTTTTTTGTTAGTTATAGCTACTCAAGTACACTTATTTTACCAATGTCTCAGCAAACTTTGGCCGTCGTCGAATTTCTATCGACTTAATAAAATATATAGAGAAACGACTACTCTTTATTTTGGTCTCAGATTACAAAATATAGGCAGATGGAGCGCGCTGAACACGAAAGTGAATTCGCATTTGAAAGTTGCATTGTTTTTGCACGGCACGAGTGATTAGTTATTTTATGTTTAAAAATGCCATTTTGTCTCTTTAAATATTGTAAAAGCTGTTCCCAAAACAAAAAATAAGATGGAATATCTTTTCACAGGAAACTATTGATTATTTAACTGTTTTGTAATTTATTTACCCAATATTTTTTGAGATTCACTCGGAACACAAAACCTCGACATAAATCCGTGTGTGTTGCCAGTTTATATTGAAATAGGTTTCCTTAAAATTAGGTAAATATGCATGGGTGATAGGAACATAATATATACTTTTATATAGAAATTAAATAATGCATGCATATACATACAGGCTGCTCCATTCACAGCGGTCCAAAATTGTTTTTAGGTAACTCAGATTTACCTAAATTATTCTCAAAACAATGTCTAATAGCCATTACGTTACATACACAAAAGAAAATGTAGCCCGATAGATACACAGAACTTTAATTGTTGTGTGCACATGTCATAAACAGAATGATTTTGAAAGATAATGTGTCAATAAAATTAAAATAAAATATTATAATGTATTACATCAATTCACTGGTTCTAAAGAGTTTTATTGGGAACCAAACAATTTTTGTCTAATTAGAAGATGATTGTCAAAAAATAATGGAATAGTGTTTGATGGTGCGATTGCACTACATATCAAAATCAGAAACGAATGCTCGATGTATAGACGCGAAATACTAGTCTTATAAAAACGTGTACAAAATAAAGGTTATTAAGGATATTGTGTAACTGTGATTGTAATAACTATTTTGAATTATCAAAATTTTTCATTTTAAAATATCTTAATAAAATATTTATTCCTTTGTGTGACGTAAATCAAATAATAACAATTAAATATTAACTTATATTGCACATAATTTGTTTGATATCCTAATATCACGTAAGTACAGTCAACAGCACATCAAGCTACACATTGCCGTATCTTCTCCCGTTGCACTGGAGGCGATTTTTGAACAAAAATGTGTAGTCTGATGCGCTGTCGTCCGTACCATATTGCAAAACAACATTTCCAGTTTGTAACATTAGTATTATAGAAAGCATCAGAAAAAATGCAGGAGTTTTTTCGCTGCATCTGGCAATCTTACACGCACACAAATGCGCATGTCCCTACAGCGCCCCTCCTAGTTGTCACGCACACAATAAATGAAAAGCGGCTTCACATCGTTAGTTGCGTATGCTCCATCTGCCTATGTTTTATAATCTGAGATTTTGGTTATATTTTTGTTAACTTGCTAGACATATTGTTAAGTAGTGAATGTTATAAAATAAATGTTATTAAGTAAAATGGAAAATAGTTTACAGTTGTATATAGTTTACATAAAAATCAATAAGATGATGAATCTAATAAATTACTAGACATGGAAATTTGTATTCGGGTGCATTCGGAAATTCGGAAATTCGAAAATTGCCGAGACGTATTGAGAAAATTGTTGTGCTTAAGGATGTAATGTGTAAAAATATAATGTAAATAGTTTCTAACATGAATACAAAGAACTGATGCTTGAAAATAATTGCAGAATAATTGATGATGGAATTCAACAGATTTGCAGCTTGAAAAGAACACCATTACTTTCTGGTTCTGTGTTTTCTTTAATAATTTGTGCAGCCACCATAGTCTGTATTCTGTCTCGCATATGACATACCTAAAACATAACGATATTTGTTTTGTAAAATTAATAAACTCACTATCGTTTTAATTAGTAAGGCTTGTTAGAAGCAAACATGCAGTCTGCTTGAAGTCGTTATCCGAACCATCAACTGCATGAAGTTGATAATGACTTCACGCGTTAACTGCATGCAGACGAAACTGACCTCATGCAGCCGAGATCGACTGCATGAGGTTGATTACGACTTCACGCATTAACTGCAAACATGCAGTCAATCTGTTAGCAGCCTAAAGCACACAAATAAGTTGTATTTAAATATTTTTAAAGCAAATTAAATTATAAATAGGTATTTGAAGTAGAACATTACCCTTGTTTCAATCCGTCAACTGTGGCTTTCAGATCATCCTCATCAGTGTTCACTGAGTGCACACTTTCTCTCATGGCTGATTTTATCAGAGAATCAGTAGTTTCAGATTGTGTTGCACTGAACAACATTGTTTGTCTGTTTTCTGTAACATCACAATAATGTTAACACTTTCGGTGGAAATTGTTATATTGTTTGGTAAATAAATATTAAATGAAATCAACATCGTAATCAAGACATTATAATACGCATCTTTCCTTTCAAACCAGCGCCTTAGGGAACATAGGCATATGCTGAGCCAGCGCCATTTCACTAAAAATGTTTTATTTTTACTGTTGTATTCAATCTGTATTTGTGTCATACTAGTGAATAAAGTATTTATCTATCTGTTCCTTTTGTTTGTATAGTAAAAACATGGAAATCAACATCAAAATCAACACATTTTTATAATAAGCATCTTTTCTTTTGTATTTCTATTTACACTTTGTTTGAAGTTTTTCATAGCGTCGGTCATAGATGTTTGTCAAAAGTGCTAAAAGCTAGACTTACACTAGCAAAAGCCATGGGCTGCCAGTCTGAGGGGCCTCAAGTCTCGGCGGGTAAATTAGGTTTCTTGAGACTACAAATACTAATACATTAAGTCTATGAATGGCAAAGACCTTTGCAAAAAATAATACTGTGATGTGTACCACATTGTATTATTGCCAATGATTAGTTTCCACCAAAAAAAATTTTTTTTTCATACAATACCTACAATTTTCAAATAGTACTCACTAGGTAATCTACTAACAATCTGTTTCAAATCTTCTTCAAAGCCGTACTGAAATATTTTATCAGCTTCATCCAAAACAAGGCACTTGACATACTTGTACTCAAACTCCTTGGTTCTCATGTGATCAAACAGCCTTCCTGGAGTTGCAACCACTATATGGACTCCTGTAATATAAAAATACATTGTTTAATTCTCTATGACTTTTTTAAAATTAACCTATCCCACAGCTGAGCAAAGGTCTCCCCCAAAATCCTGCCAAATCCCCACTCCCCCAAAAATCGCGTTATATTTGTTTTTCAAACAAACCAAAGTTTCGGGCTCTTTACCCATAAAGATGGGACCTGTCCCATGGTCGCGGCTGTCCATGATCATTTAGATACAAAAAATAGTTTGCATTCCCAATTTGTAACAATCGGTAAAACCAAACAACTCAATAACAAGTTACATGTGAAATTGTGCAGTGTCATTGGTCTACCATGTAACTACGGCCACAGATGCTTTGTGCAAATACGGCTTAGTCCAAGTTGTCACCACTGGCTTTGTTCCCACTGGAGACAATGGGAAAAATATCCCATATGTTACCAGGTGGTGCCGAACGGAATAAAAAAATCTCAGTTGTTGCCAGTGATGATTTCTACTGGCGGCAAATTGTGAAAAAATCCCATACGTCACCAGGTTGGTGAGAAACGGGAAAAAAATCTGTTTGTACCGGATTCGTTTCCCTAGTTTTATTTTCCCTATGAGGGTAGAAAATCAAACAAAGAATTACGATAATTGAAATAATTATAATAAAAAAATAATAATTTACAACTCGATACCCCTGTATATTTGCCGGCGGTGGAAATTTCGTTGAGGGACTCTGCTGTTAGGTTGAGTGTTAGCTACAAGGTGTTCTGTGAATTAGTGCGTTTTTTGGCTAATTTTATTTTATAACCCCTGTTGACTTATTTTATAAGTCTATTTAAGTAGTTTATGAGTGTTGTTAATTGTATTGGTAAGTAAAAGCTTTATAACTTTGTTGTAAATGTCTGATCCTCCCGATCCGGGGGGAGGCGATGCTGAGGCACGTGCTCAGTCATCTCCTCGCCTGTTTTCGCAATCTCAGACTGAGGTAATGGAAGTAGATAAGATCATCCAAAGTAGGAAACGAGCCCCCACTGACGTGGAATCATCTAAACCTCCCAAAAAAAACAATACCTCACAGTCTGTTCCGTCCACCGAATTTACATTCATCAACCCAAAATTCTTAAACAACAAAAACAAATTCATGATACAAGATATCGCCCCATTCATTGTACGTGTGAGCAAAACAGTATCGGATCCCCCTTCCGGCACCGCATTACGCCCCATTAAATTTGGCCATTTTTTGTTTAGGAACAATGTTAAAAATATTGTCAGAGATGGTATCAAACGTGTTGGAAGAAACAGAATATCTCTTGAATTCAAAACTTTCAGTGATGACTAATGCTTTTCTTGACCACCCAGCTCTTTCTCCAGCCAAATATGAAGCGATTATCCCAAGTTACAGCATAACTAGAATGGGTATTGTCCGACAAGTTCCAGTTGAATGGACACTGGAGGAATTAGTTGAAGCAGTGGAAGTTCCAACTGGTAATGGCTCTATTGTTAAGGCACGAAGACTTAATAGGAAAACCCATGACAGTAATGGGTCACCTGTATGGATTCCCACCCAAACAGTGGTACTAACCTTCTCAGGTCAAAAACTTCCCTCCCATGTGTACTGTTTTTTTATCTCTCTGCCAGTGGAAACATATGTCCTTCCCACAATTTAGTGCAATAAGTGCTGCCGGTTTGGACACATCCAAACTCAACGCAGATCGGAGGCTCGCTGCTTTATTTGTGCACAAACTCATGAAGGCCTACATTGCACCAAGGAAACACCAACCTGTTTACACTGCTCTAGACGTCATAAAGCCACCGATCCCTCTTGCCCTGAGCAATAAAGACAAAAACAAATAAAACTGGTTATGTCCCAAGAAAATATCTCTTACACTGAAGCATCTGCCAGATTCACCCAAGTGCGAAGATCTTTTGCTGACTCAGCGAGGTCTAATTTAAATGAATATCAACCTACACCCACCACTCAATATACTTCTCCCTTTAATACATCTTCCCAACTCAGATCTCCCCAACACACCTCCTACCGCAAAACAGTAGCTATTCCCAGGCACCAACCCCTCCCAGCTTCTAGTCCAGGGTATAATCAACAAGTTCATAGAGACATAGTTATGTCTCCTAGTTCTCAACTAGGAAATGGATGTGCACTCCCAAATAACTCCTCAATGCCTAACGATAATTTGATTTCTCTTCTCCTCTCGACCATCATTACTCTCTTTGGGCGTTTTAGTGACGTCCCCCTACCGAACAACCTGAAATATCAACTGTCTCAGCTCATTCACCTCACCTGCTCCAATGGCTCCCATTCTTCAGTGGAACTGTCGAAGCAGCAGGAATAAAGAAAACGAAATTCAATTCCTGCTTGATAAATACTCTCCTGACGTTTTCACAGTCCAGGAGATGCGACGTAAACCAGGAGATCGAGTACGGTTTCCAGGTTTTCCGTGTCTCCGCGATGACAGGACAGACGGGCAAGGAGGCTCGGCACTCCTAGTGTCAAGAGCCGTAACCTTTTCAAAGATTTCCCTTCCCCCTCATAGCGAACACATTAATGCAGTTGCTGCCAAATTGCTAAAGATAACGTTTCTGTCGGTTTACATTCCTCACCCTAACCTTACATGCCTTGCAGAGTTTTCGAATATTGTCGCTTCCCTTAGTCCCCCGCTTATAATATTAGGGGATTTTATATACACCAAAAGTGTATATACACCACGCTTCCTGGGGCTCATATTACAATGACCATTTATCCTCTGCCTTCCTGGATATCTGCGACAACCATGGCCTCCGCCTTCTCAACGATGGCTCCCCGACGCGTAGAGTCTATCCGTCCCAAAATATTAAAAGTGCCATGGATCTCTCTCTGTGCTCCCCCTCACTTTCTTCCAAACTCATCTGGACAATTCTGCCGGTTACTCACGGCAGTGACCATTTTCCAATTGTTATTCTAGCTCCGGAGCACAGGGCGGACCGTTCGAACACCCAGAATATTCGTCGTGCTAAACTAAAATTTAACCTGTCAAAGGCCGACTGGTCAAAATATAGATGTGTTTTAGACCAGGAAACGCAACACCCACCTGTGGCTGATCTTGAAAACTTTCACTCAGTCTATGCTGATTTTAGAAATTGTCTGCTGTCATCAGCAGATAAATGCCTCCTCACCATTTTTTTTGTCCGTGCGGTGACGGATTAGAATACAATTCACCGCCCCTCTCTTCCCGTGGGTGTCGTAAGAGGCGACTAAGGGATATTGAGCAACCAGCTGCTCCACTGGTGGTAGGGCTTGAAAACCCGCCTGGTTAGTGACCACCGTGCGCATGATGGAAAACCCGCCAAGTGTTCGCTAGTCGGATGCGTTCCGGGTTCAGTCAGCGTACAACCAGAGCCCGAGGCAACGCTGCCGCGACATTTGTGGTCTGTGGAGGCTTCCGCCGAACCAGTGCCAGGACAACTGCATTGACCCGCCGGCCAGGGAGACCCCTAGAAACGGTTGTTCCGCTGGCCGCCCGCTGTACAGTACATGGGCCCAAGCGTGATTAACCAGCTCGTGAGGCTGCCTCACCATGCCGCGCATAATCTCGGTGTGGTTCGTCGTGCCGGTTGGTGACCGGGAGGTGGGGTCCCGGTGGCCATTCCCGGGGGGGTTCGGGGGCCCTTCCGTCCGGCGGATCAGCGCAACTTGTCTGTAGGCAAGTCTCTGGGGAAGCAGGCCCCGCGATTTGACCGCTTGTGTCGCGGCACTGTTTTCTCGCTTCACACCTCTTTTTCCCTCCAACATGTTAGCGCAAAGTACAAATTTCGGTCGTACAGCGGTGCACACCCCCACCACTAAAGCGCTCTTTAAGGTGGAGTTCACGAACATTCGAGGACTCCACAGTAACATCCACGCCGTCCACCAACATCTTGAGACGGCTCTACCAGAAATGCTGTCCTTACGGAGACGCAAATACTCTGCCCGGCTGACAGCAGCTACTTGAATTACCCTGGCTATATGCTTGAAGAGTCCTTCAAAGCGAAAGCTGGGGTCTGCTTGTTTATCCCGGCAGATGTTTGCTGTCGCGTCTGCGTCATTTGGAGGACCTCTCCTTCTCCATCCTTGGGGTACATGTTGACCTGGGCAGTCATTGCCGTGTCTACATGTGCCTCTACAGATCCCACCACGGCGACATGGAGACAACTCGTCTCATAGACCACCTTACTCGGGCGGCAGATGACGCGCAGGCGCAGTTTCCTACAGCGGAATTGGTGTTTTTAGGGGACTTCAATGCTCACCACGAGGTTAAGTTCCTCTAAAACTGACCATGCTGGAAGAACTGCCCACACATTCGCTCTCACACACGATTTAACCCAACTGGTAAACCAGCCCACCCGGATTCCAGATAGGGTTGGTGACGCACCCTCTTTGTTGGACCTTCTGCTGACGTCTCGCCCGGCTGGATATTGGGTGGAGGTCCAACCCCTCTGGGCACTTCGGATCACTGCTTGATATCCACTAAAGTGGCAACGTTACTGCCACCACCACCTACTGTGGCTAAACGCCGCATTTGGCATTATGCGTCGGCAGATTGGGACGGTATGCGGGACTATTTTGCATCCGTTTCCTGGCGGCAGCGCTGTTTTAGTGAGGTGGATCCAACAGCTAGCGCGACTGCCGTTGCTGATGAGATCTTAATCGGGATTGAATACTACATCCCGCATTCGGATCTCGTCAGTAAAGGGAGGCGCAACCGCTGGTTCAGCCGCGAGTATGCTGTGGCTGTTGAGAACAAACAGACTGCATACCGCGCTTGGATCAGGGGTCTAGCTTCAGACGATCCCAATACGACCTCACAAAACAGCCTACAATAATGCCACCAGGTCTTGCAAAAGAGCGTACATCAGAGCGGATGCTCAGCGCGTCCCACGAGTTGGCCAAGAACTCCTGACGCATCCCACTGGTAGTCGTAGCTACTGGCGTCTGGCCAGAGCCGTTGCGTCGAACTTCTGCCAGCCCTCGCTGCCCCCGCTGAGATATTCTGACGGCAATCTAGCCCACAAGCCGCAAGATAAAGCCGACCTCTTGGCAAATCTGTTTGCGGCTAATTCCTGTCTCGACGACTGTAACGCAAAGCCACCAACTCTACCTCACTGTGGCTACACGATGTCTGATATTCGTATCAGACAATGCGATGTGCGTACGCAGCTGCAGTCTCTCGACGTCCGGAAAGCTAGTGGTCCTGATGGTATCCCAGCGATTGTACTTAGGAACTGCGCAGCTGAGTTGACCCCCGTGCTAACGCGACTGTATCGTCTGTCGCTCTCTTCAAGTCGTGTGCCGGACTCTTGGAGAGAGGCTAATGTGCAACCAGTTCCCAAAAAAGGCGACCGATCAGACCCGCATAATTACCGTATAATTTACCGTAATAATTACCGTCCCATAGCCATTACTTCCATAATATGCAAGGTTTTAGAGCGGATACTTAACAAACAACTGACCCAATACCTAGAAGATCACTCCATAATTAATGATCGGCAGTATGGGTTTCGTCCGAAACGATCAACGGGTGACCTTCTAGCGTACTTATCGCATATTTGGGGTGAGGCTATAGACAAACGTGGCGAGTCGTTGGCTGTTAGCCTCGATATAGCCAAAGCGTTCGATCGGGTCTGGCACAAAGCTCTTCTCTCCAAGCTCCCGGCGTACGGTTTGCCAGCCCAGTTATGCAGCTGGATTGCCGATTTCCTTCGTGAGCGGAAAATTCGCGTCGTTTCTGACGGCATCATATCGAGGTTCGTGAATGTGAACGCCGGCGTACCGCAGGGATCCATCCTATCTCCCACGCTTTTCCTTCTGCATATCAATGATATGCTTCCACTTGGGAATATTCATTGTTATGCAGATGATAGCACTGTTCATGGGGGATATCACGGATTCCCCGCAGCTGGGTGCGCCGATACTGATAGAGAGCGATCTGATCTTGTCGTTGAGCTCAATAGGATATTGGACCTCATCTCTGCATGGGGGTCTAGTAATCTTGTTGAATTCAACGCCAAGAAAACACAGGTTTGCGCGTTAACAACAAAATTGTCGCCGTTCCTTCCCATGCCTTCTCTGATGAGCACAGCACTTTCACCTCAGAGCAGTTTTACCTTGCTCGGTATGGAAATCTGCTGTGATTTGAATCCAAGGAGCTACATCGAATCTGTGATTAAAATAGCATCACGGAAACTCGGAGTCCTGAACAAGGTGCGACGTTTTTTCACGCCGGACCAGTTATGCCTGCTGTACAAAACACAGGTCCGGTCTTGCGTTGAGTATTGTTCGCACTTGTGGGACGGCTCCGCCAAGTACCTACTCGATGCCTTGGATAAATTACAGCGTCGTGCTACTCGAATTATAGGCGACGAAGAGGTCTCATCACGCCTTGAACCTCTGCAACTGCGTAGAGATGTTGCATCGCTTAGCGCCTTTTACCGCATGTACCATGGTGAGTGCTCTGAAGAGCTGTTCAAAATCATCCCCCCTTCCCCGTTCCTGCTCAGAAGCACGCGTGCTGGCCTTCGTAGTCACCGTTTCACTACCTGCCGAATTCCATCGCGTACTAAAAGGTTCGGTGGCTCCTTTCTCTGCCGCACGGTTAACAAATGGAACTCCCTTCCGGCACATGTCTTCCCTCCCTCTTATAATATGGGGTCCTTCAAACGAGGCGTGAAGAGTATATTGTAGGCAGGAAGGGTGGAGGTGGCTAGTGCAGTGAGGATTTCATCGCTGCACTAGGTTCCTTCGCGTTTGGATACCACTTTCCACTTAACGTCAGGTGGAGTGGAGTCATTTGCCTGTCTATGCTGATTTTAGAAATTGTCTGCTGTCATCAGCAGATAAATGCCTCCCCACCAAAAATGTATTCAAGGGTAACTCCCCATCTCCACCTTGATGGGATTCGGAATGCACTGAAGTTTGCAAGGATAGGAAAACAGCAGAATGTGCATACGCACTAACAATGACTGAATCCCTGTTTATAAAATACCGTGCGGTTGCAGCAAAAGCTGTAAGAGTACTGAGTGAAAAAAAAAGAGTTGGGTGGCGTAGATTTTGTGAAACTCTCTCTCCAAGATCTCATTCTTCCTTGGTTTGAAGGAATGTCAGGAAATTTAGGGGCTCCATATCCTGTTCCGGTAATATGTCTACTAATGACACCTCAGAGTGGGTTGAACAATTTCAAAACAAACTGGCTCCTCTCTCAGTCCCCACGGAAGACGAGGTAACTCTGTCCACGTCCCCTACTCTAACTCCAACCTCAGTTTTTGACTCCCCATTCTCTCGGGAGGAACTCTCGACAGTGTTAAACGGTCTCAAGGATTCTGCCCCTGGAATTGATGGTATACCATACTCTTTTATCGTTAACAGCAGTGATTCAACCAAAGACTTATTCCTTAATATTCTTAATAACATCTTTCTGACGGGAGTTCCACCGGATGAATGGAAAGTCCAAATCATTATACCCATATTAAGACCAGGTAAACTTAGTAATGACCCTAATGGATATAGACCCATTGCTCTTTCCTGCACGCTAGCAAAAGTCTTAGAACATCTCATTAAAAATCGCCTTGAGTGGATAGTTGAAAGTAGGGGTTTACTAGCTAAAAGTCAATATGGTTTCCGGAAGGGCATGAGCACCATGGATAGCCTCAGTATTTTTTTGACAGACATTTGGATTGGCTTGTCTAAACGAGAACATGTAGTTGGAGTTTTTTTGGATGTATCATCAGCGTATGACAATGTATTGCTTCCAGTACTCAGGCAAAAGATGCTCAATCCGAATATACCTGTGAAGCTTATCAATATAATTTTAACCTCCTGTCTGCCCGTTCAATTCAAGTCACTGTTAACAACTCCCTTTTACCACCAAGAACTGTCTGGAGAGGCCTTCCACAGGGATCCGTTCTTAGTCCCTTGCTTTATAGCCTTTATACCCATTTTGCAACGTCCTCCAGTATGCTGACGACTTGGCCATATTAGACATATCGGATAACAACATCGAAAATATCTCAGCCCACCTCAATTCTGGTCTAAACTACCTCCATACCTGGCTAACCGACCACGGCCTTTCGCTGTCGGTCGGAAAAAGTAATGCAGTAGTTTTTTCCCGTGGAAGGAACACACCCCATATTATTATTAATTACGAGAACCAGTCTATCCCGTTAAAAAATCAAGACAGGTTTCTTGGAGTTGTGGTGGAGTCAAAAATGACAGGCGCCCATCACATCTCACATGTTGTTAAAAAATGTGAGAAAAATATTAATATCCTTCGGTCACTGTCGGGAACATGGTGGGGTGCTCACCCCCAATCTCAGAAGCTTTTATACAATGCTCTGATTCGTGCTCATCTAGATTACGGTTCCTTTTTACTAGAACCATGCCATAAATCCTCTTTAAAAGATCTAGACAAAGTACAATATAAATCTCTTCGAATTATAACAATTATAACACCAATGCACTACAGGTGGAATGTGCGGACCCCCCCTTATCTATCAGGAGACAACATTTAGCGGACAGATTTCTTTTTAAAATTATTCAAAATTCATCCCATCCTCTTATAAATTAACATAAATTAAATTATATCTCTTATAAATTAAATGTCAGATGAAGGATGTGTTGGTGCTGCTGTCTGGATACCCAAATTTAAAATTATCCTTCATTTTAAATGTACTCCCCTTTCTTCTGTTTTTACTGGGGAAGCCATTGCTATCTTAGAAGCTCTTCTCTATATTGAGTCTCATGAGCTAGACAAAACTGTCTAATTAACAGACTCGAAGAGTTGTCTCCAGGCAATTCTGTCCAATCCTTTCCGTAACAGATCGAACTTTCCCTGTGTCTTAAAAATTAGAAATGTGCTATACAGTTGCTTCAGTCAAGGAATTAGAGTCTCTTTGGCCTGGATCCCAGGTCATTCTGGTATAGTAGGTAACGAGACCGTTGACCTGATGGCAAAAGATGCCACTGAAATTGGATGTCCTACTTACTCTCAAGTATTCTCTCATGACTTGCCCTTACTGGCAACTCAAAAGATGATGTCCACATGGAAAGTCGAATGGAAAGAGAGCACCAAAGTGAAAGGAAAGCATTATGCGAACATTCAAAATGTCATCCTGAGTAAACCTTGGTTCTTTAAATTTAACAAAGCATCCAAATCTTGCACCTCCACCATAAGTAGATTAAGGCTCGGCCACTCGAGCACCCCAGTTCACTTAGCTAAAATTAGGGTAAGGGACAGCTCGCTTTGCGAGTGCGGGCTGGACGAAGGAACTCCGGATCACATTTTCTTCAATTGTAACAAGTACCCAGTCTCCTTGTACGATGTCCTTCCCTCAACCATTCTCAAACCCACAAATTTCAATACGATTTGAAGTCTTGTGGATACGTCTTGCATCAATGTCCTTTGTGATTATATAACCAGCAATAACATAAATTTATAAGTTGTTTGTCCTGCCTAACACACTTACCTACTAACATTTGTCTATATATATTGTTCTCCGTCCCTTTCAGGTAATTCAACAGCTCTGCAACTTTAAATAAGAAAGGGTTTTTTATATCACATTGTGCTCTCACAATACTCATTGAATAGCAGAGTCTACAGAAGCCAGTGTTGGGCGTTAATCAATTAAATTTCAATCAATAATTCAATCAGATTAAAAAATTAATTGCAATTGATTTTAATTGCTTCAATTGAATTGATTTTAATTGCAATTAAAATCAATTCCGCCCGGTTGGGGTCCCCGGTTGGGGCCCCGGTTGGGGCCCCGGTTGGGGGCCCCGGTTGGGGGGCCCGGTTGAGGGCCCGGTTGGGGTCCCGGTTGGGGGGCACAGTTGGGGCCCCCGGTTAGGGGCCCGGTTGGATGCCCGGTCCGGCCCGAGGCCCCGTCGGGGCCCGGTTGGAGGCCCGGTTAGGGGGCCCGGTTGGGGGCCCCGTCGGGGCCCGGTTGGAGGCCCGGTTGGGGGCCCCGTTTGGGGCCGGTTAGGGGCCCCGGTTGGGGGGCCCGGTTAGGGTCCAGTTTGGGGGCCAGTTAAGGGGCCTGATGGCTCCGAACCGGGCCCCCCAACCGAGCCACCCAACCTGGGCCCCCAACCGGGTCTCCTAACCTGGGGCCCCAACCTGGGCCCTAACCGGGGCCCCCCAACCGGGCATCCAACCGGGCCCCTAACCGGGGGCCCCAACTGTACCCCCCAACCGGGACCCCAACCGGGGCCCCAACCGGGCCCTCAACCGGGCCCCCCAACCGGGGCCCCCAACCGGGGCCCCAACCGGGGACCCCAACCGGGCGGAATTGATTTTAATTGCAATTAAAATCAATTCAATTGAAGCAATTAAAATCAATTGCAATTAATTTTTTAATCTGATTGAATTATTGATTGAAATTTAATTGATTAACGCCCAACACTGGCTTCTGTAGACTCTGCTATTCAATGAGTATTGTGAGAGCACAATGTGATATAAAAAACCCTTTCTTATTTAAAGTTGCAGAGCTGTTGAATTACCTGAAAGGGACGGAGAACAATATACAGCGTGTCCCAAAATTCAACGATAAGCGGGCGCTGGAGGGTGGACCTATGGACAGGCATATTAAATGGAAAAGTGATTGGGCCCTTTGAGTTACAAGGAAATTCTAGGGTTTTTAAGAGTTGTGGTAGACAGCAGTACTACTTAGGTGGCCGTTAAAATTAAAACATCAGAAATATCTGAAAAAATGTGGTGGTGGTGATTCAAAATATCATTAAGGGAGTAAATTTTCGAAGAATAACAATTTTTTTTATCGTAATTGAAAAAAAAATGAGATAGATTTTTTTTCTTATTTTTCCTCAAGTAGTTATGCGCAGGTCCACCCTCCAGCACCCGCTTATCGTTAAATTTTGGGACACGCTGTATATAGACAAATGTTAGTAGGTAAGTGTGTTAGGCAGGACAAACAACTTATAAATTTATGTTATTGCTGGTTATATAATCACAAAGGACATTGATGCAAGACGTATCCACAAGACTTCAAATCGTATTGAAATTTGTGGGTTTGAGAATAGTTGAGGGAAGGACATCGTACAAGGAGACTGGGTACTTGTTACAATTGAAGAAAATGTGATCCGGAGTTCCTTCGTCCAGCCCGTACTCGCAAAGCGAGCTGTCTCTTACCCTAATTTTAGCTAAGTGAACTGGGGTGCTCGAGTGGCCGAGCCTTAATCTACATATGGTGGAGGTGCAAGATTTGGATGCTTTGTTAAATTTAAAGAACCAAGGTTTACTCAGGATGACATTTTGAATGTTCGCATAATGCTTTCCTTTCACTTTGGTGCTCTCTTTCCATTCGACTTTCCATGTGGACATCATCTTTTGAGTTGCCAGTAAGGGCAAGTCATGAGAGAATACTTGAGAGTAAGTAGGACATCCAATTTCAGTGGCTTCTTTTGCCATCAGGTCAACGGTCTCGTTACCTACTATACCAGAATGACCTGGGATCCAGGCCAAAGAGACTCTAATTCCTTGACTGAAGCAACTGTATAGCACATTTGAAGATATTTGCCGGCGCAGAAGAAAGGCCACAGGACCAGCAGCAATCAGTAGCCATTCAGCGGAAATGCTTCGTCCTAATCCGGACGTTATCAAGCTCCAGGTGTATGAACCCGAAGGAAGCTCAGCAAAGGTAGCTTTCCAACCCGAAGGTCAAATCCCTAAAGCGGGAACTTTCACTTTCACAACTATTTAAGTACGTTTAATGTGATTGGGAAGAAGCAATAATCTTTGATTTACAATAACATTTTGCACACATCAAATTACCTTAAGGGCGCATTTATTCGACACGAATTTCATCGCGCTCACCCCGCGTTGCCGTCGCGCAGCGACCGCGTGCGTTTAACTGTCGTGGCAAAATACTAAGTATTTGTTTAGCTTTTACGTTTTAATTTATATGAGCGTTCCGGGCACACGGGCTAGTCTGGCTTGAATTTGGTCTACGCGGCGGCCCGCGGGGTAATTTTATTCAGAGGAATTTAAAAGTTGTTGCCTAGTAAATAGAATTCAAATTCGCCATTAATGTACATGAAGGCGTGGTAACTGGCCGTCGCGAGAAAACATTCTTCTCGTGTAACTGGGTACTAACTGTTTTTTATATCGTAAGCGCGGCCAAGCCGAACGTGGACTGGCTCTCAAGACGTTCTGACGCTGTCTCTCAGAACCCCGCGGGCGCCAGCGCCGGGTTCGATTTACCACGCCCTCCCCTCTCTGCGTCTCCGACATCATTCGATAATGCAACGCCATAGATTTAACCAACTTTATCTATGGTAAATAATGGTTTTAATGTTTTATAATCAATTATTATTTAAAAATAGGATATATTTGTTGTAGATAATATTTGTGTTCAATATTTAATAGTCCAATTTGAAAAACGATTTATTCTAAAATTAATTTAACAATGTCGTAACGTTTCATTACAAGTTATCGCCAGTCGTCCCATTTGTCATCCGTGGATACAAAGCCACTGGTGACAACTGGGAATAAGCCTTTACAAATTCCTGCATATAAGATATAACACATTTTTTTTAAATCTAAATAGTGTGTATATATTTTTTGTATATGCTATTTAGATCTGAAAAAACCGTTTCATTTATATATGATAACAATATTCAATAGAATTTTAAAAATCTATTACCCGTTGAAAGCTGAATACTCTGCTTCCTTCTGTTTTCTCCTCCTATAATCAAAGCCGATGTAATTCCTACATGGTGAGAGATGAGGTCTTGTAAGACTAAGTGAGACTGTGTCGCCAACTCTCTTGTTGGTGATATTATGATACAACATGTACCTGTAATTAAATATTAAAACAACTTAAAATTTAAATAGAAGACTATTATAACAAAATGAAAATTGTAATTATTCTATAAGATGTTATACAAGTGTATTTTAAACCTCTGAGCATTAGATCCTAATATAGTTACAGTACAAAAATAATGCACTATATCTACTAACATCAAATATTGAATTTATATAGGCAGATAAAGGAAACAAGTAAACGTTTAAATTTAATCTCAAAGCTATGTAAGGAGGTCACTTACCTAGGATTATGTTTTATCAGCTGACATTAAAACAGTAATATGAATAAACAGGCAAAATGAGAAGACAAGACAACGGTTCAAATCCCAATTAGTTTAATTTATAAGTTACATACATTTGGGAATGTTCAGCGACAATAACTCATACTAATGGGGAAGGAAAACATTGTGGCAAAATCAGCATGCCAAATTAATTCACAATTCTTATAAGAGACTCGTGCTTGATGGGTTGATGAAGATGATGAAAAAGACCAAAAAAGAGTTACACAAGTCATTAGAATAATTTACGTAATAATATAATAATAGACAAACACAAATTACACCCAAACTCACGAGAGAAATAAATGTAGGCCATACAAATATTTCTCCCGGCCCGGGAATCAAACCTGAGACCTCTGCATGGCAGTCCGGCATGGTAACCGTTCGGCCACTGAGGCAGTTTATAACATACATACATAAAACTATACTGCCACCATTAATTGAAAAGGCACACGTGACATTTAAAAAGACATTGTTATTATTATTTCCTTAATGACGGCAACCGGCTTCGACCGCGCTTCTGTGGCCGCCTCTGTGTGGCCTGAGCATAAGGTTAAGGCAGCAACAAAGTACTTATTATAGTACAGGGAAAACTGGAAGTTTCTGGAGCAAGTCTATGTCGAAAGATAAGCTGATGATGTGGATGTGATTTAATTATAGGAAAATATTTTAAATTATTAATATTGAAACTATTTAAGTACTATTTTTAATTGGAAATTTGTCCATTTTTAAGATATTTTTATATTTCTTAATAATTTTTTGATAGTGAATTGTATTTTCTAATATATTGATACTGTAATATTTGAATTGTATCAGCAATAAAGGTGCTATTATTAGTAAAGTACTTACTTTCGAACGATTTTTATGTATACTGCCGTGATGAGTAAATAAAGGCCCATCTGTCACTATTTATATTTTTTCCTAGGTGGATAAGGGTAACTTCATGTTACCATAAAAGAAAAGTTTTTATTTCTTTAAACATTATTTTCCCAGTTTTGAATCTTTCACAAGAGCCCTTTCAACAAATGGTGGCAGTATAAAACAAAACATGTTTAAATTAATCATAAGCTGGTATGGAATGACCTAATAAGCCAGTAATACCTCGCAAACCTTTATAATTTGTAACCACAGTTTCAATAACTGGAATTATAAACGCCAAAGTCTTTCCAGAGCCCGTTTTCGCAGTAGCCACCACATCACCGCCGTTTAAAGCTATCGGCAACACTTCTGCCTGTACATCAGTCATGTATTTAAAGCCGATCTCTTTGACTGCTCGTAGTGTTTCTTCAGACACCCCATTATCCTTGAGAGTTTTAAATTTTACTTTTTTACTTTCTTGCTTCATGTTCATTTAGAGGAAGACCACCTTTGACATGTTTTCTGATCGCAGATTTTTAATATTCGTGCAATGAAAGTTTAAAAATACAACGTAAAATGCTCCAAAAACTTTTGGAAAAAAATTACGAAAATGCAGCACTCTAGTTTCACATGCAAATTTTAATATTCATACACAATTTGAAATAAATTGATTAAAATATTATTTGAATCTTTGAAATAATTTTCCTTTGTAAATAAAAATTATATTAGAACTATTACAGAAAACCCACGCATTTAATTTTCACAACTTTGACATTATTTTTTTTTAATGTTGTAGATAAATTGACTCGTCGCGAATAGAATTTGTGTCAACGACAATAATTAAATTTTTGGAAACTTTGAATAACGAACAATTTTAATTGGAAGCAATTAGAAGTACAAATCACGTATGGAGTCACGATTACAGGATGGTATGCACACCGCGATTACGTTCATAATCCTGTATTACGTGGCTGACAGCAAGGCGGACTGCAATGCAGGATAATGAATCACCCTTCCCTCATTTTGTTAATGTGCCATTCACCACCTGCATGGCAATCCGCCGCACCGGTAAAACACTGCTCACACACTATCCTGTGCGTGGCCCACGTATGAAATCTCGCAGGACACATTGCAAGATGACTTGCACGCTGGTACTACATTTATAATCCTGTATTACGCGGCGGACGGCATGGCGGACTATAATGCAGGATATATGTGTTGTGGCTGTGCTCAATAAAAATTCAACGTCTTTTATTAGCAAATGAACTACAAATGGTTTAAGTGAAAGTGCAAACATGAAAAATTACTCCCGCCGCTTAAAAGACTATTTCAAAAATAAAATCAATCAATAAAAAAAAAAACAAGTCCTTTTTGCCATTCTTCACATACAACAAAAACACAATAGAAAATTTTTAATGAAGTGATCTCGAAAACTAAGACTTATCCAAGCCAAAAATCCCAATAAAATAAACGCCTCATCACTATGATTTTTTTTTTTATTTATTAAGGCTTTGGCAAAGCTTACAGCTTACAACAATAATATAGAGGCGTGCTACTATTACTCGATTTCTTCTAAAATTATCGACTTAGAAAAAAATCAAGTTTTTTTTTCATTATTTACTTACGCAGCACCGTCTACTTTATTCTATTTATTTCATTCATTCACTGTCAAATCGCAATAAATCATTAATGTCCGTCACTGTGGTCCGTCCGCGCTTTCGAAGGAAGCTTCACGTGTACTATCAAAGCCTGCACGATTTCCACACAGTTTTGAGCTGAGTTAAAATGCCCACTCCAGACAAGATTTTAATGAGAAAAATAAAGAAAAGAGAGAAGAAGAAGTTGAAACTAATTGCACAGAAAACAAACGGGACTGAAAAAGGTAACCTCTTCAACATTATGTGGTGTGTGTTTAGCTGTGTTTAGCACGTGTGTAGAGCAACAATCCTTTACTTTTTTTATTTTAGAAGAAGACATTTCAACTAAAGAAGTGGAGAAAAGACCACACGATGATAGCGATCATAGTGAAAATACAACACCAAAAAGTAAGTAAGCTGGTTGAAATAACCATGTTACATTTTTATTGCGAAGTTGTAATAATTTTTTTTTTATTATTTCAAGACGTCTTCATAGTTGGAACACGAAGCAAAGGGACATTTGTGGTTAATAAACATTTTTGTGCTATTAAAAAAAACCAACTTTAATGGGGTTGTATTTATGGAAACATGCTTATAGACGCGATGATAGACTAGTTTACTTAATACAATAAGTTAAAATACCTTTTAAAAGAGACAATGCATTGGTAGGTGCTGCATTAAGTGTAAAAGTAGTGCAGATTTTGTATTAATAGTTTGTGACATTTTTAATGAAATTAGAAAAGAAGAAAAAGAAAGCTAAAGCAGTAGAAGAACGAGTACAGGTGAAAGACGAACAGCAATCTGACAATGAATCCAGTCAGAATGACACTGATAACGAAGGCGATAGTAAACCAGGACAGGAAAATCCATGTATATATAATTTTCATTTACTATGTTACTTATACTTAAACACACACACCCATACCACCCCACTAGGGAAACCCTGTGTTGCGGGTGCCATGGACACACATATGTACAACCGCTAATCATGCTCGAAACTCCCCAGAGAAATAAATGTAGGCCCTACAAATATTTCTCCTGGCCCAGATTAGCATGGCAACCATTCGGCCATGGAGGTAGTTCTGCAAATACTGGATAATCCTGTATATATTCTGCAATGTAAATCCTATCTACTCACATTCATAACAAACTCAGTCATTGATCAGGTTATAGTGATTTTGGTTATGTGATGATGTAAAAATATCACAAAACTGTCCCCAACACTTTAAAATTACTTTCTTGCAAACTTAAAAACCTGTTACTCAACTGCTATCATTACTTAAATCATACCACAATATTGTATACCTGACATTTCTTTGACATAACATATTGTGTAATGTTGATGAAATAACACTTCAATTGCTATGCCAGTGGAATTTACGTTTAAAGTAATTAATAAGAAAGATATTACTGTTTTGCTATAATTTATTTTAACTTTGACAAGCAAATGGAGTATGTTAAATAACATTATTATATTTTGTATAATATATCAAAAATCAAAAATCATTTATTCTCAGACAACTACAGTCCATATTTTACAGTTATAATATTGGCTAAGATAATTCAATATAATAAATATATTTGAAAAAAGTTCTATTCATTCATTTAATTCTCATTTTCATTTATTTATTCATTTCAGTGCCTGGTTCCAGCTTATGTCTGGGCATACTATCAGACCAAAAATTTACTTCTCTAACTGGCAAAGTATGTGAGAACACACTCATGGGCATCAAAGACATGGGTTTTACAACTATGACAGAAATCCAGGCTAAAGCAATCCCTCCTCTTCTGGAAGGCAGGGATCTTGTGGGAGCAGCTAAGACTGGTTCAGGAAAAACTTTGGCTTTTCTTATACCTGCTATTGAGCTTATCTATAAGCTGCAGTTTAAACCTAGAAATGGTAAGAATTTTTAGCTAACACTTTTATGGATGATATATAATGACTTAATCTGTTGTTGTAGTTGTTGTAAATTTATAACTACAAACAACTATTCTGTCGCCATTAGTTGAAAGTGCACTTGTGACAAAATCTCGAAACCAAGAAAATATATCTAAAGAAATTAGTTGAGCTTGTGATAAAATCTGAGAAAATAATTATGTTTAAACAAATTAAATTTAAATATATCCATTTTTCTCTTGCAGGGTAACTTCATGCCTTATCCACTCAGGAAAAATAAAAATAGTTACAGATCAGCCTTTTTTTAAAGATCACGGCAGTATACATAATTTTGTTTTAAATGTCACCTTTTTTTTATTAACTGTGGCTGTATTATAAGTTAACATATTGTATTGCAATGTTTATAATATGTTCAAAAACTTGGTCTGTGAAACTTATAGTTACTTTTTTTACTCTTCATTGTTAGAAAAAAGACTGTTCAAAATAGACTTACTTCATAATTGAAAGAAATCAAATTTGTTAAGGCAATTTTATTTAAATGATGACAAAAGGCGAATGTGAAAATTAGACTCCATATTTCCACAGTACTGAATGCAAATAATCAGTAATAGATTGAGTCTCCAGTGAAAACTGTTGAGGCACATTTGTTGTTGATTATTTGTCTACACTACAGGAGTGTGTCTAGAGTCATTTTATGAACTCAGAATGGATATCTGATCATTTATTTTCATTCCAGACAGTAACAGCTTGTTTTTACTGTAATTTTAAGGTTCTAAGTTAAATTCCAGGCACAGGAGTAATAATCCTGTCTCCAACAAGAGAATTGGCAATGCAAACATTTGGCGTTTTGATGGAATTGATGAAGTATCATCATCACACATATGGGTTGGTTATGGGAGGCGCAAACAGGACTACAGAGGCAACAAAATTATCTAAAGGTTTAAAAACATGTACATGCATTAATTATACTGTGTGTGTGTGTGTGTGCTTTAATTAAGTTCACTAGGAACTAACTATAAACCTTAAATAATAATTTTAATTGATACTAAACTATCTGGATTCTAATATTAATCTTATCATATTCAGGTATAAACATTGTAGTAGCAACACCAGGCAGACTGCTGGATCACCTGCAGAACACTCCAGATTTCCTGTACAAGAATCTACAGTGTCTCATTATTGATGAAGCAGACAGAATACTCGAAATTGGATTTGAAGAAGAAGTCAAGCAGATTATTAGATTATTGCCTAGTAAGTATCAACAAGAACATCACTCAATAGTACCAACTCAACCTTTGGTTTTTCAATGCTTCGCTCTTTGTCTAATACATTGAAAATTGCTTCCTGCCAATTAAACTACGTTATATAACTAGGAGTGCAGTCTACTCCCTGATTAGCCGGAAAGCGCTATCTCTTATATTACTTTTTGTAATTTTTTTTTGTATTTTCGCACCTTCAAAAAGAAATCTTTTTGAAGTTGTTAAAACTTATTTATACGTATTTCTGACTAATAGATTTATTGATATACCTAAATTAACCATAAATTGTACCATTATACCTATTTTGTGAGATACCGCTATTTTTTTAGGTTTCAAAAATTGAGAAATAAAAATACTTCTTAGTAAAATGTTTTAAACTAGATAGCTCTATGTTTATTATACCATTAGATGCGAAATTATTATAGCTATTGAATGGTTTCTTTAAAAACACAACACAAAAAACAACTAAAAGGTCGTATCTCAGAGATAGCTCTTTTCGGCTTAGCAGAGCGGTACAGACCGCACACCTCTTGGAAGAATGGCATAAGTGGAGTTACGTCAAAAACGTTTATTGCTCCATTAGATACAGAAAAATGTAACCCACATCCTCTCCAATTCTATTAACTCTATCGACTAATACTGCAGATAGAATTATAAGAATTGGACAGGATATGGGTTATATTTTTTTGTATCTAATGCAGCAATAAACATTTTTGACGTAACTCCACTTATGCCATTCTTCCATGAGGGTGTCACAAGAATGGCGAAAAAAAAATCAGTCATACTTCTCCCTTTAGTCGTGCTTACCAGCCCTTTAACGTATTCTACTATTTTGATGATGCTGTTTAATACAAGAAAGCGCCATATTTTTAGAACGCCGCCAAACAATGATGTTCAGTGCAACTCAAACGAAGAAAACGGAGGCACTGACAGCGTTAGCCGTCAAACACGAGCCGGTTTATGTAGGTGTGGATGACAATAAAGAACAAGCAACTGTCGATAGTTTAGAACAAGGGTTAGTATTTTTAAATACTACTACATTACTTCTATATTCTATATAAAGTTTTGATGCAACAATTCTACAACACAAAAAAATTATAAGATACTGATAGATAATGGTCCGCACATTCCACCTTTAGTGCATTGGTGGGAGAAGATTTCATAGCCCCTGTTTATAATTCAAAGAGATTTATATTGTACTTTGTCTAGATCTTTTAAAGAGGATTTTTGGCAGGGTTCTAGTAAAAAGGAGCTATAATCTAGATGAGCTCGAATCAGAGCATTGTACAAAAGCTTCTGAGATTGAGGGTGAGCACCCCACCATGTTCCAGACAATGATAAACGTGTGAGATGTGATGGGCGCCTGTCATTTTAGACTCCACCACAACTCCAAGAAACCTGGCTTGATTTTTTAACAGGATAGATTGGTTCTTGACTCGTAATTAATAATAATGTGTTCCTTCCACGGGAAAAAACTACTGCATTACTTTTTCCGACCGACAGCGAAAGGTCGTGGTCGGTTAGCCAGGTATGCAGGTAGCTTAGAGCAGAATTGAGGTGGGCTGACATATTTTCGATATTGTTATCCGAAATTTATAAGGCCAAGTCGTCAGCATACTGGAAGACGTCGCATAATGGGTTAAAAGACTGCTCAAGGTCATGTGTGTAGAGGCTATAAAGCAAGGGACTAAGAACAGATCCCTGTGGAAGGCCTCTCCAGACAGTTCTTGGTGGTAAAAGGGAGTTGTTAACACTGACTTGCATTGAACGGGCAGAGAGGAGATTAAAAATTATATAGATAAGCTTCACAAGTATACTCAGATTAAGCATCTTTTGCCTGAGTACTAGAAGCAATACATTGTCATACGCTGATGACACATCCAAAAATATCCAACTATATGTCCTCGTTTAGACAAGCCAATCTAAATGTCTGTCAGAAAAATACTGAGGCTGTCCATGGTGCTCAAGCCCTTCCGGAAACCACATTGACTTTTAGCGACTAAACCCCTACTTTCAACTATCCACTCAAGGCGATTTTTAATGAGATGTTCTAAGACTTTGGCTAACGTGCAAGAAAGAGCAATGGATCTATATTCATTAGGGTCATTACTAAGTTTTCCTGGTTTTAATATGGGTATAATGATTTGGACTTTCCATTCATCCGGAGGAATTCCCGTCAGAAAGATGTTATTAAGAATACTAAATAATAAGTCTGGTTGAATCTGCTGTTAACGATAAAATAATATGGTATACCATCAATTCCAGGGGCAGAATCTTTGAGACCGTTTAACACTGTCGAGAGTTCCTCCCGAGAGAATGGGGAGTCAAAAACTGAGGTTAGAGATAGAGTAGGGGACGTGGACAAAGCAGTTTGTTTTGAAAATGATCAAACCACTTTGAGGTGTCATTCGATGAGAATATACCGGAACAGGATGTAGAACCCCTAAATCTCCTGACATTCCTCCAAACCAAGGAAGAATGAGATCTTGGAGAGAGAGTTTCACAAAATCTACGCCACCCAACTCGTTTTCTCACTCAGTACTCTTACAGCTTTTGCTGCAGCCGCACGGTATTTTATAAAAAGGGATTCAGTCATTGTTAGCGCGTATGCACATTCTGCTGTTTTCCTATCCTTTCAGACTTCAGTGCATTCGGAATCCCACCAAGGTGGAGATGGGGAGTTACCCTTGAATACATTTTTGGTGGGGAGGCATTTATCTGCTGATGACAGCAGACAATTTCTAAAATCAGCATAGACTGAGCGAAAGTTTTCAAGATCAGCCACAGGTAGGTGTTGTGTTGTGGTCTAAAACACATTTATATTTTGACCAGTCGGCCTTTGACAGGTTAAATTTTAGTTTAGGACGAGGAATATTCTGGGTATTCGAACGGTCCGCCCTGTGCTCCGGAGCTAGAATAACAATTGGAAAATGGTCACTGCCGTGAGTAACCGGCAGAATTGTCCAGATGAGTTTGGAAGAAAGTGAGGGGGAGCACAGAGAGAGATCCACGGCACTTCTAATATTTTGGGACGGATAGACTCTACGCGTCGGGGAGCCATCGTTGAGAAGGCAGAGGTCATCGTTTTTGCAGATGTCCAGGAAAGCAGAGGATAAATAATCATTGTAATATGAGCCCCAGGAAATGTGGTGTATATTAAAATCCCCTAATATTATAAGCGGGGGACTAAGGGAAGCGACAATATCCGAAAACTCAGCAAGGCATGTAAGGTTAGGGTGAGGAATGTAAACCGACAGAAACGTTATGCGTTTAGCAATTTGGCAGCAACTGCATTAATGTGTTCGCTATGAGGGGAAAGGGAAATCTGCGAAAAGGTTATGGCTGTTGACACTAGGATTGCCGAACCTCCTTGCCCGTCTGTCCTGTCATCGCGGAGACACGAAAAACCTGGAAACCGTACTCGATCGCCTGGTTTACGTCGCATCTCCTGGACTGCGAAAACGTCAGGAGAGTATTTATTAAGTAGGAATTGAATTTCGTTTTCTTTATTCCTGCTGCTGCGACAGTTCCACTGGAGAATGAGAGCCACTGGAGCAGGTGAGGTGAATGAGCCGAGACAGTTGATCTATGAGGTTGTTCGGTAGGGGGACGTCACTAAAACGCCCTAAGAGATTAATGATGGTCGAGAGGAGAAGAGAAATTAAATTATCGTTA
This sequence comes from Hyposmocoma kahamanoa, assembly GCF_003589595.1. Lineage (NCBI taxonomy): Eukaryota > Metazoa > Arthropoda > Insecta > Lepidoptera > Cosmopterigidae > Hyposmocoma > Hyposmocoma kahamanoa. The sequence goes on from NW_020654878.1 coordinate 11,841,708, forward strand.
GGCATTGAGGAGTTATTTGGGAGTGCACATCCATTTCCCAGTTGAGAACTAGGAGACATAACTATGTCTCTATGAACTTATTGCTTATACTCTGGACTAGAAGCTGGGAGGGGTTGGTGCCTGGGAATAGCTACTGTTTTGCGGTAGGAAGTGTGTTGGGGAGATGGATTGGGGGGAGAAGTATAGTGAGGGGTGGGTGTAGGCTGATATTCATTTAAATCGAACCTCGCTGTGTCAGCAAAAGATCTTGGCACTTGGGTGAATCTGGCAGATGCTTCAGAGTAAAAGGTATTTTCTTGGGACATGACCACTTATTTGTTTCTGCCTTGATTGCTTAGGGCAAGAGGGATGTCGGTGTAGGTGGCTTTATGATATCCAGAGCAGAGTAAACAGGTTGGTGTTTCCTTGGTGCAATGTAGGCCTTCATGAGTTTGTGCACAAATAAAGCAGCGAGCCTCCGATCTGCGTTGAGTTTAGATGTGTCCAAACCGGCAGCACTTATTGCACTCAATTGTGGGAAGCACATATGTTTCCACTGGGAGGGAGGTGAAAAAACAGTACACATGGGAGGGAAGTTTTTGAACTGAGAAGGTTAGTACCACTGTCTGGGTGGGAACCCATACTGGTGACCCATTACTGTCATGGGTTTTCCTATTAAGTCTCCGTGCCTTAACAATAGAGCCATAACCAGTCGGAACTTCCCCTACTTCTACTAATTCCTCCAGTGTCTATTCAACTGGAACTTGTCGGACAATACCCATTCTAGTTATGCTGTAACTTGGGATAATCGCTTCATATTTGGCTGGAGAAAGAGCTGGGTGGTAAAGGAAAGCATTAGCATCACTGAAAGTTTTGAATTCAAGAGATATTGTATTTCTGCCAACACGTTTGATACCATCTCTGACAATATTTTTAACATTGTTCCTAAACAAAAAATGGCCAAATTTAATGGGGCGTAATGCGGTGCCGGAAGAGGGGTCCGATACTGTTTTGCTCACATGTACAATGAATGGGGCGATATCATGTGCCATGTATTTGTTTTTGTTGTTTAAGAAGTTTGGGTTGGTAAATGTAAATTGGGTGGACGGAACAGACTGTGAGGTATTGGTTTTTTTTTGGGAAGTTGAGATGATTACACGTCAGTGGGGGCTCGTTTCCTACTTTGGATGATCTTATCTACTTCCATTACCTCAGTCTGAGATTGCGAAAACAGCCGAGGAGATGACTGAGCACGTGGCTCAGCATCGCCTCGCCCCGTATCGGGAGGATCAGACATTTACAACTATAAGCTTAATTTTTTTAAGCTTTAACTTACCAATACAATTAACAACACTCATAAACTACTTAAATAGACACATAAAATAAGTCAACAGGGGATATGAAATAAAGAAATTAGCCAAAAAACGCACTAATTCACAGAACACCTTGTAGCTAACACTCAACAGCAGAGTCCAAAAATAGATGTCAAAATAAATTCTAAAACCATCGAGTTACTAAAGAGACGAAATAAGGGCCATATGTTCCTGGTAACTCATTAGCGATACAGCTATTATAAATATCAATTGCACTGAAATATAAACAGGCCAACTATTGACCTGTGTGTATGTCTCCGTATATTCCAAAAAATATCCTGTATTTATTGCAATAAAGATAATATCTCTAACAGTGCGGTGCTGCTCTATTCGGTGGTGTGGGAAAAACAGTAAAACATCTAATTACAAAACAAACGGAATCACATTTCATCGGTAATTAAATATTAAATATGTAATTTTTCAATTTTCGTCCATTATAGCAAAGCTCAAGTTAACTGGTCGATTTGAAGTGAAACAGTTGACGACACCCGTCAAATCTTTCGAACTCAGGCTGGCCAATCGGAGCGCAGTTGTCACAGTAATGATATGGCAGAATAGTTTTCAAACAATTTAAATGACATTTCGTCTCTATTTCTGGTTATATACTCGATGTCCAATACTAAAACAAAAAACGTCATGTCGAGAGAATATAGAATATATTCATTAATATTATGGATTCGTCAACAAATTACATGTATATAAACTCGTCATCAATTAATTATTAAGTATTTATAGTTTTGTTCATCGTGTTCATTTGGAGTGTAATTGTTGAAATATATTTTTAAATTATTTAATTATTTATTTATGTATGTACGTACTGTTCAATTTTATAATAGCATTTAATAGTTAAATATTTTAAAGAACAAAATTATCATTTGCTTCGTTTTTTATGTCAGGCGGTATTTTTTTGTATATTTTTATTGCACGTTAATATGGGCTGTTTTTGTACTTTTATAATTTTGGTTTGGGGAGTTCCAGTTGATTACTCCTTCTCAATCTCTCTCTTCTCAATCTCTTTATGTATTTAAATTCTTGTAAATGCTTCCTAATGATTATATAATAATTCAAGTATTATGATAATTCAAGTATGTATAGTGAGGGGAAAGTAAGGTTTTGTTTAATAAAGTCGGCAGCTATCTTGAGGCGCTTTTCTTTTGCATTACGAAAATATCTCCTTTGTGCGTGATACTACTACCCCACAGCATGACGCCGTATTGGAGCCATGCGTAGGCGTAGGCGTAATAATAGGTCGCAAGTGCGGCTTTGTAATTACTGTTCGTTTTTAGGAGTGCTAATGCGTAGGTAAATGATGATAATTTTGTTTGTAATACACCTGTATACGTTTTCCAATTTAGATGGGAATCAAATGTTTATACCTAATAAATTAGAGTTTTCAACTTCGTCAATCTTTAACATAGTAACTATAGTTTTTAAGTCCAATTTTCCCGTTTCGTGTGGCCTGAATTGAATAAGTCTAGTCTTTTTTAGGTTCACATTGAGATTGTGGTCTAACAGCCAATTTTTAACTGAATTAAAAGGATTTATTATATTATCAATACTATCGTCATCATCCTTACATTTAAATAGTAACGATATGTCGTCAGCATACATTACACATAAAGTGTTCAATATTTGTGACCGTCAGGATGGCTGGTCGCCTGTGGCGCCTGGCACTGAGTGTATATTCAAGAATTGTTACCTATTTGCTACCTTTTCTAAATAGTTGCTACCTATGATATATTCTGAGAAATTAAAAAAAAATGTTGACCAGCCATTCTGACGTCAGGATGGCTGGTCGCCTCTTTGTTCAGCATGAAGGGAGCAGATTTTCCAGAAGTATGTATTACCAATAATTGCTACCTATTTGCTACCTTCACGAATTAAAGGTATACGCTTCATATCTACATTCATTAAAAAATATAACCGATTGAAAATTTTGCGAAAAAGTGCCTGGCTAAACTAAAAAAGCAAAAATTTTTAGTGTTTTATTGCCATAATATAAAGGGCAGGCGTTCAACAATTACTTCGAGGTGAACTAGTCTGGTGAGATTGCTAATGTATAAAACCGACAGGGTAACCATCATAACGCAATATGTGTGTCATTTGTCATAAGTGGATCAAATTGTTTTAGTTTGATTTATCTGAGGATTCAAAGGTTTTGCTATTACTAATATTGAGTTTCATATTTACGTTTCTGGTTTAAGTAGTGTTTGGTGACAATGAAAAGAGGGAGGAAGGTTGTTGTGCCATAGGTATCATATATCATAGGTAGCAATTATTTAGAAAAGGTAGCAAATAGGTAGCAATTCTTGAATATACACTCAGTGCCAGACGCCACAGGCGACCAGCCATCCTGACGGTCACCAATATTTCCGGTAGATCATTTATGTAAATAATGAGTAAGATACAACACAAAACACTGCCTTGGGGTATAGAGCAATTTATGGTTTTGGTGTTAGAATAGATTTCATGTCTTTATCCCAATATTCGATTTCCACATATTGTTGTCTATTCCGCAGGTAAGATTGTGGAACCATCTAAACACTCTTCCTCTTACGCCGATGTTATGTAATTTCTGTAATAATATTTCATGGGATACCATGTCATAGGCTTTGGACATGTCGAGTAATAATTCTACTGCCCAATTACCATCATTTATAAAGTTATACGCTTCCTAAATATATGTATGTTCGTAGTATATTAATGTTCGTATCTGCACTTATAATCAATGGCCGGAGTTCATGCTTCCTTATCGCACTCGCTACGGGAATAATTTACTATCTCTATCTTTAATTAGCAGCCGTTATTTGTTAAAATTAAGAGAAATACGTAACATACTGCCTTTTTTAACCGAGTTCGAGAAAAGGAAGAGGTGCTCAATTATATTATTTTTCTTTTATGTATGTTAAGCGACAAATCATCATCATCAGCATTTGTGAGCCGCTTTCGATGATTCTTTTTTTGTTGGAAAGAGAGTACCTCAGTAGTGGTCCTATTCGAATTTGAAGAAAATATTCCACCTCAAAGGGTGGCCGTAGGGGATGAATCCGGTCTCGCACACTTTTCGGTAACCGACTTCAATAAAACTTGGCAACTAATAGTAATTCCACGAACTTGGGGCCCCCAACCGGGCCTCCAACCGGGCCCCGCAACCGGGGTCCCAACCGGGCCCCCAACCGAGTCCCCAACCGAGTCCCCCAACCGGGCCCCCCAACCGGGGCCTCCAGCCGGGGCCTTCAACCGGAGCCTTCAACCGGGGCCCCCAACCGGGGCCTTCAACCTGGGCCCCCAACCGGGGCACCCAAACGGGGCGCCCAACCGGGGCCCCCAACCGGAGCCTTCAACCGGGGCCCCCAACCGGGCCTCCAACCGGGGCCCCCAACCGGGTCTCCAACCGAGTCCCCCAACCGGGCCCCCAACCGGGGCCTCCAACCGGGGCCCCCAACCTGGGCCTTCAACCGGGGCCCCCCCAAACGGGGATCCCAACCGGGGCCCCCAGCAGGCCCCCAACAGGCCCCCACAACCAACGGTCTAACTCACCCCCATATGCCCTATAAATTTATCATAATTGTCAGTTTTAATTGTTAATTGTTAATCAAAAACATTGAAAAGATTGAAAATTGATTAATTGTTAATTGTAGATATTTGCGATTAACGATTGATCAATTGTTAGTTGCGAGAACCGCAATTAACAATTGATTAATTGTTAATTGCGGTTCTCGCAATTAACAATTGATCAATCGTTAATTGCTGTTTCGCAATTGACAATTAATCAATTGTCAATCTTTAATTGCCAGAACAATTAAATTTTGCCCAACACTGGTACACATACATAATTTCTACATTATATTATAAATAAATTTTTCACATTGATCACACAAATAATACTGGTTGTCAAAAATGTTATACCATTTTAGTTTATTTTGCTTACAGATATATAGTATGCCCATCAGAGAAGCGTATGATGGTTCTGTTCACATTCTTAAAAAAGAACAGGAAGAAGAAGGTGATGGTCTTCTTTTCCACATGCATGTCTGTTAAATACCATCACGAACTCTTTAACTACATTGACCTGCCTGTCATGTCTATTCATGTAAGTTGTACATATGTATCTTTAGTACATAAATTAACGAGGTCAGTTTGATAAGTCCGTGACTTTGAGAAGAAAAACTATTTTTAAATTATGGTTTATTTTTTAACTCTATACACCTTGACCAGCGATATCCCATATTTTTCAACCTATCAAAAAATATTTTTTGTCAAACTGAAAAATAAGCCTCTGGTTCAGCTATCACTTCCTCATTCATTCAAACTCATTGATGCAAATAGGTAAAAAATCAGATAAGGCAGCTTACCCGCTTATAAGTAGGCATGAATGAAGCTGACCACGATAGTCAGACATGAGGGAACGAGAAGACAGAGTGAAAGCGATTACTAGCAATTACTAGCAGAGATGGACAGTGGGTTAAAAACCGATCAACCCGTTCGGGTTTTAACCGAGATTTAACCCAAAGCGCCGGGTATTAATCGGGATTTTACTAAAAAATTTCAACACATTTGTGCCTAAAATTGTGGGCAAAATGGCGAATACGAAATTTGGTACAAATTTCGATGAAAAAATATTTTTTAGACGGATTATTTTTTAAAAAGAGGCAACTCTATACCAACCTTGCAATGTTGTTGTTGCTGTGATTAGATTTTTTTTATGGAAATCGATTAGTGTAAGTACGTGATAACGAATTTTCGTATAGATTCATTACAATATTATTATCTATTCAATAGAAATGCGAAATATGTAAGCAAGCATAAAACATTTTGTAATAATACATTTGAACAAAAGTCGGTTTACAAATATTTAGTTGTGAATAGCTTTTACCCTCGATTTCGGGCATTAATGGTTTGGGTTAAAACCCGGGCGCTTGCCCATCTCTGATTACCAGCCATTGTTTACAATGGCTAGTAATCACGTTGAATCAATGTTATATGGCTAGAGTTTAGTAATCTTGTACACTTGTTCATGACTCGTTCCAGGTCTTTCTTCGAAAGTTTTGATGAAAATTTTAATGCTACTCCCAATTGGCTTTATATTTCATAAACTCATGTTTACAGGGCAAACAACAACAAGCGAAGCGTACAACAACGTTCTTCCAGTTCTGCAACGCGGAATCCGGTATTTTACTCTGCACTGACGTGGCTGCCAGAGGACTCGATATCCCTGCTGTCGATTGGATTGTGCAGTATGACCCGCCGGATGACCCAAAGGTGTTTAAATTTGCCTAGAACATTAAAAAAACATACCAAGAGGATAGGAACAATCTCAGGTGCATTATCTACCATGTGCTCTGCATTTATTTCAGACGTCAAAAATAACTAAACGCTATTTAAACATATTATAATAATAATCCCGCATCACATGCAAAATAGGCGCTTTGTCGTCCAGTTGCGGATATCAGCCCGTTGCACCAAGTACCAATAATCCCGCATGACGAGGGTCTCGTGAAAGCCGAAACCGAGAAACGCCGGAAGTATCTCGATCTGGCGCACGAGATCACCGACATGTAGGATGTGGCCTCCACTGAAATAATCCCAATTGTTTCATCCACAAACGGGTTATTTCCAGTCTAGCAAGGCCGAAGGCATTTTGAGGCGGTTGGTTTTCTGTGGCGTGTCGCTACTAGAACAAATGCATTAGGCGGTTCTGCTCGATACAGCACGTATTGTTTGCCGGTTCTTGAACCTGAACTCCTGAATCCGGCCGACTGTGCTATTGCCGGGAAATACCGCCACTCTCATTTAAAAATTCTAAATTAATCTTTTAGGCTTTGGGATAGGCGAGAGTTTAAAATAATAACGCACACACTCATAGCCCTGCACCGGGAAAAGTCTGTATCGCGGGAGCCATGGATATACTCACATAGACAACCACAAATTACATCCAAACTCACGAGAGAAATAAATGTAGGTCATACAAATATTTTTCTCGTCCTGGGAATCGAACCTGGGACCTCTGCGTGGCAGTCCAGCACGGTGACCGTTCGGCTACCGAGGCAGTTATATATATAGGTATATACACTCGCTCTGTAACAGACATTTTATTAGTTCCTCCCTTTCTGGTCGAAACCCTTGTATCGTGCAAATAAAAGGATAATAAAAATTCAATAATAGCGTCAGAACCTCTTAACGAAGGGATCCGTGGTGTGGGTAAAAGAAGTGGTGGTGGAATGTGCATAACATTGAACTGAACCAACTTTTTGACTTAATTGTAAGCTATCACCACTAGACGCCGTGAAAGGCGAATGAGGTTGTAAAACAGCTTTACTTCTTGCAAATCTAGTAATAATTTATGAAATTATAACGATATTTTTGTAGGAATACATTCACCGGGTGGGCCGAACAGCGCGAGGCCTCGGCACAAGTGGGCACGCGTTGCTGTTCTTACGACCTGAAGAGCTCGGTTTCCTCAGATACCTCAAGCAATCCAAGGTCACACTCAACGAGTTCGAGTTCTCTTGGAATAAGGTTGCTGATATTCAACTACAGGTCAGCATAAATAAATTCAGTTCGTCAACCCGTATAACGTATTTAAATGTTGGAAAGGGGTTTGTAAATGTGGATTAAGAGCGATTGCACACTACGTTCGATTCCCATTAGTTCTGCATCCGAAAAATGCGTCCGTCAGGATGGCTGGACCAAACGAGATATACAAATCAAACTGTGCTCATTATTTACTACCTATTTTCTGCTACTTAGTACCGTTATTGACATATTTTCTACCTGACGGAAACAATAAAACACAAAATAATTAACAAACGGAAATATTAAAGATATAGTGTTCAGCCATTTTGACGTTAGGTTGGCTGGAACCCTTTACGTTTTTCATGGGTCCAGCAGTATATATATTTTTATATATATATAACTATTTACTACCTAACTTCTATCTAAACATAATTTTTTCACTATTTTAGGCACCTATAAAAAGTTCTTTAAAAAAATCAAATAAAAACTCCTTAATAATAAAAATACCTTTGCAGGCGCTTCGAATATGCCAACAATGGTTTCTGGATTATCTTTGCAAGCAATATTTTGTAACCATTAATATATTAATTACTAGTTGAATTCACTATTACAAATGTTAATTCCATTTGTAAGTATTAAGGAATGCGAATGAATTATAATCAGTTATTTATAAACCAATCCGAAGTGGGTCAGAGTTTTTAGATTTGTATAGTATTAGATTTGGAACGAATAAGAATCGGATGCAGTGCGCCAACGCACTAACACATTTAGTGTGTATATTTAGTATAGCGTGTGTATTTAGTATTACAGGCACATCTCAGGGTGACGGCTGTGCTCCTTAGATCTTTGTGATTGACTGCTCTGAGTGACACTGCAACTGTTGTGGACAGGCGTGTCGCTTGTCACCAGGTGCACGACTTGTTCGTTACATGTTATCATTAAAAAAAATGTCTTCGTCGAGATCGTTAGTAAATGAAATAAAGCAAACACGATGAAACTTTGATTAGCTGTCACAGTAAACGTAAAACAATATGTAATGCCATTTTAATGTTTTTAACCATTTGAGTCATGCCAGACTTTCTAATTATTAAGTTGACTAATTAAACATGTAATTTTACAGTTGGAGAAACTAATATCAAGAAACTATTTCCTCAACACGTCAGCTAAGGAAGCGTTTAAGAGTTACCTTCGTGCGTATGACTCGCACCACCTTAAAACTATATTTGACATCGATACTATAGACATGGCTAAGGTATCAAAATCTTTCGGTTTCACTGTACCACCTGCGGTCGAGCTCAAAGTGGCTAACAAAGGACCTCCAACAAAAAGAAAAGGTGGTGGTGGATATGGATACTTCAAATCCCTAAACGCACCTGGGAGTTTCAAACAAAAGGCGGAAAAAACAAAGATATATAGACAAAAAGGCGGAAACAGGAAAACCATAAGTTAAAAGTTATAATGTTAAATTTGATTAATAAAAACTTTTATTTTAAAAATATTTTTACTTTAATTGATAGAAAGAATAATTGATAGAAGGAAAGAAATAAGGTTTCTATATAGAAATAAAGTGATAAACGTATGTCACAACCAGAGACATATATCTAAATAGGCGCCGCAAGTGTACGTATTTCGCGTGCCCAAAATAAGTGAAATTCATTAGTTGTCGCAGCTATACACTTTAGAACGCGCTCGACCGTTATAGTAGATAAACACCAGTCGAAAACGCAAAAAAATGTATAATTGTGCCATTATAAATTGCAAAAGCACCAATACTGGGTAAACGGAGGGATTTTGTAATCAGAAGATGTATAATTTATTTTAAAAACTATTATTTTTGATTTGTATGAATTTCGAGAAAACAAATATGCAACTAGGGCATGCAAAAACCGAGTGATTTTGAAAACCGGTTTTTTCGGATATTAAGTCTCGGCTATCCGGTATTTCCGGATATTTTTCTATTGCCACCCAATTAATTGTTTAAAAGCGTCAGAAAACTAAAAAACATCAAGTTTGGGGGTTGATGTTGCTCGCTTCCGTAGGTTTACCCTCGAGACCCTACAACTGAACCCTAGGTGGTGCTAAAGAGCAATAACTACTGGTGGTTCGCTTCGGGCGAGTCTAGTCACCACCCTCCCAACGCAGTCGAGTTGCCAAATGGTTTTCCACCTTCTCCTTTCCCTCGTACGTAGGCTTGGGTTCGACCCCTATGTTGTGGATATTCCAGATTCGCACGAAGCATTACGCTTCCACATTTATATGGCGAACGGCTATAGAGTGGAATTGCCTGCCTACAGACTTGTTCCCTGAACGCTATAACTTGGGCCTTTTCGAGGCCAAAGTAAATAGGCATTATTTAGATGTACATGCTCCACCATCGACCTCATCGCCACTTTCCATCAGGTGAGATGGAGGTCAAATGCGCACTTATATATCATAAAAAAAGTGTTTTGTAAATTATTTTTTATAGAATTCACATGTAATGAAACCAATAACGTCTCGAATTATAGTAAAAAAATCAACAGCAATACGAATACCGTAAAAAAATATACGTATTTTAGAGACAAGCAATTAAACATCTTCGTTTTCATAGGAAATGAAACTATTTTCCGGATTTAAATCGCGTATATTTGTTTTTTCAAACAAACCGACGTTTCGGGCCCTTTACAGGTCCCATGGTCACGGTTGACTGAGGTGGTAGTCTTTAACCAGTTATGTCCACTATTAATGCAAACCTATGCCACCCTATTTTTTCACTATAGTTACAATAGTTATTAATTAAATACCTTATTTTTAATTTTACAAAGAAAACATTCCAATTTACGCTAGTTTTACAAATTATTTTATTGAATGAATATTTGTGTAACAATTGCGTTAACCTAAGAACTCGATATCTTCGTTTTCAGTCTGATTCTCTGGTCAAGATTTTCCAACATCTGAGAGAAACGACTAATGATGCTCATCATAGTTACCCAGCGGCGCAGCTAGTTATTCTGAGGAATGAAAGAATGGTTGTGCCCATACCAAATGACCTAAATATGCTGGGAGACAGACGCGAAAATTGACGTTGACGCTAAGCCTTTCCCAGCTTGTCAGTAGCGCCATCAGGATTCCAGATGTTAAGTGTCATACGACTAATTGCTCTGTCTATTGTCTTTTGAAACCTCTCCCACCCGATTAGATGGCGGTATGAAGCGGACGTGGCGAAACAGGTTAGCAGATTGGGACGCAATGCGATTTGCTTCATATCCCTGACAGGGTTGCTTCAGTTCAGGGAACTCGTCGAGCTGTGCTCATGCTGTGTCTTGCGTTTAGGTGTGGAGTATTACATACCATACTCTGATGTACTCAATAGACCCCAAGCTCGTCCATGTTTTAACGCTGATTGTAGTTGTACTGAAGTACAAAAACAGCGTATGCTCGACAGCGCAAAGCTCCGAATGCTCTGAAACTGAAGAATTTAATAAGACAGCCAAGACATACAAATGAGCGTTATGCCAAGTCAAGTTCGACCATGTGTGCCGTAGAGGGTGATCTTCTTGTGTATGCGTTTCACACGTGGAGCGAGACTATAGGAGAGGAAGGAGAAGCACTTGCAATGTCTTGGAATATTTCTAAAGCCTTTGACAATATCTGGCATGCAAACCTTAAGCAAGCTTCACTCTTACGGGCTTTCCAATGTCGGATTTTTTGAGTTAGCGTTCGATTCGATCTTACTACACTACATTAGGCGATAGAGTTTCGGAGTGCGCCAGGGTTCCGTACTGTCCACAACTCTCTTTCTGCCGCATATCAATATGTTAATTCCAGGTATACTGATTACAGCGCAGTTGTAGATAGGTACTTTATCAATGCAAAGGTCAGTGGAAAAAAAATCCAGTCTTGTCCAGAGTCTATGATTAGTCATTTGGATTTGACACTTCGCTTGTCTCTGATTGGGGTGGTGTCAAACTTATAAAATGGAATGCTCTAAAACGCAGGCGTGTCTATTCTGCACAAAATGGAGCTCCGACTATTTCTGATATATCCATATCGACAGCCGACCATCGCCAGCTACTTGGAATGAACCTGTTGTCCAGACTGTTCTTCGGCAGATGCATAGAATCCATGGCCAAAAATGCAACCAAGAAGCTTGACATCCTTTTCAAGGTGAGGTGTTACTTCACACCGGGACAGAAGATTCAAAAAAGCTGTACCAAGCACACATCCGGTCGAATATAGAGTACGTTGCCACCTATGTGATAGTTCTGCTGAATACCAACGAGCCGCCTTGGATTATGTTGAAAAGCCTGCCAAGAGGATAGGTGACTCGGATTTGTTGCTTTACTGCTCGCGCACTTCCCTCACCTCTGGCTATCCCAAAAGTTACCCGTCTCCGTCTCGAGGACGCTGTCGCTGTCTTGTAGTTAGGTACCTAAATTCCTAGCATTTAATTAACGTTTATTTACCATTATTAACTAGGATACAATGATATTATGAGTTACAAACTTAGGTTTTAATAAATGAAACTATTTTTCCGGATTTGAATCGCGTATATTTGTTTTCTCAAACAAACTAACGTTTTGGGCCCTTTACAAGTCCCAAAACAAATATATGCGATTGAAATTCCCTATGTGTAACAATCGCGAAAACCTAAGAACTCGTTACGTTTTAATAGTTAAAAGAAACCGAAAATCCCGAAAAACCAGTTTTTCCTTTGCTGAAAACCGGATTCCAAAATAGACGGTTAACCGGTTATTTTTTATGGTTAACCGGGTAACCGGTTTGCATGCCCTATATGCAACCGAGTGTATGCCTCATGATTTGTAATACATTGCGGTTTTTACTTGGTGTGATATATTTGTGATCCTTTGTTAATACGCCATGAATATCGAACGAACGCACTTTTGTATAATGTATTCAGGGGGTCTACTCTCTATCTCCGTCCGACATCCGTCCGAAACAATTACTGTCAAATAAGTAATATTCGACAAAATTAAAAGACAAGTATTAAGTATGAAGCTTCATTCGCATCACGCGTCTTTTCATTTGGTCAAGTATTGCTTATTTGGCAGTAATTGTTTCGGACGGATGTCGGACGGAGATCGAGAGTAGACCCCCAGTTTCGTGGTACGGCCGTAAGTACATTTCTTTAGCCAAATTTAACATTTAGTGATGTATTCGTGTTAGGCAACACCGTTCTCTATTCTGATCTATTTTTAAAACAAAGGGACGAAAATTATTATGACCTAAAAATATTCTATAACTCTTTTGTAGTAATGTTTAGTAATGTTTACTTTTTTTTTCAGTTTTGTAGTATCTATTATCAGTAGTATCTGTAATTTCGATCATTTATGCAGCACGTTGCCTTGAATGTCCGAATATGGTGAGCAAATAATTACATACTTCGCCGCATATGTATAGTACGAGTAATACAAAAAATATATAAAGCAAAGAATTAACAGTGCGCTGTCTTTACAAAAACCTGGAGTTGGTTATACGTATGAGTTCGTTGCTTTCTATGACGAAGGTGGTCTGGTTTATCCCACCTAAGATGCTATCCAAATATGCAGAGTAGTAGAGTTAGAAATCCAAGAAATAATAAACAAAAAACAAAAATTTCAAGCGAGGCCTTCGTTAAGTAAACCTCTTCTGATTAATAACATTTTACCATATTTTGTCAGCAGTAATATTTTCATTTGTTTTGCCATTCATCAATTTGATCAATTACCAACAGAAAACCATCTAGTAAAATTAATTAAGGCAGTCGCAAGTTCATATATTGACGTGCGTTTCCATTATTTAGGTTATTCGATAATATCTTCTATTACAAAAAGATGTTATATAAAAAGCTCATTATATGGGAAGGACAATAATTTTAATATTTGAAGTTGATTAAAAATTAAAGTCAATTTATTTTAAGTAATCAACATTTTTTTTAAATAAGTAAAATAAAGAAGTTACTTATCTTATTCTAGTATTTTTCTACTATATTAATATTACGACTAATTGTAATCAACAAATACTTGAGCAAAAATTATTCTATTTAGAATCGATCAATATATAAAAATAAATAAACACGCGTATTCCGTTCAATCAATCGATTTAGAGTGAGCGGAAGGAGGTTTCCATCTCTAAATAGTTCTTGTGACGTCATAGTGGGTACAAAAAAATGTGGCATCCTTGGTTTTCATACAAATTGCTGTACTTGCGGCGTCTATCTAGATATACGTCTGTGGTCACAACTGTCAATACTGTCAGCAAATCAAGATACGTCCAGTTTAAGTTGACACCCACGACTTTATCGACATTCCAAAAATAACATTGCGGAAACAATAACCAACTTGGCCTGTCAGTCACGTACTTCGGAGGGTAAACGTCTTGTCTCAATAATGCCCCATAATCACGTTCTTGTTTTGCAATTTACTGAATTTATAGTTAAGAAATATTGTACAAATTTCAAAAACATACAAATAAATGCTTATTCGCCAGTAGCAGGGACGGGGTGTACTCTGAAATAAATGTAGGGTAAAAACAGCAACTCAGCACTAGAGTAGTATCTTATATGTAGGAATAAATTGGTAAGGTTTCTATTCAATTTTAGCTCTCAAAAGAGGAGTGTGTAACCTTTCAATTTAGCCCGCTACCGTATTTTTATATTTCTATAATCAAAGCCATGAAACGTCACCAAGTGGATACTTACATATATACTCCATGGATACAAATGATTGATTAGTTTCTCAACATAGGCATTTTATGGCTTTTATCATTAAAGTTTATAACTTTTCTTCTTGAAATCACTGAGACTCATTTGACGTGATTATTCTTGCACCTTTAAAATATTATGCCGAGAAGTATGGTAGAATTTTCAGGATTTCAATATTTAGATACAATAATAAATAACAAAATATAAAAGGATACAAAAATCAACATGAGGTTGTTCTAAAAACCCAAACGCTTGTGCCGCTAGTTTCAAATCCAAGGTTTTTATATTAAATATTTTCTTCAAAGGATGTGACTTGTAGCATCTAAGGAAAGACAAGTATGCTTTGCGAGCTAATGTTTTCATTACGCCATTTCTCTTTATAAGACCTTCTAGCTGTAAACGAGAATAAGAATTGCTCTCAATTCTCTGCATACAGGGTGTCCCAAAACTCGACGTCCAGCTGGTACCGGAAAACTAGGTTATATAATATCAGCTACGGTATATATAATATATATATATATTGGAATAAAAAGTGGCAACTGTCTCACTCTAATTTACGTCGAATAGTGTCACTGTCTATCTCACTCTTACCATATCTGGCCATCTCACTTACACTATGATAAAACTGATCTTTGAGCACACAAGTATTGTAGGTACCATTGTGAAATCTTGACTTAATGGACCGTAACTTGCTCCAGGGTAGCGTAATACTGTTTTAACATATGAAGTGTCAAAGTTAGGTGACATAATTTTTTTTTAACTATGACTCAATAAATTAACATTCATTGTTTGATTAATGAGTGCGACAAATAGCATGGTTATTTAGGACTACGTTAAAAAAACACTGCAATATTTTAAAATTTGTGATGAGAGCACCTTAAAGATGTGGTCTAGGGTATTGATTTTCAACATTATCAAAAATATACACACATCAAAAGTGTCTAGGGATCAAGTGAATATTTTTGAAATAAAAATTATTTAAGCAATATTTACCAAATCCAGTCTTCCAGGACGACTTCTTACTTTAATGCTTATGTTTTATTTAACCGCTTACCCCTATATTTAATTAAAATAAACTAAAATTGATGTTTTTGCAAATTGTGGGAAAAAACTCAAATTAACGGCGTCAATTAAATGACAAAAAAATGGCGAAAATGATGATTTTGCTCATTTTTATTGTAAAGATAAGAAAATTAATAATCTGTATTTCCACCATTAACACGAATCACACAATTACAACGATTTGGCATGCTTAAGATGAGTTCATCAAAATCACTTTGAGGAATGGCCGCCCATGTGTTTTGTAACAAGTCGAAATATTGTTGTAGAGTATGTACGGTATGCATACTCGGCACAGCTCTTCTTTGAAGCATATCCCATGCGTGCTCAATTGGATTGAGGTCTGGCGATTGAGCAGGCCACGGCAGAACGTTGATACGAGCTTCGGCAAGAATGCGTGTTACGACTCTAGCCGTGTGTGGACGTGCGTTGTCATGCATTAGTTGAAATGAATCACCCAACTGGCCTCGCAAAGGGATGATAACATCTGAAACAATCCTCTCTGCGTAAACTTGAGCATTGAGGTTACCCCTGATCCAAATGAGATCGGTTCTTCCGCCCCGATCCAAATACCGGCCCATATCATTATTGTTCCCCCACCATATGGATGAACTTCCTGGCAATATCTCAAACGTTCATGACGTCCAGATGTTCTCCAAACTCGAGTACGTCTTGTATCCGGTCTCATACCGAAGCGGGATTCATCCGAAAAGCACACATAGCGCCAGTCTTCTTCCTCCCAGTTTCTGTGTTCGCGAGCCCATCGTAAACGGGTCCTGCGATTGCAGGGTGCAATAGGTGGAACTCTGAGCGGCCTTCGGGATCGCAGACCCACTTCACGTAAACGATTTCGGATTGTTTGATCGCTTATTAGCAAGCCTGAGGAGCTGTGGAGCCTCGTAACCAACATCATGGCGGTCATGGTACGATTCCGTCGAGCAGTATTTTGGATATACCGGTCCTGTCTGCGAGTCGTGATGTGAGATCGTCCTCCATGTCGCTCGGCCACGCTGCCCATCATGCAATAGCGCGTCCAGAGGCGACTTATGACGCTCTGTGTAGTGTTAAGAGTGAAAGCCACAGCACGTTGCCTGGAACCAGCTTCCAACATTCCGACGGCTCACATCATCACTTCTCGGGTTAAATGATGTCGTCTCTCCATAATAATGTAAATTGTTTCGGTTCCAATGCAGATATTGTAATGATTTTGTCAAAACGCTATAACTCATTTTTATAAAAACCACATTGACAATCGATTTTCTTCTTATTATCGAATTTTAAACAATATTCCTTATTTAAATGTTAAAACTCACTAAAAAGTATCAATAGCGATACAAAAAAGTTAATATAGGTAATTAACCCTAATTGCAGCAATAGTCTTAAACGTACTTGATCCCTAGACACTTTTGATGTGTGTATATACCTCATCACAATTAATTAAGTGATAAGGATGTTTTGTTTTATTTTATTTTTACCAGAATTGATATAACCTGGCCTTTCGCCCGGTGTTCGCATGACGTTAAATTTTGGGACACACTGTATATGCGTTGTACGTAAACGTTGTTTGCGTCGGTTACTTTGGTTTTGTTGTTTATTTGATATATATATATATACATTTGTATGTGTCTTTAGTGTTGGTATCTTATCATCATATACTCACATAAAAGGAATTATATTAATAAAATTAACTTAGGGTGCTCTAGTCAAAACATTCAAAATCCTTATAATGCAATTAGTACATTAAATTACACCCGCGTGTGGACGTGCAATCTGTATTTAAACACTAGGCCATGAGGTCGTTCATACATTATTATTATCACAGATTATTTATAATTTTGTACATAGCAGATATACATTGCTAATGCAACATGCTTACTGATAAAAGTGAATTTCACTATGTTCATTACTTTATCACATTGAAATGAATTGCCTACCATTGCTTGAACATCGTGAGGCAGGTCCCCAAACGAGTACTTGTCCAAATAAATGTTTTCTTTTCTTAGGAAATTTACGAAGTTTTCTTCTTCTGGTCTTAGCAATATAACTGCATTTCCTGTTTTGTTTAGTCCTCTAGCTGTTCGACCTACTCTATGAATGTATTCCTGGAACGATACATTTCTGTTAATTTTTATAAGAATAGTAACAGCCGATGCGTACTAGCGTCTCTGTGTATTAATCTTTTATAAACCTGTACCAACTTAGTTTATCATAATAATGTTATAGGATATCTCCAACTATCTATTATTAATTATGCTTTTGATGACAGAGTAGGCTTAAAATACTTTCTAATTTAGACAAAACTCCAAAATCTCTGTGTAAAAAACTCACCTTGGGATCTGTGGGGGGATCGTATTGAACAATCCAATCCACCCTCGGAATATCTAAGCCTCTCGCCGCGACGTCAGTACAGAACAATGTGCCGTTTTGCGCTTCTACGAAACTATGGTAGGCTTCTTTTCTTCGGGATTGACTTTGTTTGCCCTGAAATTATTAATGGCACGTACTTCTTGAACTTTTTTTTTTGTGGGTAAATCCTCCTAAGATTCCTCTCCGTCGCGGGGCCAGCGAAGACTTCTACCGGCTAAACCCCCACGGTGACCGTCTCGGTTATTCTAGTGGGACGGATCCGGGATCGACTTTGAGCACCGGAACCCCCCAGCACATAGGAGGAGCTACTTTCTCCTCCTCCCCTCCTCACGACGAAGCGGGCCACACCGCCCCGTCGTCCTCCTCGCGGCTGCCAAACTTACTGGCGAACGGAGCCCCCGCTCTGAGTAGGAACGGTATCCTTGTTTGTGAAGGTTCAATTATAAAATGTTGGATTTGCATGGAATGCAAATGTTTGGATGTATTTTTGTGTTATTCAATAATGCCGCAACGGCCCATCAGACCGAGACAGATCATGTCTATCTTAGATTTGGAAAGGTTACCGTCAACCCGAATGTTATATCACAAACACTAGTTAGTTTATAACCCAGTAAAAATACTTACATGAATACTCAAAACATTTGCTTGGCAATGGCATTTAAAGAATTCATAATGGAAGTCTACAGACTTACACGAAGAAAAGAATATCATAACTTTCAGTTTTTTACATTTCCTTAGCATTTTGTATAGCCATGCTATTCTTTCATTGATTGGACATATGTAATATCTGCAAATTAGAATACAAGTATAATAGTAAGTAACTAAATAACTATTACATCATGGAAGTTACAGATGCTTGAAACACAAAACCTCATAATTCTCAGTCATTCTTCCAAAGTGCACATATAGAAGATAACATGCAACTAAATTTCCGTGGTCGCAAAAACATTTAGGATAGAATGAAATAAAATTTAAAATGTCCAGATCTTAGCTTTCCTACAGTTATTATTTTATTACTAATTAAAGAAAGTGTATAAAATTAGGAAAGATAAAATAGGCAACAATCTTTTTTTAATCAAATTACTATTTTAAATTTTTATTGAATTGATATTCAATTTTTTTTGTGAAATTACTCCACTAGTTTGTTATAATTATTAATACAAAGATCGAATACTCCGAATCAACGTCTTCTAGCATACCGTGCCAGACGCTGTACCAACTAAGCTTAGTTGGTATAACGCCAGTTCGAATCCGGCCGGATCAAAGGAATTTTTTCTGCGTTCGATCTTTGTATTAATAATTATAACAAATTACTATTGTAGGAATTTTCGACCTCAGTACCTTTGAAGGCTGATTTCAGCAAATGGTATGCCTTTTGTTTGCTGAAATCAGCTTTCAAAGGTACTTAATATGTCAAGTGCTAGTTTTTTTGTATTAACAAGAAAGTTTAGAGCCTAGCGCAGTGTTTAAATGACCCAGGAAGTATGAAATTGCCGGTTTAAATTTTTAGTTTAAAGTTGAAAATCCAAGTCTGACTCTCAGGAACGCGAATTTTCCAGTTTGAGTCAAAACTTTTGTAGCTTCCATTAATGTTACGAAGCTGATTAATTTGTGCGTAAAGTACAATTCATAAAGATTGAGTTACAAAAACAACCCAAAATATTGTTGTACAAATAAATAAAAAATTTAGAGCTTATCCAGTTGAAAATTAAAAACAATCCATTAAAAAAATCATAATTCGAAAACTATTTAAAATCGCGGAACATACATTCATTCGCATACCCCTCAATGTGAAACACCTACATTTTTTTCGACGTCACTATCCCGTCCACCCTGTATATTTTATTCGCAAAATTACAATAATTGTTTATGAATAAGATAAGCTCAATCCAATTATACTACTTTGTATCAACCTGGTAATCAATTTGTTTAAAAAACTCACAGACATATATATCTAGATAGACGCCACACAATGGGCTCAAATTGATAATTCTTGGACATAGGAATAAGTTGTGGAGTATCGAGCTAATTGTTGTATGATAGATAATAACATTCCTAACAACTTTTATTCTTGTATAATTTCTTGAAAAGTTGATAGTTTCGGAGAAAAAAATTTTTTTTTTCGTATGGAGAAATATACATTTTATTTTTTATCTCAAAATATAATCAATTAAATCAAATAATATCATATAAAAATATATCGAATTTTAGAAGTTTTGCTCGAATATATAGTTAAAACTGGTGGAGACTTTTCATGAATTTCCTGATATTGAAAATCATAAGGAAAAATGTTACCACTTTTTAATTGTCATTTTTTATGTGTTAT
The DNA here is from genome assembly GCF_003589595.1 of Hyposmocoma kahamanoa. NCBI lineage: Eukaryota > Metazoa > Arthropoda > Insecta > Lepidoptera > Cosmopterigidae > Hyposmocoma > Hyposmocoma kahamanoa. The sequence goes on from NW_020654878.1 coordinate 11,862,010, forward strand.
AATGTCTTAATTATAAAAAAATTGCTTACAAATGATGGATCTACATATAAACCGTGTATTTTTTTAAATTCTATGTATCAAATGTAACTTGTCCCACCTGTTTAATTTAAGCAATTAAAGCAACTGTTACACCTAGTAAACATCGTAAAAACTCGAATCCATGAAAATACAAACATTTATTCAAAGTAAAAACGTTTAGAAGTGTGTCCCACCCATCGCTGTGACGGGTGGGACACACTTTCAAATCTTAATATTTACATTACTATATACGTGTACAATGACCAACCAAATCAAAATGGTGACCCTTAGCATAATTGTTACTTTTACAAAAGCAAATGCCAATAGATTGCATATTTATTGATTAAAATAAAAATATATATGTTTCATTGTGGCGGGTGTAACTTGAAATTAGTATTTACTGAAACTTTAATAACACCTCACCGTCATATATATACTTCCATGCAACCACTTATCACTGTTTTAAAATTCATAAATTTTCTTCGATAGTAATAACTTTTGTAGAAAGACGCACAAATAACCGCGAAATTGTTGTTAACATTATAAGAAAAAATGCTTTACTATAGACGACAGCACTATAGCTGCGTTAATGAAGACAAAAAATGCAATAATTGTACAATATCCGAAAAATCTCATTTATTTCTAATGATTGGATTTATTTATTATCGTATTCTAGTCATATAATTAAAACAAAATTGTGTAATTTATTTTTTTGAACCGCGGTGTCATTTTCGGTGGAATGACCCTTTACTATCTAATTCTAGTATTTTTCTACTATATTAATATTACGACTGCATACTTGTAATCAACAAATACTTGAACAAAAATTATTCTATTTAGAATCGATCAATTGAATGAAAACGCATAAACGCGTGAAAACGCGTTACAATAATTTTAATATTTGAAGTTGATTAAAAATTAAAGTCTTAATTTATTTTAAGTAATCAACATTTTTTTAAAACAAGTACAATAAAGAACTTAACTATCTTATTCTAGTATTTTTTTACTATATTAATATTACGACTAACTGTAATCAACAAATACTTGAACAAAAATTATTCTATTTAGAATCGATCAATTGAATGAAAACGCGTAAATTCCGTTCAATCAAATCGATTTAGAACGAGCGGAAGGAGTTTCCATTACTAAATAGTTCTTGTGAAAGGTCACAATAGTGGGTACAAAAAATGGCATGCTTTGTTTTCATACAAATTACTGTACTTGCGGTGTCTATCTAGATACATGTCTGTGAAAAAACTTGTATTTATTGACTATCTACAAACAATTCATACTCTTACATAATCTGTATTTAACTGCCTCCTTGGCTGAACAATTACCATGGTGAACTGCCATGCAGAGGTCCTGGGCTCGATTCCCGGGCCGGGAGAAATATTTGTATGATCTACATCTATTTCTCTCGTGGGTCTGGGTATTGTCTGTGTTTGTCTATGACACCTGCGATACAGGGGTTCCCCAGTGTGGGGCAATGAGTGCGTCGGTTAAAAAAAAATTGTTTGAAAGTTACTGGTCTGCCATCTTTACCATAACTAATGCATTTGCATTTGAGTAACTTTTGAGATATTAGCACCTTAAGTTTTGTTGTCACCTAAAAACAAATGACAAAACGAAAACTAAATAAGATAATAAAAAACTGATTACAGGGGGTGAAAGTCCAGTTTTGTTGATAAGAGATAAGGTCAAGCGTTGCTATTCTGTCAGAAAAATGTAAGCAAAAATTTTACAAACTCCTAATATTGTCTGTTGGAAAGTTACAGTTAAGTTGACTCATCCATATCATAAGGTAATTATCTGTTTTCCTGTCCATCATATTTTTTTAGCAAACAATTCGTGTCTAAACTGTCAAAAAAGCAAAAATCTTGAAAAGAAATCATAATGACTTAATTAACCCCCCTGTGGGGTTATTACGTCAATTGGCAATATCTCTGCCTTTTATGAAGCTACGACGCTAAAACTCAAATCTAGAAAATGTTTACGACACATGCATTATGCGAAACTGAGCTTTATAACCTGTTTGAAAGCTCCAGTTTCTAGAAAAAACACTTTTAACATTTTAGAGGGGTAATTCCATCATTTTTCTATAAATTATTGTTGGGATGCATGAAAATCGATAAGCGGAAAGTAGCTACAATTATTTGAAAATGAACCAAGTATGTTACTGGGAGAAATGTGTTAGTTGTGATTGGAATTTCTAGCTATAAAAACAAGGTTTTTCGGTAGGTGCAAGCTGCACATATACATATTTTTAATATCAGAAACTTTATAAATAAGTCTGTACAAAGTGTCTATATTCTTTCTTTTGGAGACAGCAGATATTTTCTCAGTTTTGATATTTTGACACAAACGCCCTTTCTAATGTCCCGATTTTTAAATTATCAAGTTTATTCATTTTCATGGACAACTCACGCTTGACCAAAACATTTAAGCCAAAATTGTTTTCACAAAAAAAGATTTGACGGTTGCTAAGACCTGTTCCTCTAATAGTTTCTGACTTCCCATACTGTGCTAGTTTAAAAAAACACGTTGTATATCAAATAAGCCAATGAAATATGCTGGTACGATAGTGCTTCACTAAAGATACCACACAAAAATATATAATCGACATTTAGGTCGACACTATGCACATCACTAGCGTTTTGCTACTTCATACAAAAACAGTTGGATTATTATTATATTCTTTTCTGACTTAATAACCCTACGTCAAAATTTTGGCGGGTAATAACGTCAGACTCAATAACTTAGTAATATATCTGGAATAAAACCAATTAGCAGAAAAGAATCTACTGTTTCTAATTTCATCACTTACCTTGATACAACTTCGAAAAAGGCACTGAAATCACTTTAGAAATTGAAAACTTTGCAGAGCGTTTATGATTGCGTACAGCAAAAATATGGCTCACTGTCGAAGTTGCCCACCAATCAGTCCGTTTATGCCTTACGCGCGCAATCTATTATTTATCGAACGAACCTGCTTTTTCTTTACCTTCACTAGGTGTCACCACTGACTTAGAGCTTATACAATAGAAGTAATTGCCATGTGGTTTAATTACCCCGCTGACGTAATTGCCCCACTTGACTTATGTTAATAACCCAATTTCACTAAAAATGTTAATGTTAATTATGATGATAAAGAGGACAGAGATGCTCTCCAAAGGTATGGTGTGGAATTACAACATTATGCAGGTGTTATTTCATGTAGCCATGTGGTAGCACTTCTATATGTGAAGAGTTCTTCACATTTAGAAGTGCCAGTTCTGGCTAGTTAGCCAGTGTGCCTACCCTGTGTGGAACCAGCAGAACCTACTCATGTCCTACCTATTCCATACCAACACTGCTGCATTTCAGACTGAAATGTAGGGAGTCTCATCACAAGAACAAGAAACTTAAGACATTATGACCCAAGCCTGGTAATGTTTAGTACTAAGGAAGTGACCTTAATATCACTATATTATTATATAAAAGTCGTGCATAGTTACCACTTTTGATCAAATGGACAGTCCATTTTAAAAAGGTATGCAGGAGATTCATGTTTGTATGACTGATGGTAATGCTTCCACACATAACTCAGTTTGCATTGGACACCCACCATGTTACTCAGAGTCAAGAGCCAACCTCTATTCTGCATATTGTACCTAATTACCAACATCTCAATACATAGTGGTATGACTGTACAGTACGTACCCTTGCTGTAGACCTGTTACTGTAGACTGATTATCATCCTTCACAGATATCCAGACAGGATCTGTTGTTAAAGCCAGTTTAATGAGGTTTTTTACTTTTTCATCTATTGTTGCACTAAATAACATTGTTTGCCTCTTTTCTGAAAATCCACATGTGATTAAAATAACCAGTTATATGCATAATAGGCACCTGGATGTTGAGTTGAGTACACCAACCCATTACATCATATAGTTAGAATCCTGATTAAAAATTGTTAAGACGTGAATGACAAATACTCCAAGTACAACGCATTTTCCAAGAACTCAATAAAATAAATTATAAAGATAAAAGGAAAATGAAGAGAAATGATGCTCAATAAAACACTACAATCTTGATTGTTGTGAAAAATTATTCAACACAATCTTAAAAAAATAGGACAATGCAGTTTCTGTAGTTAGTTTATTTAAAAAAAAACAGACAAGTTAGAAGGTTCCATGCCCAAGGAAGAGAAGAAAATAGAAAACGAATAATGGATAGTAAAATTTTGTACTAACTTGGCAATAGATTTATAATTCCTGTAACATGTTTCTCAAAGCCAGCTTCCAGCAGTTTATCAGCTTCATCCACAACAAGATATTGCAAGTTCTTGCAGTTGAAACCTGCAGTGCTCTGCAGGTGATCTAGAAGTCTTCCTGGAGTGCTCACTAGTATGTTTGCTCCTATAAAACATGTACATAATATGATGATGAACTTCCTTTTTTATAAATGTACATGTACACCCAAAGTTTACCTTGCTTTTTATTTTATTATACAGATATTGATTCCATTTATATGTCTTACCTTTCTTTAAAGCTACAATATCTTTCATTTTCTTTTCTCCGCCCACAATCAATGCATGTGACAAATCTATACTACTTAATAATTTCTTCATAACTTGGTAAGTTTGCAATGCTAACTCTCTAGTAGGCGAAAGAATGATGCAGCCAGTACCTAAAACAAAAAGTAAATAGTATTTTAAGAGCTGTTACAATATTGTTGTACTTTTCGAAAATAAGTTAAAGTAACACTGGGTTTTATTAAATTCATCGACGTACAAACGTATTTATGCATCGTTAATATTTATATCAATTACATTGGAACATATTTCAGAAAAATAGGACCTAAAAAGACTTAAAGTACTTACCATGTTTTCTAGTGAACTTGAGTCTAATTAAACCATCAATAGTGGGAATAAGGAACGCCAAAGTCTTGCCGCTACCAGTTTGCGCAGTCCCGATCAAATCTTTATGCAGCATCAAGTGAGGCAAAGTCTCTGCCTGAATTCTTGTCGGTTTCTCAATACCCATGTCCTTTATTCCTTCGAGAATACGATGATCTATCTTACCTTCCAACATTGAGAAGCGGGGTTTGGTTAATATAGAACATTTTATATCCATTTTTACTAGATGAAATTGGGCGACATTTTTCAATAACACGTGGAACGAACAGAAAAACGAGTTCTTTTTTGCACCTAACAAATATTATTTCTTTTATGAAATGCAATAAAATCCACAAAAATAAAAACTCGTTTCTGTACTCCCGCACGTGTTTGACATTTGAAATTTTTTTTTTTTTTAATTTATTAAGGCTTTGGCAAAGCCATCAGCCTAAACATGAAGTTTAATTATGTCTCTGTAAATATGGCCGCCACAAAGAGGATAGGCAATTTGAGGCGGCCGGCGTGTTTGGATTGACTCGGGATTCCTTAAAACGGGCCGATACGGGTATTTTAGTTCGAGATTCGTAAAATAAATAAATAATATAAATCGCGTTTTAATCTTCGATTAAGGCACAATACCACTATCCTATTCCACTTCTAGATTTCACAAAATAATTGAAAGTCGAAATAAAAACGACACTTTTCCCTCCAAAAGGTCCAGAGCAAATCTGAAATTATTATCTATTTGTTAAGCATTGGCTAGAGCCAACAGCTTAGTCAAGCAACAAAGGATTAAGAAACTTAAAACGTAATAATACTTTAAATTAAAAATTAATTTATGAAAAACTGTAACTCCAAAAACCCGCCATTTTTTTCCCCACCTAAATTGTTGATGATTATTATTTATTTCTTTAGTATTGGCTTGTTTTAGCTAATGGCTATAAAGACATCAGCTAAAACAAGCAACAAACAATCAAGAAATTCAAAACGTAATAATACTTAACCCAAAAATTAATTCGAAAAAATTGAAACTACAAAAACCCGCCATTTTCTCAAATTCGTTCTGTTAGAGGACGGGAAAAAAAAATAGTCTACCAAATTGTTGACATTTGAAATGCATGCGGTTGTTGAACCATTAAAGGATGGAAAAAAATAAAGGAATAGTTGAAGGTACGAACATACATACATACGTATGTGCATGCTCGACTGTTACAATATGTGCGAAAGAGATAACGATATACGACGTTAAGGCTTACTCTGTTTATCTTTACAGACCAAAACAAAAAATCTGATACGCGGACGAATTGCATTGGTTGAACAAAGTTTTCACTATCAACATGCTATCAACGTAGCGTTATGTAGAATTTGTTTGCATCGCGCGATATTCGAATGTGTATTATGTTGTTCAATACATACAAATCGAAATAAAATTTCAATACCAATGCATTACACCAATAAAAATTGATCATCACTCATTAACTGAAGAAAAAAGAAATATATATATATTTTATTAATAAAAAAACAACATTTATTGATCACTCACAATGTTTTGTTCACTTCATCAATTTCATCTATTATTACATGAACTAAAACAGCCTTCTGTTTCAGGAATGTGTGGAACTTAATCATGATTACGATTTTGTTATACTTCAGTCTTCCATTTTTTTCAAAATGGATTTAACAAAAATTGTATGAAAATTAACACCATCAAAATACGACATCTTAAAAGTTATTTTCTACTTAGCAGCTACATTTTATTCTATGCAATATGACATAGAGAAACAGATTATGTGCTGAAAATCAAATATGAATACAAATTAAAATACATGTTGTGACATTCTACAACATTCTTAAAAAACTTCAATGGACAATGATGACTGATTTACTTCATTTACCATAACTTATATTTTACGCAACACTGTAGGTGTAGAAACGTATAACGTACGAAATCTCACAGCTCATCATGTGATGAGTGCTGTGGCAAACTTAGTTCATCACATGCAGCTGGAGTGCTCATCTCCATTTTATATTCACAGCGATATGGTTCTGAAACAGATAACAGTTTTGTTTCTAATCCACACTGTATTGCTACAGTAGTGGTTCTCTGTGGGCCATTCCAGCAAGACACTCCATTTGTGTATTTCATGGCAGAATATTTGTTATTATCAGTGCCTGCCCATTCACCCCAGTTGCCTAAACCAACCTCTCCTCCTCCATTTTTTGATTTTTGGGTAACTTTCTGGAACAGGCACAGCTTATATACATACTCCTTGTCTTCAAATTCTAAGCACTGCCCATCTAAAGTGGCATATTCTTGTTGCAGACCATAATCTTTTTCCAAATTGTCTTGGATATTTCTCATATTAGCTTCAATTTCTCTAACAGTACGCTCTGCATCTGTATATTGGCGACGTGCCTCTGAAGCTTCATCTATGAGTTTTTGTGTTTCCTCATCGTAAGTTGATTTTTGCACTGGTTCCTCATCAGCTTCATCAAGCTCCTCAGCATCTTCATGTGGGCCAACATCAGCGTTCTCATCTTCTGTTTCAGTGTCCTCATTGGCCACTTCTTTGCTAATATCATATGGTTCGTCATCAGGTTCTGGCTCATGTTCATCATCATCATCAGCTGGAGCTTTGAATGTGTTTTGCTGCATCATTTGTAGTGGTTTCACCATAGACCAAGTAGTAGAAACAAAAGTTTCCTTATCAACAGTATCATTATCATTAATGAAGTACTTAAAATCATCCTCATCTACCTCCCCATCATTACCCCTATCAAAGAGTGATATTTCCATCATTTCTTCCTTAGTCAGGATACCATCATTATCTTTATCATATTTGTTAAAGAACTCAGTTGCTTCCTTAATCATCTGTTCTTTCTCTTCTTCGGCCTTTTTCTGTCTTTCCAATTCTTCTGCCTCCCTGTAAACTTTGAGAACATCATTTTCCTTAGCCTCCAATTCATTTTTGAGGGTTTCTTTCTCTAATTTAATTTTCTCAGCCTCTGCTTTATCTTTTTCTAACTGAGCGAGTTGTTCTCCCATCTCGCTTCGTTTTTTATTTCCTTTTTCGATCAGTTCTAGCCTATAACTGTTGCCAGCTTTGTGCAACTCTGCGATCCGCTGTGCTTCGTACCTAGCTTCTTTGCCGAGCTCCTCGCAGATGTTGGGGCAGCCCTCTTGCGTGGCGTATTCATCTGTCCCATCACAGCAGTCGCAAACTCCGTCATTGACGCGAGAGCTTGGAATATTCTGCGGTCGGTGACCGGCGTTAGTACAGTAGAAAACTCCGTTCAAACACGCCGCCGTTCCCGGCTCATCACTGCCATCAAAACAGTCGCAGTAGTCATCATTTACGAAAGCGAATGGAATAGTTAAAGTTCCATCGAAACAGGTAAAATCTTTATTTGCAGCGTACAACGGTGCTTTGGATAAAGGAACACCGCGAGGTCTTGGAACGTCCGATTGAGCACAGATCACAAACGAACAAATAATAAATAGGCACACATAGAGATTATTTATCCAAGAAAAATAGGTGAACATTTTACTATAATTTCCTAAACACCGGTCACTTGCAAAATTAGGAACAGCAATAGATAAATAGAACTTGTATAAATATGACAGCGCTGACGTTTACCAATCATGCTTCATAGTTCGATAGTGCTAAACTTATTCGATTACTACCATTTCCGGTCGATTATACCGTGGAGCGCTATAAAAAAAAACGCAACCTAGTATTTTACACAATAAAACACCTTTTATGAATGTAAAAAATCTGAGATTTTAATTTGACGAGAAAAACGAGACTGAGTAAACAAGAATATTTAGAAGAAAAGCTTTTTTTTTGACACAGATCCTACATTTCATTCATTCGATTTGTGTATGTATTATCTATGGCTAGTTGTGTGATTGTGTAAATGGCGTCGAGGTTAGATTAGAACAATTCACTGATTACTCCTACCTACACACAAAATATTATTAGATCTATTTACGTAAAATCATAATTGTGGACAATGGAAACAATATTGGAGCAACAGCGGAGCTATCATGAAGAACGAGAACGGGTTATGGATGCCATGGTCAAAGAGATTCTTCACAAGAAGACAGGGGTAATATAAATCATCCCATATCATTCAATTCTTAAATCAACATCTCAAAGCATTATTTAGCATATACGGTATGAATACTTACACAATTTTATATAGCGCTCATTTACAGTGGTCCAAAAAATTATTTTAAAAAACGTCAACCATTTTATATTAAACATACTTCTTTGAAAATCAACAGTTAAGATATCTGTCTATTTTCTACTCATCGTCCAGTATTATGATGTCCTTTACCTATAAAAGATTTTAAGGGTCGTATTCCAGAACTCTACAGTGGCAGATATTCACACCATATTTGTATTGCAAAAACGAGCGATTCGTTCTGTGTACCGTCTAGGCTCTCGGGTTTCTCTCAGAGAAAAGTTTAAGGAGACTGGTATCATGACTGTGGCAACAGTACATTTACTCAAACATTTTATAAGCCCGTAAAAATAAATAAACATTTTATATGCCCGTAAAAATATACATAATTTCAATAAGAAAGAAGATATCCATAATATTTACCTTAGAGCTAAGTCCAAACTCATGGTACCACAATTACGCTTAACCAAGGTAAACAACTTTTTTTATGGGGAACTGTATACGTTTTTACAATAAGATTCCGGAGCATACAGGGTGATTGGTAACTCGATACATTCCTTTTAAGGGGTGAAAGTAGACCTAATTTGAAGCAAATTAAGTCATGTTATACCCTGCCCGAAAATTAGTAGTTTTGAAGATATTGAAGATTTAAATTTTTTTTAAAAAAATCCTGATTCTCAGCTTTGTTATTTTTTTGGAATTTTATTTCTGTCCGTTTCTGGTTTGTTTTCATTTTATCTAGTGGTTATTGAATTAAAGTTATTGTTTAATAGCAATAGAGTACGAAATAACTGTTAAATTTGCCATAGTGGTTCAAAAATGATGAGAACTACCGAAAAAGAAACAACAATTTATTTATTAAAAGGAGTGCCTTGTAAAAAAATTATATGGAACGATGTGTACAAATTACTTAAATTACTTCTTTGTATTGTTACCTATTCAAAAAGTACATATGTTGTACCAAATAAGAGATAAGTTACAAGTTTTTGGAAAAATACAATTGTGGGTCGGACGAGCGTTTCTTAGAAATACGAAGCCAACTGCTCTCTGTTAACAGTTCACCTGGAGCTATTGTATCTAAATTCTTTTGTTTAGCCTCGGCATCAATCGGGACCTTTGTAAAGTATTCAAAAACCATTTAATATTATTTTAGTTTAGTTGGCTTCATATATTTTTATTATTATATATTTACAAAAAATAAATATCTATTATTTTTTCAGCATCGCGAGACTATCAATGGAGAACATCGTTTGAAAAACTTGCATGACGTAAGTAAATTTATAGTTGTTTATTGATATAATATTTTTTAAATAAGTTTTTATAATAACTTTATTATCCCTTAAATTATGATGGCATAAGAACAGAATTAGTTTAATATCTATTTAGGTATATAATATTATTATTATGCATTTATTGTTGTACTTTTGCTAGTCTAGCTTCATGTACTCCTTTACTCAGTTAATTAACAGTTTTTTGTGACAATATCTGCCCTGATATTTATTAACAGAGCTGTACAATTTCCAGAGATATATTGAAGCTACAATAAGGTTAAAGGAACTTTATGAAGACAAAGATGGTCTGCGTAAGGAAGAAATTGCAGCATTGTCTGGTCCAAATGAATTTCAAGAGTTTTATGCCCGACTTAAGCAAATAAAGGAATTTCACAGAAAACATCCTAATGAGGTACATTATTATTATAGGAAATGAAACTATTTTCTCCGATTTACATCGCGTATATTTGTTTTTTCTAACAAACCGACGTTTCGTGCCGTTTACAGGTCCCATGGTAACCAACCGTGACCATGGGACCTGTAAAGGACCCGAAAAGTCAGTTTGTTTTTAAAAACAAATATAGGTGATTTAAATCTGGAAAAATTAATTAAATTTTTATTGAATTGATATTCAATTATTTTTTGTGAAA
>NW_020654878.1:11888012-11932343 GCF_003589595.1 Hyposmocoma kahamanoa
TTTTTGTTATTCAATTTAGACAAGAAAGATGGATACTGCGAAAATTCATGCATCAGGCATGCTCGCTTCGCTCGCTCACCTAACCAAAACCCACAAGAGGGTGTCGACCTAGCTAGGAAATGCAAACAAATTAGTTTCTGGTACTCTCCTCGTTTCAGTTATATTTACCAATTTTCAGCAATCTAAATTATATGGAAAACAAGACGTATAACAAACATGGTTAAAGCAAACAAGCTTCTGCTCAAATAATACATACGTGTAATAATTATTCTAATAGATTTTCCGACAAACGATACTTCTGTTGGAAGACATTTCTGTGTTGCAAATTTATACCAAAACCGTCATCGCAGTAGTAATGAAAAATAGTCGAACCGTTTTCGGAGTAATGAAATTCGGAAAAAAGAAATTCGAGTTTGTGATTTGTATTTGATGATGTTTTTTTAATTTGTTGTGTAAAGCTGTTGGTTTTCCACAAATAAATAAATATGAATGAATGAATAAATTAATGAATGGATGGATGAATGAACGAATGAATTAATGAATAAATAAATAAATACGCTTTTGTACATTCCGGACCCTTACTTATCTATTCTTAGAAAACTTCTAGATGAAGCTTTGGAGCTTCTAGGTGAATTTTAAAATAATTTAAGCTTTTCATTTAGTTATATTGCTTAATTTAATACTTCAAGATGTTTAATTTTATTATTTGTAAGTAAACATCGTTTATTTTCTTTAAAGATTGCTGTTAGATGAATTTTTATTTTTATGTTCATATATTTTATTTATTATTTCAAAGTCAAAGTATCATTTATTTCATAGGTAAAATAAATTACACTTAAAAACGTCATTTTAAGTAAGATACTGCTTGTTCACTATGCCGCCTTCCCTGAGAAGAAAGAACTTTAGAGGATTGCTCTTTTCCAAATAAACTTATATGGTACGGAGTGCACTTTGAATCAAATTTGTGCTGAATCTATACTCATGTCGTCTTTTTACATATCTTTATCTAACACATAGTTTTCAATTTTGTAATATGACCTTTGTAATTGTTTTTGATTTCTTTTTTATTGAGTTAAATTATTAAAAATGTTAAGTTTAAAAAAGTTTAAGTATTAAAAATATGTTAATACCTACAAAATGTATATTAGCAAGAGAGAAGCACTAGAGATACGACCCTAATGGTAAGGACTTCCTTGTGATAAGGTCTATGATTAAGCGAAGAATAATTGTATTATCATCTTTTAGACCGATAGGTAATTCAAATGTTTGAATGAATTGATTTTCTATGTAATTGATGAATTGAATCAATGTGATCATCGAAAATAAAATATGTTATTTAAAAAACCAATAATTAATGGAAAAATATACTTACTTAAGAAATGCAATTCTATCCTTGGCTAAACTGGATGTACTTGATCTTTTTTTTACAATTTTGTGTGGCGCAACGCAAAACGGCATATTTCATGGAGCACTTGACGCGGTAAATTCGATAATGCAAATGGAAATACCATTGACTTACAAATAAAATACCGAATAACTTCATTCATACAGCGCATCGGCTACTCGTACTCACTCGGTCGGTTCGGTGACCTTCGGAGCCAGCGGAGCTCGCTTGAGTCGCGGTTAAGGACATAGTATCGAATCAAAAGTATCGATACTATACTCATGAGTAGTATCGCACAAAAATTATTGTACTTATAAAAGTATTGGTGTCCTGCAGATTTTCCCAACTTAAAGACAGAATAAAACACTTGAATAGAAAACACATGGTATCTAATAATGAAATTAGTTTATGATTTAATTATTCTTTGTCTTATGATTATTTATTATGATTTTTCATTGTAACAAATAAATGGCTTTTACTCTTTACTCATTATTATTTCAATCAATTGATCAATTCCATCAATCGTCATTTCATATAATTTGTGCAATCACATAAAAACAAAAATGTATTTGATGCTTATACGATGGAAAAAAATAGTCTTAAGGGGCTTATATTCTAGAAGTCTACTCAATGCTCAAGTTAGGATTTGAGTATGGTTTAAAGCACATGATATCATACTCAAGTCCCTGCCATTAGGGTCGTATTTCCAGTGCTTGTGTTGCCAGTGCAATCCTGACTTGAGCATTGAATAGAGTTCTAGAATACGAACGTAAGGGTCGTATTCCAGAACTGTACTCAGTGCTCAAGTCAGGATTTGAGCAGACTTGAGTATCATTTCAAGCACTGGAAATACGACTCTAATGGCATGGACTTGAATATGATTTCGAGTGCTTTAAACCATACTCAAATTCTGACTTGAGCATTGAGTAGGTACAGTTCTAGAATACGACCCTAAGATTTGATGACAGTCTGTTTTCCGTTTTTGACATTGTATGGCTTGCTTTCTGCACTCGTAACGAAAAAAGGCACAACTATGCGTACTTTATACAGCAGTTGTGCCTTTTTTCGTTCTGAGGGCAGTTTTGAGAATAAACGTTCTGAAGAAGAAATAATCTTCGCTGGAATTGCGAGGTATTCAATTAAAATGTTTGTCAGGTATGTCAATTCAAATATTTTTAATTGTTATTCTTCATTCTCATTCTTTTATTCTCATTTCTTCTATGGCATACTCGAGCCTGTAATACAATTATTTATTATTGAGCCTGTATTTTTTTCAATAACTCGTGTTGAAAAAAATACAACTCGTTCTATTATCTTTCTAATTTCTGAGCTCGTCCCATTACATGCGTGGCAAGTCGCTATCGCGTACCCACATCTAATAGTCTGTGATACCTGCCGTCAAGTAAAACACAATAATGCGAAAGCAAAGCCATTATAATAATATAAAAAAACTTTAATGTAATTTATCCATAGTATAGCATTATGCCAAAGCCGTTAAAACTCTACTTAAAAAAAAATGATATGTTTGAAATAATTTTGTAAAAAGTAAAAACTGTTTAACTTACTTTTATTAATGGACAAGTGTGTGATGTAATACTTTTCGGAGACATTACTTTGCGATATTTTATATCAACATGACTGAGAAGTCTAATAGTCGCATATTCCGCGGGAACCGAGTGTTAGGTTATGTTAGTACACATGTTCCTTTTGTAGCCAGATTTATCAAAAGGAGAGGTGAAAATTTACTTTGTACAAGCGTAGGAAAGTGGTTTCATACCTATGGATGCGTTAAATTCCGTTTACTGAGCGTTAGCGGTGAACATCCAGGACCTATAACATGCATGAGTGGTGATAACTATCATGTGTATACAGCTAGTGAAAACAACATTTATGCTTGGAGAAGAGGTTGTGAGCTTAAACACATTTATAAAGGTCACGATGCACCAGTGCATTTATTGTTACCGTTTGGTGTTCACATTATTTCAATTGATGAAGACAACATACTGAGAGTATTTGATATAAAGGACGAATCACAGTTCTTGGAGCTAGAATTCGATGAAGAACATTTCAAAATTTCAACACTTTGTCACCCTCCTACATATTTGAACAAAATCTTGATAGGAAGTCAACAGGGACAGCTTCAGTTATGGAATCTGAGGACATCGAAACTTGTATACACTTTCCAAGGATGGAACTCGGCTGTGACAGTGGCGGAGCCAGCCCCAGCTGTCGATGTAGTTGCAATAGCTCTTGGGAATGGGAAAATCATTCTACACAACTTGCGATATGATCAGAGTGTAATGGATTTCACTCATGATTGGGGAATGGTTAGCTGTATCTCATTTCGCTTAGATGGAGTACCTGTAATGTTGACAGGCAGCACAGAAGGCCACATTGTGATGTGGGACCTTGAAGAGAAGCGGGTGATGTCTCAGGTGGAGTCTGCACATTCTTTGAGGATTGCTGGCATGCAATGTTTAATGTCAGAACCTTTGATGGTTACAAATTCAGAAGACAATTCATTGAAGATGTGGATATTTGACTTACCTGATGGTGGTGCTAGATTGCTAAAGAAAAGGTTTGTTGCCTAACAAAAATTATACTTTGTATTCAGGTATTAAGGTTTTTGTACATATATTGTTCTATTGCAATTAAAATAAAATAGGTTGATGAGAAAACTTGACCCATTCTTGGACAGTACTTAAACAATATCACACACAAACATGTCTCTGCTTTTCTCTGTGCCGTAGTGCTTATATTGATTCAATATAAAATATTCAATGTAAATAATTGAATTTTGTCAGTAAGTTGATACTTTTCTGCCTGCTCCCGGCAGCAACTACACTGAAAGCACTTGGAAATTGCAATCTAAAGCCTGTGGTTCATGTTCTGAGATCAATATAGCGGCATTGATGATATATTTTGTTTCAGAGAAGGACATGCTATGCCTCCAAACCTAGTATCCTATTGCGAGCCAACTGGGGAGAATCTTCTGGCTGCTGGTAGTGACAGCAGTCTCCATATTATGAATACTATTACAGAAACTTTTAACAAAAGTATGGGCAAGGCCTCACGTAATAGGAAAGCATCTAAAAGGAAGAGTAAGTTATGTGTTTTTTATTATTTTTGGTTTGAAGGAATATTCCAAGTAGATGATTATAAGTTGGCCTAACTTTGAATTATAAATACTTGTTGTAGTGTAAAGTAGAAGAAAGAGATACCTCCAAAGAATTAATAAAAATAATAGTTTCAAAAATGCATAAGAAAGGCATAACATAACCATTTTTCTTGCAGATCGTTTAAAAAACGATTTCTTGATTCTCCCATCGATCACGAAACTAAGTTCATGTATGCAAAGAGACAAGCAATGGGATAGTATTGCCACGCTGCATGAAGGAATGTACTTGGTTACTACATGGTCATACAATAAGATATGTATGGGACAGCATAAATTGAAACCACCAGAGTTTGAGAAGGGAGTAGTGGCAACATGTTTGACTGTTACTCATTGTGGAAATTTTGTTATTACTGGTAAGGATTTATATGTCTACATTATCTTGCAGGATAACACTCTGAACCAAATTTATATACTACTTCTGAATTTGATAAATCTTCTTACTAAATACAACGCAGTAGACACAGTAGACACACACTAAACTTGTTATATTCTTCCCATATATAATTTTTATCAGTAATAGAAATGCTCAAGCCAAAACTCGATGTTTCAATTTCCTTTTAACTTTTGTTAATTGTTTCTCTACGGTATGAAATGACACTTCACAAATGCCATTCATTAAACAAACAGGAATTTAAAATAAAGAATACTTGTCCCTGAGTACCATGGATCACATTGTTGCTATGTTTCAGGCTACTCCAATGGGCAAGTGCATAAATTTAATATGCAGTCAGGCATCCACAGAGGGCACTATGGCAAGGAAAAAAGATTGGCGCATACTGGTGCAGTTAGAGGCGTGGAAACAGATCTTTGCAACCAAAGGGTGATTACTGCTGGCTCTGATGATAAACTCAAGTTCTGGCATTTTAAAAGTGGTGAGCTCAATTTATTGATAAAAAGAGATTTTTAACTTTGGACTAATTAATTTCAAATAGATATTATTAAACTTATTTACAATATTTTACATCATGTTGTTTTTGAGTTTGCACTTTGTTTTGTTCATTTGTCATTACTTTAAGGGTCTGTGATGTACTTTTCATAATAAATATTCAAACATACAGTTCAAGTTTATTTTGAGTAAGTAAGAAAGTAAATTTGTATATTATTTCAGCAACAACAACACCTTACCATGTCCTGCGTTTAGAAGAATCAGTGACAAGTACAAAGCTACATCGCGACAGTGGACTCTTGGCTATTGCAAATGAGGACTTCTCTATAATTCTTATTGACATTGATACTATGAACATTGTTAGGAAGTTTGAAGGACATTGTGGGAAGATCAACGCTATTGACTTTGATTGTCAGAGCAGGTAACAAATTTTTAATATATACAAATCACACTTATATTTATAAATGAACTTTTATCCTATTTTGAATGTAAAGTATTCAAACTCAATAACATGTAGTAAACACAATCTAGAAACCTATGGGGTGTGGTTAGTGAGTTTCCTGTTAAATTATATAGTTTAAAAAATACATAAGTTTCAAATTTGAAACCTCCTACTGAAAGTATGGAATTCCTTACATACAAAGTATTTGCATATGTATAATTTTATTTGAGTGAACACGTAATTACGAAACGTGTATCGTGGTCTAGACTTATTAATGAAACCCGAAAGCAAGACTAACTGTGTATGTATTGTTACTTTAAAGAGACTTGACATGTGGACCTACTAATAATTTAATTTATTTACACATTGTATAAAATTGAAAAGTATTAATATTAAAATTAATTATATTTGTGACAGGTGGCTAATTAGTTCATCAATGGACTGCACAGTTTGTACCTGGGACATACCAAGCGGGCAACTTGTCGATGTATTTTCCGTAAGTACATATTATACGGCGTAAAGTATTCATTACATGCTCAATGTAATCTCAGTACAGAGTACTAAAAAAAACATCCAAGAAAGTGGAATATTTTCTTAAAATTTAACCACTGACCAATACTGAGGTACCCTTTTTCGAACAAAAAAGAATCATCAAAATATTCACAAATTCACGAGTTATCGCGTGATATACATATAACAAAATATACAGTTGAATTGAGAACCCCTTTCTTCTTTAATTCCTTTTTTGAAAGTCGGTTATTAAACAAAGAAAAAAAAAACAAAGAGAATGGTGATAACTGCCAAATTACGACCACGGCCACTAACGAGTCAAACAGCTAAGAAGAATTCTGAACCGACTATACTATTATCACTATATTTTCAGGTGGAGCGGCCCTGTACATCCCTAAGCATGTCTCCAACAGGTGATTATTTGGCGACTACACACGTTGGCGAGCTGGGAGTCTTTCTTTGGGCCAACAAGTTGCTATATGAGAAAGTCTTCCTTAAACCTATTGATAGACAAGCAGTTGACATTCCCCGGTTAAGTAAGTACCATTATCTTATTCAAATGAATTATATTTCCATGGAGCGTAATGTGCTGCCTTTATAGTGAACTATACTAATTCTACAGCACAAACTTTTTTCTTAATATCTCTCGGCAATCCTTGGATTTTCGAGTACATCCGAGTACAATTTGCCATATCTAGTGATTATTAGCTTTATCATCCATAATAATTTGAATTCAGAGCTATGTACTTTATTATTGTTTGATTTCCATTTTAGTTATATGGAACTGTAAAAATATTTCTATAATAACATTTACTACTTAACAATGTATCATTAGGTCAATCCAATGTACCAAGCAAATTATCAAATATATAACCAAAATAAAGAGTACTGGTACTTCCAAGTCGATTTAATGCGTCTAGTCTGCACCAAATGCATACGCAGTGTTGACAATGTCGAAAATCAGGTCGACGGTGATTCCGCTCGTAAAATACGGTAGATCTAAGAAATTACGGTGAATATGCCCAGAAAAAAAACAGCGTAATTATGGTATATTATTAATTTATTATACTTTCAATAGTAACTTAACTTTGTAAGAATAACCTATATGAGAGTGAATTTCCTTACTTTAACTTATATTTAAGTAAATATTAATGAAAAAAAAATTGTGCATAATTAACTTTTTACTACAAAAGAAAATTAGAATTATAATAAGAAAAAGAAATTTTTTTTTCTGAACGTTTACAAAAATGAGGAGATGAATACCTTAATGAAAATTTGTCTAAAATCTGATCCTTTTTATAAAACAACAATTACCAAATACAATCTCTTCATTTTTATAAAAGTTTTGTTTTAATCTTTTCAACATTTCCTCGTCAGGCTTAAAATTGACGCATCTTTGCATGTGCCTTTGGATAGACTGCTGCATCAAAAGATTTCCCTAAACCCCTTTAGATTGGGTTATTATTAATTTAACCGCATATCTTGCACCTCGCTTAACTATGCTTTACTACAAAAAATCCAGCTCCTGCAGATTACGGTAGATTTTGTCACCGTTGTCATGTGTCGACGTTAGGTGGTAAATTTTTTGTTAACGGTGCATTTATCGTAATTACGGTGCACATGGCAACACTGTGCATACGTCAACTGATAAAAATCCGACGACAGCCGTAACGCGAAGATTACTGAGAGACCTTTATAAAATAGTTGTACTTTACGGCATTAGTCCATATAAAAATATGTAATTAAACGACTTCAAAAAAAGGAGGAAGTTCTCAATTCCAGCGTATTTTTTTTTGTATGATGTTACGCGTTAGCTCCCGACATTTGTGAACTGATTTTGATGATTCTATTTTTTTTTGTTGGAAAGAGGGTCACTCAGTATTGGTCCCATTTAAATTTGAAGAAAATATTCCACCTCTAAAGATGGCAAACCAGGGGATGAATCAAGTTTCGCGCATTTTCCGGTAACCGATTTCAATAAAACTTGGTAAATAGATTAATGTCACGAACTGTTGAGGTCGGTTTTTTAGTACTTTGTACTGAGATTATTTTACCAATGCATTTCTACAATTAAATTTCAACGTTTTTAGATTTTCTAACGAGGCAATGTAATTTATTATAGTTTGGTGTCGAGAGTTATCAGAAGTACATTTAATAATCTTTTATTGTAATTTGGATAACAATAAGTACATTCTTCCAGAGCTACCAAACACAGCCCCAGAGAAACCGGATATCGAAGATATTGGTGTCATAGATTTAGGAGAGGAGGTTGAATATAAATCACCGGAGCAGATCAGTAAAGAGCTCATCACGCTATCAGACCAGTCTACATCCCGATGGTTGAATCTTCTTCACCTAGACATTGTGAAGAAACGAAACAAACCTAAGACACCCTTTACTGTGCCAAAATCAGCGCCTTTCTTCCTCCCCACAATACCTAGCTTAGAATTAGAGTTTGACCTCGAGAAAGAAAAAGAAGCCGGAGAAACTAAGCTGTTAATACCCCAAATTCTAACCACGTTAACCCCTTTTGGAAAAAAACTAATAGCTTGTGATGATGACGATAGCTATATCGAATGTTTAGAGAAGTTAAAAACATTATCTCCAGCTGCCATAGAAGCTGAAGTAACTAGCATGGACCCTGAAACAGGCGGGTCCATACAGGTGATGAAGCAATTCCTTATTATGTTAGGCGTTATGCTGAAAACCAATAGGGATTTCGAATTAGCGCAATCGTATTTGAGTTTATTCTTAAAAACGCATACGAAAACGACATCTCAAAATGAAGAGCTTAGGGTAATTCTAGAATCGGTGGAGGAAACCGCAACGCAAGCGTGGTCCAAGTTACAGAATTATTTATTGTATAATATTTGTGTTGTTAAGGCGTTGAAAGATATGTAAGAATAAAAGATTTATTACAAACAATTTTTTTATGTATCTTTTTAATCATTCCTTTTCGTATTACGTATAAATTTAATAAGGTTGACCATATGTAGGATAAAGATGTTTTTGAGAGAGAAACCGTACCTAACTGTTAACAAAAATCCCACCGTTATTGTAGGCAGTACTCAACAATGGAACATAATAGATGATTCTCTCGTATTGTGAACACTGAAGTGGGCTTTTATGGAAGTCGATAAGAATAATCTTGCCCGTGATGTGAAATTGTGTTCTATCTATTTCTAAATCAAAAGTATATCACTGTATGTATAACGAATTTTCGGTTACTATTCGGCCTATTCCTCCTGTTTTTGGTATTTGGCCGATACCGAATACCAACTCATTATTCGGCCTTTAAGAATTGGGAAAAAACAATAGGTAAATAAAAAACAATCATGTAACTTTCTTTATTAATGCTGAACATTTATGTTGGGAGCTTGCGAAAACGCATTTTTTTAATTCTTTGTGTAAAAAAGCAAAGAAAATGTGACATACTAATTTCTCTAAGAGATCTAAAAAAGGTAATATATCAAATGCAAATTTCTTACTTATTATGTAGTTTACTCATAACTAAGTAAACGCTAAAAAAACCAATCAATTATTTAATATTTGCAATCCAAAGCAAAATTAAGTTTTTGAAAGTGAAGTGAAATAAACAATAATTTTCTTCATTTAAGTCATAAATTTAAACTAAGTATAAACTTATAAATTAAAGTATCTTTTTTGTTTCACAGTGCAAAATTCTACTTTGTATATTATAATAATATATCGTGACATAAATTTATCGTGCCAATTTTCGTACTTGCGTTAATCACGCCGAATAGTCGGTTATTCGGCAACAGTTCTGGGTGAATTCAATGTTCGGTCAGAGTCCGAATACTTATTATTTGTAGCAACACTAATATATACATATATTAAAAAACGGGTTAAAATTAGATCCATCACGCAGTATCGATTTTTAGACACAGTTCAGTACTTACGGGTTATAATTTGTAGAGAAACAGCTCTTAGTACGGTATCAATAACGTTTCTCACGTTATCAAATCAGAAGTCCTGGTTTTGAAATCGCTTGTAAAGAAGAATTTGTAATTTCGCTAGTCTGCAATTTGTCTGGGCTGTTTGACGTTGATCCGAGTAAGGCGGGTCTTTGCGGTGTTTATTGAATATTTTTCGAAGGGAATTAAATCGCGTCCGATCGCTTCAGCGGAGGCGGCGTTCATTAATGGCCCGCTTCATTTTCGCAATAAGTATTCATTTCTCCCTCCTAGAAGCCCGCGTCCGCGCCCACCTCCCTAGTCGCTCTCCCAGTTTCCAATGAAAATCTGATTGTGCTTTCCTTTGCATTATGAATATCTAAAACGTCCGTATCTTTGCGATTGCTTTATTGAACCTCAGATCGAGTGTTAGTCAAACAACGCCGAAAAAACGTTTCATTAAAAGTGTATCATCATTTTTCCCTCTAACTCCAAAGCGGAATTTATGAGGAATGTAGACGTAACAAAGGCTGTGAAAGTAATTTCGATGTATGCGCCTTCATTTGCAGTCGCTTTAGAAAATTTTAATTTCCGGAGGGCGTTGGTAGCGTAGTTTCTGTATTATTTCTATATCCTGTTCTATGTCTACGTGAATTGTGTATAATATAAAAGTCAGTTTCGCATTTTACTTTTGTTTTTGGATGTTAGAATTATCTTTGTCGAAAGACACATACCTACTTATAGCTATTCTCACCAACAAAGGTTAAAAAACACGAAGAACCGGTAAATAAATCACTAACGCTTCAGAAAATATAGGTCTGCTAATTGTTATATTAATTCATTATGAGTAGAGAAAGAAAGCACATGATATTAATTTATAAATCAGAAGTGTGGAAAGTAAAGTATTTTTAGAGCTAAACAATACGAAGACGGTGGACTAATCATACAAGCATGAGAACAATGAGGTATTACTATTATAACTTAAAGTTATCTGGTGTGAATGAAATCGAACAAGGAAATGAGAATTGTCATCCATTTTCTATTACCGATGCTTCATTCCAGACCATTTAACTTTTTCACTGAAAAGTTGAATCTTCGTAAAGCGGCGAAGTGAGAGAGCGTCGACCACTTTGCGGTTGGTTATGTCCAGGGGGATTTACGGCCAATATTAGCAGAATGAGAAAGTTGAACCAGATAAAAGCAATCTGATAAAACTCGTGATTCAGACATCGCCTGTTTATTACAATCACATTTGCATTGAACATGAGGAAATTATCGGCAATTTTTCTCTTTCACCATTAATAAGAACCGATTTATCACTCAACAATGGAATATTGAAAAATTGGAGGCGCAATTAATGTCTATCAAATCGTACTTTGTGCTGCATCATCTAATTTTGATACGAATTGAATCACCGGTGAAATCGAGTTTTGAATTTGAAGAACTGTATGACCGTTTTCCTCGCGGTGGTTGTAGAGGTAGCTAACATCGCATTACTTAACACAAGCACTAAGTATAGTCAATCGAATAGCCTGCGACATTAAGTGCAGTAGAATTGTTTCATCAAAAGTGTATGGAGCAAAGTCGGTTGTTGACCATGGGTTAATTAAAAGCAAACAGTCAGAGTTTACTTTGGCCATTGGTTGGCTCTACGATAACCTCGCGACTGCTCTGAGTTTTATTTTAAAGGATCAATATTAAAAAGTGTGTAATGTTAGTTACTAAAATTCATTGTATTTTTTAAGGAACCCCTGAGAGGTAAAATGAATTGTTTTTCAAAGAAATCTTAACCAAATATTTGGTATTTTATCCTCACAACGCAAATGTTTTGTGGAAGTCGGCTTGGAACTTTCCAGAAAGGCTATTACCTACCTGTCTATTTTTTTCTTATAAAAGTGCTTTGAGTTTAGCGTTACCAACGCAACCGCATCGATTGCGGACTTCGTAGATAGTCGTGAAATGGTAATAATGACAGGGCGCATAACATAATCTTTGAAGCAAGTAGGTACAGCAAGGAGCTCAGCGATCGCTGTCCAAAGGCACACGGTGGGAATTGCTCTATGGAGACAATGCCGATCATATGGAAATACGATCATGCACCAAAGCAATTCCAGACACGACGCTTTTATCGTCCTCTTGTTTTACTGTTACTGCTTATTATGTGAATGCCCTCAGACAACATTGCAGAAATATTACACTTTCATCCACACTTTTGTATGGTAGATGATATCGACGGAATGGAAAGGTACAACGGCTAAGAGCGTTTACACACGGCGACATTTAGCAGCGATGCAGTAGTGATACAGTCACTAATCGTCTAAACACGCGCGCGATTTTAGGAAGCGATGCAAGCGCGCGACTATATCGATACAAACGCGCGATTGCATCGCTACAGTTTGTATCGATGCAGTCGCGCGTTTGCATCGATGCAATCGCCTATAAATCGCAAGTATTCGATCGAACCGTGCAGGAGAGCGATTTAAGCAATTTTTTTAAGAAAAAAAACATACCTAACTCTAATTTTATTTGTTATATGGAAAACTAGAAAGTTTCAGCTTGCCATATAATAAATAAAATTAGAGTTATGATTTTTTTCTTAATATTTTCCAAATGCATGTTAGCCGTGTAGCGTCGTTTCAGTGTAGATATAATACAGGCTGACTTCCACAATATGGAAATCAGTAATTAAAGAGTATAGTAGAAATAATGACATTTTTATAAAAGTAGCTTTGTTTAATAAAATAAAGAAAATTAAAATATAAACAAAGAGAGGCTTTGCGCGTGCCAAAGTAAGTCCGATAGCATTGTAAAGCTGCCATGCCGCGGACGAGCGAGTTAATGATAATATTCAAATGAACTCGCAGATAAACGGACGACATCCTGATACCGTAATGGAAGTCCTTTCGACTCGTCTTCATATCTCTACTTTGAAAATAACAAATCTGACTACTCGTTGTGTCGTATATTTGAAAAAATGACCTGTACAAACCTTTTAAAAAAGTATTCGAATTTAATCCCTCCCGTCCCTTGTAAATCGAAAAGAAAAGGGTTTCCGTCAGCACGAGCGGTATGTTAATTACAAAATACACAACCCTTTTAACGTTCGTCCACTTCTGTATTTATGTTTTATTTACGTTTTAGGTGCAAAGGTGATACGTTGAGTGGATTATTACTACATCGCGAGGTAGGTACTTGAGGTGGAGTGTTTACAAAGAATAGAAGGAAAAAGAGAGAAGGAAAGGACGTTAGAAAGTTTTGGTAAAATTTGCTTCGAGAATATGCGTTTTGCTAGTTTATTGTTGTCGCAGCAATCAGGATAATTAATATTGCATAGCCGGACGGAAGTGTAATTTGCATGGTTGTAAATTAGCTTGATGACCAAACGTCTCGCTATCTTCCGGCGGCAAACACATGAAGTGTGATTGTTTGTTCCATCAACTAAGTGCGAACATTTATAAGTCCCGGGTATGTCACTATGGCTGCAACTACTGTTTTTTGCAGAAACTATTTATTTGATAGATACCTACTTAGATAAACAGGCACTAAGCCCTTAAACACAGAAAACATTCTAAAGTTTATATTTTTCAGAAATGTTGTATTAGTCAAAGAAAATAATTTTATAAATTGAAACGATCACACTGTCACGTGCTAGAGAACAATACAAGGTTTCTCTACATATGCACCTAAATATGTAAATTAATTTTAGGCATTTCAGAAACTTAGTACTGAATGTTGGAATATTCTCACAAGGGTCATATATTGTGCTGATTAATAGCCGTGTATCCCTGTTCGATAGGCGTAATTGCGTGTATTTATCGGCGGCACCTGATCCGGTAAGTCGGCGTACAAATGTATGTGCAACACATCGGCGTATGCGCGTTCATTGGTGTATAGGCGTGTAACCGAGCCGTTGAAACAGGACTGTAATCAGTGAACGCGTTGGAACCGAACCACTACCTATAGATTTACTGCCGCTGCCGCTTCCGCCATATGCACTCGAAAAACTACTCCCTTCGCGCCATTGCACACTTGTTAAATTATGTGCTTTAATTTACTAATGAGTACCTACAATGTAAAAAATTTTGAAAAGAAGCTGAACTCCTAATAGCATACACATAATAAATATACACATACATACAATAATATACACAAAAAATATTTATATAGGTGCATGCTTTAAAATACCGAACTCCGAAGTCGTTTGTAATCAAGTCGTCAGCAAAGAGCAAAGCATGGGCCAACAAAAAATTTTGCTTCACATTGAACCGAGTCTTTGTGCTTCTAATCCCGACTTCCTTTCAGATAGCGCTCAGTCAGCTCTTAAATTAAGAATTTATTTCTCAACTTCATACTTTTCTGTTCCCCTTTGTATGCAATACAATGGAAATTATTATCAATTGGAAAACTTTTCATTTCCACAACTTCATAAAACCTTACGTTTTATTTTCCACTTTTGGTTTTCTTTGTCCTATACGAAATATTTTTCTGCGGTGTATAAGTAAGTACTACATGGAACAAATTTATTAACAGAAAGTACTTGCTTTGGTGTTACTTATGACGACAGAGTTTTATAATTATGTAGACATCAAAATTTTCTTAACAACTACTGACGCAATCTCGCTTGTGAGTAAATGTTTGAAGCCAAATGTTCTATTGAACTAATCTGTATTGTTTGTGCTCGTAACCCTAATTTCAATTAATATATATGTACTTATGTAATGTAGCTTGTATTAATTATTTATAAATATATACTTTTTAAAAGCGTTCTACAAACGCGCTAGGTAAAGTACTGATCTTTTAAAAAGGATTTCCAATGGAATATTCATGATTACCGCGAGCAGCATTAATGGTTGTTTTGAATTCCCTCGTGTGAAAAGAAACATACAACCGCGAGGGAATACTTTGCGAGGGCTTATTTTCAAAATTGATTTAATACCGTACACAAAGTAAGTCTTGAATAATTTCGTGAACACGTATGTATTTTCCTAAGGAAAATAAACGCGTGTAGTGTTGTGTAACGCCAATCATTTGCTAAGTGAAGCGTTATACACGTGATTATTTTATTCTAGAACCCTACCACATTATTTAACTGGGTATTTAATTTATTATTAAGTTTTGTTTATTGCAGCAACAATGCCTGATACGTTCATATTATCATTGTAGGTTTTTATATAAGTATAGTCACTATATAAGTCAGTTCTTTGTTCATTAACTTTAATCAATATTCACACAAAACTGCGATATTATGAAACATGGTACTCATGTTAAGAAATAACTGGACAGAGAGATAGAGAGAGGGGGAGAGAGACCAATGAGAAGGTACTGACAAGAGTGAACGAAAATGGAAGCATATTGAATATACTTAGTTGAAATCCGAAGAGAAAATATTATGGGCCATCTTATACGTTCGGCGCACTGCAAATTTCCGGAATGAATAAGAAAAAAATACTATAAATGGTCAGAAATGAATTTTTTGTTTCTCAAAATATTCTCCGTTAGCGTTAATGCACTTTTTCATACGAATGAACCAATTTTGAAAACATTTATGCCACTCCTCCGTGACAATCTCTGAAACATATTTTTCCTACTCTTCGACAGCCTCTTCAGGTGATGAAAATTGTTGACCGCGTAACTGGTTCTTAAGTTTTGGAAATAAATAAAGGTCACAAGGTGCCAGGTCGAGTTGTACGCGGGATCGCTCATAAGGTCAACGTTATTCATCAACGTCAACTGCTGTGAACAACAAAAACATCTTTGTTGTGCGCCGTATGATCAAAATAGACAGGCATGTGACATACCATGCCTGTGCTCTCGGTGGATCCCACATAATTTGATTGAGGCTCAAAAAACGGATCGCGTCACTTGGTGCAATGCCATGTTTACTAGATTCAACGAAGGGGCGTCAAATTTGGTGTGTAACAGGTGACGAAACATTAATTTATAGTTACGTTCCCAAAACAAAGCAGCAATCGATACGCTCGATCTTTCGGGTCTTTCGAGATGAGCCGAAACCAACCAAAGTGGCGCGCGTGCAAAGCGCCTCTAAGCGGATGATTGCTTCTTTTTTTAATAAAACTGGACACGTGGCTACTATTGCTTTGGAGAATCGTTGTGCCTTGAATAGTGATTGGTACACGATCATTTGTTTGCCAGAAGCTATTGACACACTCCGTAAAAATAACCGTAAACGCCGTATCATCTTGCACCACAATGCCTTGCACAAAAATGCCAGTTCTCACACGGCCAGCCAGACAAGTGAGTTTTTGAAGGTGAACAACGTTGACCTTATGAACCATCCCGCGTACGGTCCCGACCTGGCACCCTGTGACTTTTATTTATGTCCAAATATTAAGAACCACTTACGCGGTCAACGATTTTCATCACCTGAAGAGGCTGTCATCAAGTATGAAGAATTTGTTTCAGAAATTGTCACGGAGGAGTGGCATATATGTTTTCAAAATTGGTTCATTCTTATGAAAAAGTGCAGTAACGCTAACGGAGAATATTTTGAGAAACAATAAATTCATTTCTGACCATTTATAGTATTTTTTTCTTATTCATTCCTGAAACTTACAGTGCGCTCCACGTACATGTGGTTAAACCATAAATGCGAATTGCAACACATATTTTACAACGTGGTTTAAAGTTATTTAGTTTAAATACGCATAACACACTTTACAGCTTTTTGGAAAAATGTAAATAGAACGTGTCAAGAAAGTGCGGGTTCCAACCTACCAGGGTTGGAACCGTACACCAGTACGGTAGCGAGTATTGGGTGTGACAGAAGAAGCATGAAAGTAGGGTAATTGCTGTTGGTATGAGAGCTTCAAGTAGTATGTGCTAGATAGAAACGCTACATTGGCGCCACGGAGGCACTGCAACCGCGCCACTAATACATTTTCATGCAATATTTAGAAGCGCAGCTGCACCGCCACTGTCGTGACATGCGCGCGCCATTGTTTAGTCTAGAGCTTGTATGAAAATTAATAGTGGAGTGCTTCCGCGCCGCAGACACGCTACTGCAGAGCTTCTATAAGCGTCTAATTTGAAGGTACCATTAGTCTTACAGACAGAATGCAGAACAGAGTAATGAGAGACCGTCGTGTATTGAAAGTTATGTGGTCATGTAGAGAGGATGGACGTTAGTAGATTAAAACGCGGGAAGAGGTAGACCTCGATGCACATGTCTCGATCAAATTGAGGATGTCTTTAAAAAGTCCAGGTTAGAAGTACAAAGAAAACTAAAGCACGTATGAAGAAACTGATGCGATTGAAGGAGGTGAAAGTGCTTTTGTCAAGAGCGTGGCAAGTGGAGGTTTATGATCTCTGTTTAACCCAGCGGGAGACAGGCGTGGTGGAAAATATGTATGCTCACCTAAATCGTATATGGTACTTATTAATTTAAAACAATTAAGGTACCTGCCACATATTAATATCTCTACAAATATGTAGCGTACAAAACCGAACAAGCTCGTATATGGTCGGTTATGGGGTTCGCATAACAGCGACCTACACGCCGCCTCTTCCGTGCACACGCCATTCGCCCAGAATTGGCAAAGCCGGAGGACCCATCGATTTTATGGAGTTTAATTTGTCATTTTTTGCTGGTGTAGTAAAAGTAGATGACAGTTGCGTGTGATTTTATTCCAAAGTTTGTCTGGTTTACAATGTGTTAGTGAAAGAAAAATAACAGAAATGTCTGATAATATGGCTAGCCACTGGTCATATTTACCTGCACCTGATATTGGCCAAATTTACCTTATGATTTCTGGAACGTAGCATATGTCGTTTTTAACAACTAGCGAGGGATGACATAAATTTAAGGCTACAGTGTCTGTCTGCTTAAGTCTGAGGTATTAAGGGATGATCTAATTTCAGTGCAGTTCGATTTGTGTGAAAGCGATAGTTTTTGTCTACTTTTGGTAAAAATTACTGCAGATACTTGTGTTGAATATTACATTTGTTATATTTGTTGTAGGTACAATTGTTAAGGGATTCGGGGTAACTGGACTGAGGGCAAAATAAAATTAGCCAATATTTTAATTCGTTAGGCATAGATTTTATTCATTTTCCATAAAAGTGTATGCTACAATTTTTAATTATAGAATAGTAAATTGTTCCATATAGTTTATTTGGCCATAGCCATATTTACGTAAAGGGTGAAAAATATGGCCACTTTCATGAGCACATTAATAAAGGATATACGTTCATGTTAGTGTTGATTGTTTCCACTGTCATTCATAGAACCATATATCATGTTAAATTATAATAGAAAAGAGTAATATTTTCCATATAGTAAATATGGCCACGTGTATGACCATATTTACGTACAAGTTTGGAAATATGGTTTCATTTTTTTAAATAGAGTTAAAATTGCTTTTAAGTAAGCATTTGCCATTCCTTTATACTAAAATGCGAAACTTAGATAAATACTCTGTAAAAGTAAATAATAATGATTAACCTGGCATACAAACTGACCGAAACTTACGAGTTCAAACCTTAAGGTGGCCATATTCGATCCGGGTACCTGATCGTACTAGGTACATGATCACTTTGAAAATTAGTTTCTCAGTGTTTGTAAGGTTTAAGTGACACTTTATATGTACTTTTCCGTATTTTGCAAAAACTTGTTAGCCGTCCTTGAATGAAATATTCTTTATATTTCATTCATGCCGTCCTTGATACATAAAGTAATCATTTTGTTGATATATCGAATAATAATATATCGAGTATAAACTGATCGTAATGCTTACTTGATTACAAATCTTTTGATATATAATTGTCCTCTAAACTTCATTTTTTAAATGAGTAATGACAAAAGTTGCCAAAACTCTTAAAAGCTCAATGTCTCGAAACTGTAATTTTGTGGGTTTACTCATTTATGCAGACCACGGCCCATTATACTATGTATAATAATTTAATTACATATGTATGAATTTTAATATCTCAACTGCATCATGTAATAAATGGATAGTTAGTTTATTATGATTCCTGCTGCTCACAGATAAGCTCGGTCAAAAAACAACAGGTAAGATAAACGTTATTTAAATTTAAATCTATACAACAAACTTGTGGTTACGGCTAGCTGACATAAGCACAAGAAGATTTAGAGACTGATTATGCGACCTCTACATGTTCCCTCCCTTCCATGACTTCCCTCTACCGTACACGGTAAGGCTATAATTTAAATGTGAATCTCAAAAATCTGGCATGTTGAAACTGTTGGAAAATGGATTTTAAGAGACAAAGAACTTTTGTCGCTCTCTACTCGCACAAAGAGGAAATGAGCGAGTGTGATTGAATTTTAATATTTAGAAAGAAAATATAACGTTCATTTTCCACAGCATCTCTGCTTGTGCCGTCAAAAATTAACTAAATAAAAACTTTGTGCAGTTTTCAGTTGGTTTTTTACTAACCGACTTTAAAAAGGAGGAGGTTCTCAATTCGACTGTATGTTTTTTTGTATGTGTTACGCGATAACTCCGGATTTGTAAACCGATTTTGATGATTCTTTTTGTTGGAAAGAGGGTAGTACTCAGTCCCATTTAATTTTGAAGAAAATGTTCTACCTCTAAGGGTGGCTGTTCACGCATGAAGATTTATTTTTATAAATAGCGCTTAAATTTTATAAGAAGCAATTATTTTTAATAGTTGATTTTGCAAGGCGTTTTCTCTGTGTTTACTTTAAGCAGTGAGCACCGACTTTTATTATCTCCTGTGTTAAGTCCCGTATAGTGGCGAACTAGGGGATGAATCCGGTTTTGCGCACTTTCCAGTAACCGATCGCAATAAAACTTGGCAAATAGATGTCCCACGAACGATAGAACTCCACGAACTTTTGAGGTCGGTTTTTTAGTACTTATGGGCCTTGCCATGAACTCTTATTACAGTTCAGTATAGGTTCGTAACGACAAAAAAGCGGGATGGTGACATACACTTCATGTAGCGCTGTCTCACAACGATTCATTTTAGGTCCTAAACTGAATCGTAATAAGAGTTCATGGGCCTTAGCCCCTGTACTGAGATTATGTTTGTTCTGTCTGTATTGTATATATTTTTTTAAATCTGAGAATTTGGGCCGTACTATTTGTCCGGCCTAAATTTGTCCTGTCCGGTACAGAAATCGCAATAAGCCAGAGTTTATTGTTATTACATCGGTCTTAAAAGTCAGCTTCAAATGTACTATGAGCTTTTCGATGAATGAAAATATCGTGAGGAAATTAGCACGTATCTGCAAAGCCATTTAAGGATGTGTGTGTAGTTTCCTATCCACATTGGGCCGACTTAATGTTACTATTAGGTATTACAAGTCGTCTAAGCGTGGTAATCTACTGTAATTGTTTTAAATGTATAGGGAATTTACTATTTTATTCGACGATTGTTTAGGTAATGATTCTGCCTACATCCCCCAAAATCGTGAAGTGTGATTATTGCATTTTGTGGATGACCTAGACAAGTATAGGAACATTACAAAACAAAATTCAGTTTTAGAAAACTACGAACCCTATTTGTTAACTGTAAGCGATAAAAATTTAAATACCGGTTGTAAATGTTCACTTTTTTAAATAAACGATTTTTTTCATGTTTGATACATATATTATTTGTTCTGTTTATATTAGTTGATCTACGAATAAATTATAAGTGAACTGCTTTCAAAGTAGCACTTATTATGTTCAAGCATACTAAATTAATATTTTTGGTATTTGAAAAATAATATTTGATTCTCTTTTTTATTATTGGTCTTTTCTCTTAACGACTGGGGACATTTATAATCAGTATATCTTTTGATATTGATCTCCTAATAAATCTTGGTTGCTTGGTTCCGCCCTCCATTAAGTAGGAGAACAACATGTTTTCAGGTCAAATTCTATTATAATTAATAAAATATTAGTATACAAATATAATCAACATTTACTTAGTTTTAAAAACAAGTATCTAAATTTTATTTTTAATACTCCTTTATCTTAGTTTTGAGGTCCAACATAAAACTGTCAAAGTTCGTTTATAGAAATCAAACATTTTTTGCGTATATATATTTTTAAGGATTTCGTGGTTAGTCACTAAATGATTATCGATAATTTCAGGTTTCTTAGCACGGTATGACTTCTTTCATTTCGGAACGGTTCACGCTCCTGCGTCGCTGAGTCAACCCGTGGCCATGGAGCGTGCAACCGTTCCGAAGTATCGGGAAAATAAAAAGAAGTCATACCGTGGTAAGAAACCTGAAATTAGTGATAATCATTTTTTGCGTAGCTCTGAACAGATTAAAATATGGATTGATTTCATTTATTTTATGTCTCAGAGAAAAAGGATCAATCATTAAAAAAGGTGACCGTTTAGATGTTTTTGCCTGCTGCTTTTGTAAATTTAAAAGGATCTTTAAATACACGCTATAAATAAATACAGATGATCGTATTGATTGGTAGAAGCAACTCGAAAGTCTTAAAATTATCAAAAAACCCTGTCTGACAACATTTCATATTTACCGTTTCTTGTTTCCGTGTTTTTTTACATCGGTACACTTTAACAATGAAAAGCGTAATATTTTACTATAAACCGGTATGTACAGTCACGTATATACATAGCACGGTGATTGTTATCATTTCATGTTTGAACATAAAAACACAGAGGTAACAGATGCTGGAGTCATCTGTCACCTCGATGTACAGTTTATTTGCAACAAAAAGCGGTGAGGCCATTTTGTCTGAATTTAATCCGCGCGGTTAAAGTTCCTTTCAGAAACAATAACAATTCGTTCGGCGATATAATGTGGCCGTACAGTTTCCCCGGAGGAAGTTTTAAGTGCAAAAGGCCTCACAAGTTTATGTGTTGAATGAATCTAGAAACTCGCGTAATGTAAAAGTTGTAATTTGATTTGCAACGCGAACCACTAGCTGCCATTGTTTTCATTTACACTGTAACAGCTTTGTTTTTGTTCATGAAACGAGTTACTTTGACGAGTTATGAATAAATTAATTTGTTTTCTTTATTCTCAATCTCAACTGACTAGGCAGTACTCTATTTAAAGAAACAAAAAAAGTAAATAGGTAGATAGTATGTACTGTACAATAATTGAACACAGCAATGAGCTGTGTTTGGCGTTTTTATTAGACATATTCTAGATATTTCTTTTATGGTAACTATGGTAATATAAAATTCGTGTGAACTCTAGGATAACTTAATACTTGTGCATAATACGTAAGTAAGTACTTAAATATGATTTATATAAAAAAAAAGCCGATTATTCTATCCATATGCACTTTTGTATGACTGCTGTTAATGTACCCTTTAAATATTTCCGTCTCTAGCAAAACTTAAAATCTGTCGTAGAGATAAGTGTCAATGTTTAATTAAATAAAAAATCGTGGTAAATGGCACTCGATAACACGAACCGCAGCTGCATCGATAGAGGAAAAGCATTTATTATTATTTTCCGGAATGTAGGTCATGTTGCTCGATGCTCGCTGCAAGGCGGTGCGATGCGGCAGTCGGAAATACCAGTATCACTTACACGCCCTAGCTATACCTGTACGGGCGCGTTCGCTGTGCTTCACAATTCACATTGCTGCTTCTGGCGCTAATTGGGTGTTTTATTGTTTGCTATGAACCAATTTTTGCTGAATTCTCTGTAACCTTTTTATTCACACACTAAAAGTTATTTTCATACGTCGTTTTTTTAATGCCCTATATAGCCACGAGTCAGATTTTACATAAATATTTTAGCTCAAAGGTTGCGTTGCTTATTTCACTCGTTATTGGGGGTGAAAACTTTGTGGAAACGAGTTTGTACAAAATTAAATTTTGTGTCGGGAAAGGCAAAAGCTTGAATAACAGCTATTTAATATAAAAGTATACGTTGAAACGTACTATAAATGTACCGTGATATTAATAGCTTCAATTACCGCATATATTTTGTGGTAGTGATGGAGAAACGTACTTAATTATCTGATACAAAAGCAAGACGTCCGTTACCATCAGTTAGAGCGTGCAGTTGTGTAAAAACCTAAAATGGCACGTAAGGCCTTTTTAGCGAATTGCGGGCGAGAGGTGTCGGTACGGGTGTCAGAGGTGTCGGCCGCCGCCGGCTACATCACCCGCGCTAATGGATTGTGCTGTGCCCTGACATTGTTCTACTACAGAACGCTCCACGAGCAGTCAGACTTTAGCTTTGTTTTCAGCGTGAGTGAATGCCTGCACACATTCTTTTATTCAATCTCGCAGAGAATAAATAACATTTGCTAACCTGTCTGTACCAATACAATTTAATCGGAAAATTTATCTATATATTAATACAAAAAGAGAAGAAGAAAGAAGTCTATGAGAGTTTTTTATCAATTGGGAGAGCGTCAGACACAGTATGCTGAAGGCGCGGGTTCGAATCTAGCCGGATCGAAGGAAATTTTCTTAGTGTTCGATCTTTGTATTAATAATTATAACAAATTAGTGGAGTAATTTCACAAAAAATAATTGAACATCATAGTATTAAAACATTGTTATAATCAATAAATTTGACATTACAATTGATCTATATTTTTTCCACATTACAGTATACGATAATCGAGCATCTTTATAACTTATTTCTAAACTAGATGAAGTGTGTAAGTATTGTGTAAGGTGATATTTTGGTTGATAAGGGAAATAATTGCCTCGCTCAAAACGAGATGGCAAAGGGGGACAGCTTTTTAAGGTTTGCAGCTGCTATTTTAGATGCTTTACGACTTTTTCGCAGTTTGATTAAAAGCACTCTTAATTTCGCAAATTAAGTTGTGAGTGTAACTAGAGAGTATTTGTGTGTACGTAGTTAATGCAATCTAGCTCTCTTGGTTGAGTAAATCCCAGGCTTTCCAGCGCAGTGTGGTGTAGAGAAACAAAGATCACTGTAACTTGTGTGTGGCGTGATACTATGTGTAATATGTGGGTTTCGCATTTCGTACCAACTTAGCGTTCTATAGTATTATACCTAAACACAAACTGTGGGGAAACATTGATAGAGAGAAATCGTTTTCAGTATTAAAATACCCAATATTAAATATAATTAATAATAAAATGTGACTAGGCTTCTCAACAATAAGGTATATTTCTTTGAAAGGCAAACATTGGCTGAGCGACATCGGACTGCTTAGGGCGAACTTTGGAAATAGCAATACAATAAAGAACTTCAATTGTGTTAAATAAAGTGAATATTTCTTATCACGGGAATATGCTGTGTGTGTGGTCGTGTTTTAAGCGATTTGTAGATTTTACATAAAGCACGCATGAGAAGGTTCCGTGTTCGATTCGAAATTAACTTTTCTGAAATGGTTTTGGCCTAGGTGTTCTGGGTAGCTCCGCGGAGTGAATTCCGTACATCTTGCTCCCGGGTTCGATTCCCGGTAAAACCACTTTGGGAAATTAACTTTTCTAAAATGGTTTTGGCCTAGGTGTTCTGGGTAGTGCCGCGGAGTGTATTCCGTAACTCTTGTTCCCGGGTTCGATTCCCGGCAAAACCAATTTGGAAATGAACTTTTCTAAAATAGTTTTGGCCTAGGTGTTCTTGGTAGTGCCGCGGAGTGAATTTCGTACATTTTGGTCCCCGTCGATCGATTCCCGGTAGAACCAGTTTCAGAAACTAATTTTCCTAAAGTGGTTTTTTGCTACTAGCTGTTCTGGGTAATACCGCGTAGTGTATTCCGTAGATCTTGATCCCGGGTTAATTTCCCGGTAGAATCAATTTGGGAAATGTACTTTTGTTTGTTCTGTTGCCAACCACCTGGTCTCTAACTAGGGAACTCCCTGTGCTCCTTGTGAGTGCCAGAGAAACTGAATCCAAACATAGGCATTACCAGAAATCCAGACTAGACCCAAGTTCAGGAAGTTCATTTAAAAAATTTGTTCTATCGGGAATCAAACCCGAGACCAAGGGCAACGGAATTCACTCCGCGGCACTATCCAGAACACCTAGGCATTCTCTTTCAGAACACCTAAACCTTCTCATTCAGTTTATTTCGGCATATCTATATTGTCTAGTGTTTGGTAGTTATTAAAAAAGATGCATACATTGCAATATAACGAAATAACTAATTTATAAAATCTAAGAATAAAGTCAAATATATATATATACAAATGAATTTAACACAAACAAAAGTGAAATTAATTAAAGACAGCAACTTTTTGTGGCATAAACCCATCATAAACCCGCTCAAAAACACACGCGCAGTCCACCTGTCGCAAAGCCTGAAAGGCGACTGACCGTAGTACTGCACAGACCTCGCGAGTGGGAAGGAATTATTTTTTTCAAATAATAACACTTAACTTATGAACTATATGTGTTAAAAAAAGTGAACAATACATTCTGTTTGAAATTAAATTATCTATTTTTCGTGTAAATTTTATAAACAACGGATGTTTGCATGTCAAGAGAAATTGCTTTTTATTCAATTTGAAGGACGTAAAAGAGCTTAATACATTGTAGTTTTGCTCAATATATTCAATTATTTAAGGACTACTAGCAATCAAATTTTTTTTGTGATTATTGGACTATTATTATTATCAGGAATTGAATTTAAAAAGAGCCTATTTCGTAATAATAGACGTGCCATCGATTCGTCATTAAAGAGAAAAATATCAAAAAATTGCAATGGCAGTTGAATAGTAGCTCAATGGCTAGCCACTTCATCATCATCAACAATAAATTTATAAGTCCCATTGCTGGGCACGAGTCTTCTCTCAGGCGAGGGTTTATTAGGCTATAGTCCGCCACTCTTTCCCAATGCGGGTTTGGCACTTCACACGTTTTCCGAGGGTTGTGAACCTTCTTCGACGCAGGTTTCATCATGATGTTATCTTTCACTGAGAAGCTCATGGTGAACTTTAAATTAAGATGACTAGCCACTGACACGACACTCCTCTTAACTTATAGCAGAATACGAAACGTACAAAATCCTGAAATTGAGACACAATTGACATGATTTAAATTCAGTAGATTTGGGGTCCAGGTCGATAGTAATCGGTACGGTAATAGTATATTATCGCAGAGGCCGGGAAATAAGGACTAAGGATTGCTGGATGAGTACGAGTTACATTACAAGGACGAGCGCAAGCAAGGCCTTCTATAAATACGAGTCAAAAGCAATCCCCGTTCCCGCCGAGGCATGTATAGAATTTTTCTCAAACAATATGAGGAAATATAAAAAAGACTATAGAGATGAAGATGTATAATAGAAACAGTAAAAAAATGTATTTTCGTTATCATTCTTCTCATTAGCAGTCATTTTCGCGACCAAAATAGTAAAAAGACAAACTATCAAAAAAATACCAAAACATTTTAATTTAAATGTTACCGCCATTTTCTTTTTTTTAAGTAAGCGGTACAGGTAGGTATTTTTAATTCTCGCAATTATGAACACTGGGCAATTGGCTGTATGACTTTTTCTTTTGCCTGTTTACATAGTTCGTTATTAGTAGGTAGATTTAAAAGTTTAGAGAAGAGAATAGTAATGGATTTTCATACTCACTTTGTTGGCCTTGACCGGCAAGAAGTCGCATGGTCCATAAATGACAAACTTCCCGTGTTTTTTGAAAGTAATGTAAACATTTCTGAGCATATTTGAGAAAAGTTGATTTAAAAACTATCCAAAACATAAATAAACAGAAGCCAACTGCTGCTACCAATATTCCTAATGGCTACGTGAAGCTCGTGTGTGACGATCGTGTAGCGCCTAGCATGACACCGCACACATGAGTCTGTAAAACACTCTAGTACTCAATCGAACTCTGTTATCGTGGAACGAATGAAACGATTCATAAGCACTTGACTCAAGGCACAATACAACAGTGACAAAGAACCCTCTTAACGACCCCGAATTTATCGTGAACTTTCCACTAATACCGTCATTAAACAACCCTTTGTTTTCGGCTTTGATAAAAACGCCTCGAACCACCTCGGAGTTTATAATTTTTATCTCTCCTGCTTGAATGGTCACGCGAATAAAAGTAGGTGAATATTTTGACAGTGGCAGCTGTTGCTTCGCTAAAAGTTCACGTTCTTCAGGGCTCTAGATTTGTGCTATTTAGATAAGTTGTTTGTTGTATATACCTATTATGGGAGGTATTATTTTTTACGTATTTTTTTTAATGCCAGTAATTTGTTTCTTATGATACCAAGTGAAGGAACGAACAAGTCGTGAGCCTGGTGGTAAACGGCACGTCTGTCCATAACAGTTGCAGTACCATTCAGATTTAAATCTGCTGCCACTGCGCTCGTTACCCGTTTTTTAAATAAAAAAGACCATACAGACACCTACACGTATGTATTTATTAAATGAGACATTACGTACCTACTTACTAAGTCAATGCAAACACCTAATTGTCGGTCAGCACTATTTCCAATAAACGAACGTTTTTTCGTTGAAATTACATCGATACATCGCCGAGGAAAAGTAATGTGCTCCCAAGAAAAAGGTAAAATAATTATGTACCATAACGGACGTGTGCAATTGAATTATTAAGAGGATTACGAGCGAAAATTGCCGATCGGCGGCGGGTTGAGTTGACTTTATTGGCGCTTGGCACGAGCAGGCGAATACATCGCTCAACCTGGATGGAAGGCAATGACGCTATTTTAGGACACTGCGACGAGCCGCCTAAACTATTTGAAGCTCGAGTGGTGCTAATCACCTACCGTTTAGTTTCAAATGGGGTTTGATGTAGTTTTCTATATGTATATATATATGTCTGAACCGTTTTGTGTTATTCATACACTGAGTATAGTCCGACGTAATCTGCAGACTGTCCTTGTTTTTTTATTACAAGAATTTTTTTGGAGAGATATTTTAGATTCCTCTCTTTCTTTTTAAAATAGGAAGGAAAAGAGGAAGACCAACAACCGCGTATAATGTACAGATAAAGAAGACGATCAAAGTGAGCCATGAGGAGTGGAGGAGGCTACATCGGCACGAGTCTGGCTCTGAAATAGGATGATGATTTTATAGAGCGATGGTAGCCTAGTGGGAGCATGGTTGCTTCTCATTTGAGAGGGCGATGTCCCTAAGACTTTAAATCCTAAGTTACATACATGATATCAAAGTACGTGAAATTCTTAACTCACATTATGTCAGCGTGGCGGACTATGACCTAAACCTTCTCCTTATAGGAGACGTATACGGAGCAGTGAGACGTATAATTGATTGAAGATACTTTTCCGATTGTTTTCTCGCGATTTGTTTCCCATCGTAATTTATTTTTGTATTTGTAGGT
Source organism: Hyposmocoma kahamanoa (assembly GCF_003589595.1). NCBI lineage: Eukaryota > Metazoa > Arthropoda > Insecta > Lepidoptera > Cosmopterigidae > Hyposmocoma > Hyposmocoma kahamanoa. The sequence goes on from NW_020654878.1 coordinate 11,916,561, forward strand.
ATAACGAGCTTAAAATATTCTGAAATTGTAAATTACAAAAAAAATTGTATACTAAGTAATAAATTATTAACACAAAGATCGAACACAGACATATTCCTTCAATCCGGTTGGAGTCGATCGTAGCTGACGTTCTCCCAACTGTTGAAACCCAAAACAAAGATGCAACAAGCACATAAAGACATTCGTAAGGTCTACTAGTGCGTTCCGTAGCTCACTTGGGAGAGCGTCAGCCACTGTAAGGTGAGGTCACTGGTTCAAGTCCTGCCGGATCGAAGGAATTTTAATGTGAGCCGGAACACAATTATTGTGTAAATATTTATATTTGTTTTGATTGATTATATTTATTTATATTTGAAGGGTAAAGGGTGTTGGTGAAATTACAGGCACATGGAACTCGTGAACTTCTATCTCATGACGGGCGCAGTGGCAATGTCTCTTAAATCTTTGTAATTTCAAGCTTTGAGTGGTACTGCAACTGTTATCACCAGGCGCACTACTTGTTCAATCCGTCACTTAGTATCATAAAAAAACTTGATCTTTGTATTCATAATTATAACAAACTAGGGGCGTAATTGCAAAAAAATAATTCAATATCAATTAATAATATCAATAAGGTAGTAAAACATCGCGATATTCAACAAAATTTAATATTACGAAGTGATAAAACTTTAATGCCATATTGAATAATTTGAAATGTTTTTGATTAATGGGAAACAATTTTTCGCCAATGATCTGAAGGTACTTTTCCGGTTTTATTGAATTGAACAATCTTCGGCAATTTGAAGTTGATTCAGTAAAGTACATACTAATCTTTAATTTAAGTACTTGTTTAAAAAGGGTTTGCTTTTCTGTTTTAAAGGGAGTGTCGCAAGCAGTACCGAGGTGCCACTGAGGCACTTCGTAGTTCGATCCATTTAAATAATATTGTAGGTGCAGAAATTACTTTTTAACATAATTAGTCACAATGTTGCAAAATGTCGAGCAAATATTTTGTTACTTATCTTGAAAAATTTGTATAACTTTTTTATTTTTTATTTATTACGAATCAATAATATAGGTAATAACATAATTATTACAACATTTAGAAAAACACTAAGGTTTGTGTTAATCCTGTATGTTGTCTACATCGACAACACATAAATCGTATTATTCTTAAATAAAAAAGGAGCAACAAATGGACTGTGGTAATTAATTGTAATTACAGTCCATTTGTTGCTTTTTTGTTTAGGATTATTTTTTTATTTTATTTTATTATTTTATTTTTTTATATTTAAGAGAGTATAATTGAATAAATACCAAGCTTTTCAGCTTAATTTAAAAAATAGGAACATTTTCAACGGAAATTTAAATTTTGAACCCGTATAACTTTAAAAAAATATAATTGAACGAAAAACAGATATACCATGATTATCGCGATTAGTTTCTTGATTGTTCATCATCATCATTCAGCCATACGACGCCCACTGCTGGGCATAGGCCTCCCCCAACGATCTCCACGACGATCGGTCCTGCGCTGCCCGCATCCATCGGCTTCCCGCGACGTCCACCAGATCGTCGGTCCACCTGGTGGGGGGCCTACCCACTGAGCGTCGTCCGGTGCGCGGTCGCCATTGAAGAACCTTTCCGCCCCAACGGCCATCGGTTCTCCTAGCTATCTGCCCCGCCCACTGCCACTTCAGCTGAGCAATTCTTCGAGCTATGTCGGTTACCTTAGTTCTCCTACGGATTTCCTCATTTCTGATTCTATCACGCAGGGAAATACCGAGCATCGCTCTCTCCATTGCCCGCTGAGTGACCTTGAGCCTTCTTATGAGGCCCATAGTGAGGGACCACGTTTCTGATCCATATGTGATCACTGGCAACACACACTGGTCAAAGACTTTCGTCTTGAGACATTGAGGTAATTTGGACGCAAAGATTTTTTGGAGTTTCCCGAACGCTGCCCATCCGAACTGGATTCGACGAGAGATCTCTTTCTCAAAGTTGGACTTACCTAACTGGACTGTCTGCCCCAGGTATACGTAATGGTCAACAACTTCGAGTGTAATGCTCCCAATTTTAACTGGAGCGGGTACAACATGAACATTCGACATGATCTTCGTCTTGTCCATGTTCATCTTAAGACCCACTCTTTGGGAAACACTACTAAGATCTTCAAGCATTGTGTTCAGGTCTCCCAAGGTCTCAGCCATAAGAACTATATCATCGGCAAATCGAAGGTGTGTTAGGTACTCGCCATTGATGTTGATGCCAAGTCCTTTCCAGTCCAGAAGCTTGAAAATATCCTCCAACGCAGCAGTGAACATCTTTGGAGATATCACATCTCCCTGTCTCACGCCTCGTTGCAGTTGGATAGGATTAGAGCTCTGATCCTGTAATCGGACTGACATAGTGGCATTTTTGTATAAGTACCTTAACACCTCTATATACCTATAGTCTATTTGGCACCTTTAAAGAGACTGCAGCACCGCCCAGGTCTCGATCGAATCAAAGGCCTTCTCATAGTCCACAAACGCTAAGCAAAGTGGCCGGTTATACTCCTCGGTCTTCTGTATAACCTGCCGCAGCGTATGGATGTGGTCGATGGTACTAAAACCCTTTCGGAAACCGGCTTGTTCGTGGGGTTGGAAGTCGTCAAACCTGCGAGCGAGACGATTCGTGATAACTCTCGAAAACAACTTATAGATATGGCTTAGAAGCGAGATTGGCCGATAGTTCTTCAAGAGTGTTTTATCACCCTTTTTGAAGAACAGAACGACCTCGCCTCTGCCCCATGCCTTCGGCGTTTGACCTTCGACGATGACAGAATTGAAAAGCTTCTGGAGGACTTTAAGTATCGGCTTGCCACCCGCTCTCAGAAGTTCTGTAGTGATTCCATCATCGCCCGCCGCTTTGTTGTTCTTGAGTTGTTTGATAGCCACACTAACTCATACAGGCTGACGTCCGGGATATCTTCGGTATAATGTCGGGTAAGCTTGGCTCTGTGATCTTTAACCTCGCTTTCAACAGGTGCTTTCGTGGAGTATAACTGTCGATAGAAACTCTCTATCTCCCTCAGGATTTCAGGCTTAGATTAAATGATGCTACCGTCATCAGTCTTTAGCTTCGTCAGTTGGCTTTGCCCAATAGACAGATCTCTCGCGAACACCTTGGAGCCTTTGTTCCGCTCAATGGCCTCTTTAATACACTCTGTATTAAATTGGCGTATGTCGCTAGTCAAAGACTTCGATATCTGCCTATTTAGCCGCCTGTAGTGACTTGCATCCTCTGAGTTCTGTAGCCTCATTTCATTTCTATGTTCCATGAGTTGAAGTATTTTGTCGGAGAGTTTCTTTATTCTGGTACGATGGGTTTTGAAAAACTTGGATTCAACCGTACGGACAGTGTCCACCACCATGTTGTTTAGATCGTCCACATCTATACAGTTTTCGAGGGCTTCGAAGCGGTTTTAAAGTTCGAGCTGAAAGCTCTCGGGGTTTTGGAGTTGTGCAGGTATTGGTCGGAGCGTAGACTCTATCAGTCGAGTTCTTTCCAGCCGGATATTGGTATTCAATGTGCCTCGTACCAACCGGTGATCACTTCCTGTTTTAACGTTGTTAATCACAGAGACATCATTGAATATATGCTTTTTCGTCGACATGATAAAGTCAATCTCATTTTTTATTTTGCCGTCCGGACTCATCCAGGTCCACTTACGAGTTGGAGATTTCCTGAAAAAGGTGTTCATCATATAGAGGTTCTCCTTTTCCATGAAATCAACCAACAGCCGGCCTGTGGCGTTCCGTTGTCCAACTCCAATTTGCCCCACTCTCAGTTCATCACCGCAACGCTTTCCCAACTTTGCATTGAAGTCCCCCATAAAAATCGTGTAGTGGGTTTTGTAGCTATGCATGGCTTTTGAGATCTCCTCATACATAGCCTCCACTTCGTCATCTGGGTGTGTCGAGGTCGGAGCATAAAACTGAATGACATTCAACGAATATCGTTTTGATATTCTGAGTATCAGGTATGCCACCGTGGTCGACACACTTCTGATGGAAATCTCGTGTGTCACGTGTGCCGTGTGGTGCCGGCCTAGAATAGCACCACCCCCTTCTTATCCTGTGGGTGTCGTAAAAGGCGACTAAGGAAAAAATTGTCAGAAGAAGACGGGCAGCAGCGTCTTCTACCCATCTTGGCCAGAACTGCGATCGCCAACCCGCCTGCCAAGCGTGGCGATTATGGCACAATCCCCCTATGATACACACACCAAAGAATTGGCCCCTAGTCCCCGGCAGTCCTGCCCTTCCTAGTCACGGTAGCGGCTTTGGAAACAGGGCATGGGGTGCGAAGAATCCCCGGGGGAGACCCGGCTACCATCAACGACGACGACTGGACCTGGCAACCTACAACACGCGCACATTGAGGACCGACGTAAAGCTCACAGAATTGGAAGAAGCTATTAGTAAGTTACGCTGGGATACCATTGGGCTATCTGAAGTCCGAAGAGAGGGGGAGGACTCGATAATCCTTAATTCCGGCAACTTACTGTACTACCGGGAGAGCGACCAACAGTCCCTTGGCAGTGTCGGGTTTACTGTCCACAAGTCCCTTGTTAACAACGTGATTTCCATCGGAAGTGTTTCTTGATTGTATCACTACTAAATGTACATCAATATCCAAAATAGGATCAAACTTCGTGATAAATTTAATTGTGTAACACACATGTCATTACAATGTCGGAACACTAATGTGTTCGCCTTTGTACAAGTCTACTCATCAACGTATAAAGGTATCCAAACATATGCTGTTCGCTTTGTTTACTACATAAGACAAATGAAAGGGTTTGGACATTCAAACTTCTTGAATACAAATGTCTGCATATATTTGTTTTGATCGACATTTACCAGGAATAGCATCGATGGAATGAACATTACACTGTGTTAATAGATCTGATATGAAACATGCTTTTGCAGCTTTAAATAAGTATATTCTTTAATATGCTAACGATTTTAAATTTTTATTGAATTGGTATTCAATTATTATTTGTGAAATTATTCCACTAGTTTGTTATGATTATTAAAACAAAGATCGAACACCCAGAAAAAATTCCTCCGGTGCGGCCGGATTTGAACCGACGCCTTCTAGCTTACCGTGCTAGACGCTATACCAACTAAGCCACGGAACGAACCAGCGGACCTCACGAATTTTTCTATGTGCTTGCGTCGTGTATTTGGTTTTTCAACGACTTAAGACGAAAACGAAAACACAAAGAAAAATTTCCTCGTTCTGACTGGACTCAAACCAGCGTCTGTCGCCTCAACGTGGATTTAAATGGACATATAGATAGATAGTTTTATGCACTTAACTTCCAAGTCCCATACAACAAATTTTTTGTTATTTGGTTTTAAATTCGATACTATAACCTATAACATTGCATAAAAACACTTTTAATTTACCTCGACATTTCGGACGTATTGCAATGTCCATGGTCTGGAAGGAACTGAACTATCAATCTCTTCTAGCCGTGTGATTTTTTCTAAGTACCCGCCACTTTGTCTTCATTATTTATTTGTGCACTAGGGTTGTCACAAGACCGACATACAACACCCACTACATCGGGCGACTTGTCGTGCGATACCATATGTCCCTTACATTTTTTGATGACTAGATCCTACGACGATGAAAGCTTAAAACCGTCTTCTCGGTTGAAATTACGATGTTTTTTATTTTCAACAGTTTGACGTCTACTGTAGTAATAACGTTCTGCAGAAAGGATCTTGGGATTATGAAGCTCAATCCAGTCGCTTTGTATTAACAAAAAATTAAATTGTATGAAAAATGATAAAAATCATTTTCAAAAATGGTTTTTCTCACGAAAAAGTTCGATTTAAAGTCATTACGTTCTACGTGTCTTGAATTAATTAGTTCTTTTTGATCCGTTTTTTTTTAAAAGAAAATATGTGTGTTCCACTTAGAGGATGGAAAAAAAAATTCCAGTTCTAACAATGGAAATAAGTGCCTGTTTACAATCTGATGATTTGTGTGGGTGTGATCATTGTTAAACGTAAAAGAAGCCACAGTAGGTACGTCACGAATCATCTCAAGGAAAAAGAAATGCCTACGATTGAAGTTTTTTCAATATAGAAATTTGTGTTCGAATACTGCTAGCAGTATTCTGGTTCTAAAGTTTCCCTAAACCTCATCATCATTAACCCATTTACATCTCCAATTGTTGGAAACGGGTCTCCTCTCAGGCGAGGGGTTTAGGCCATAGTCCGCCACGCTGTCCTAATGCCGGCTGGGGATTTCACACGTTTTTCGAGGGTTGTGAACATTCTTCTGCGTGCAAGTTTTATCAAGATGTTTTTCTTCACCGAACAGCAAATGGTAAACTTCAAATTAAATATCGCACATTAATTGCGAAAAACTCAGAGATACGAGTCTGGATACGAACCCAGGGCCTCTGCTTGAGAGGCAAGGCCAAACCATTAGGCTACCACGACTTTTTCATAAACCTACCTCGTTGATATAATACTAAATATTTTTGGTTGTTATAATATAGGAAAGTCCTATTATACACCAAAGTGAAGTAAAGCTGTAAGCTGATTAGAGTATTCCCGATGGTAGAAATTTCTTGATATATTCTGTTTTATGAGAGTCAATTGCCTATACACGTATTTACAATGTACAACTTCTCTCAATTCAACGCTAAACCGACTTAACCCTCTTAAACGGCATAAAGGCAGTTAATTTTCCAATCTCATTAGCATTGGTAAAGACAAATAGTCGTGATTAAACTTTAAATGGGATCCTTGAACAGAGTTATCCCGCGAGGCTAGCTCCGGGACTAAAAACTACTAGCAAAAACAACGCTGAGCAATCTATCGGACAGAACCCATGCAATTACGTAACTCGGCATAGAGCCTTCCTTTCGTTTCAATCATCTTATTGAAAAAAATTCGCTTACTCAGAATGAGAGAATAATTTTTAAATTAGCATATTATTATAATAAAAGACCTTTGAAAAGGTTTCGAGAAATGTAACGTTAGAAGTTATTTTTTATCACCCTGGCGATACTTTCTCTTTGAACCAAGAATCATTTTCGATGATTCGTGTAAAAATGTGCCTTTACAAATGTCTCAAAAAACTAGATTTACTAGAACCCTGATGTTCGTATCAACCAGTTCGGCGAAATATGTAATACTTGTAATACTTAAAAAGTCTTCATAGTACTTAATACCTCAAAGTAATTAATTATACGAGGGCATTATATTTTAGTGTATTAGGGCATGCTCTACCACTGAACAATAAATACAGTAGAAGTGCTCAGTGGGTGTGCCCAGTGTGCCAATGCCAATAGTACACACAGTTTCGCTAATACGTTATGATCGTGTCAATTATAGAAGTCTTAGATGCGGTAGACGTTGATACTGCTGTGGAGAATTTGTATAACATCTTGTACTGTGTTTTTGATAGGTGTATGCCGAAAAAGATACGATCAGGGCAGCCCAGTAGATGCTACCCAGTTTGGCTCACAGCAGACTTAATCAGATATCTGAAGCGCCAAAGCAATCTTCACCGAGAATGGAAGTCCACTATCAGTAAATCTATTTACTCTACGTTTGCCAAAGTTAGATCTGACGCGAAAAAACAAATATCGTCCGCCTATGATTGTTACATTAGTCGAATCCAGGTCATAGTAAAAGACAATCCACGTGCTTTATGGCAACACCTGAATAGTCTGAAGTCAAGATGCGGCTTCGTATCTCGTGTGAAATTTGAAGGGAAACAGTTTACCGGTAGTGAGTAGCTAGTGCGTTTTCAAGTTTCTTCTCTGGAGTATTTTTAACTGATATTCCCCATCTCGATCCAAATCTTCTAAGGGCCAACAGTCAGAGTTGCAGTGCCAACTATATTAATATTGCATATATATCCATGGAGGAAGTAGAGATGGCCATAAGACGTGTTAAAACTATTTGCTCGGTAGGGCCTGATAACCTGCTTGCATATATTGTAAAGGGGTGTAAGGAACAGCTTAAAATCCCTATACATTTTATCTTTAATCTAGCAATCTCTTCTGGAATATATCCGCAGCGCTGGAAACTCACGAGGGTAAGACCAATCCCGAAGTCGAGTGATACTGACAATGTAGAGAACTATAGGCCTATATACCTGTATACCTGTTCTGTACAATACCTGTTCTGTCAACTCTAGCCAAGTTATTTGAATCTGTACTCCATCGGGTCTTAACCCCACAAATTAAGCCTTTTTTGTGTGACTCGCAACATGGCTTTAGGTCAAATCGCTCTGTTAATACAAATCTATTGGTTTTAGTCGACATAATTTCTGATCATCTAGACAGGGGTATCCAGGTTGGCGTTCTCTATTTCGACTTTAAAAAAGCCTTCGATCGTGTAGATAACGACGTGCTTCTAAGCAAGCTAGATCGAATTGGCGTCTCCCCTAAGATGGTTAAACTTTTTGCTAGTTATCTACGTGATCGACAACAGTATGTTCGGCATGGATGTTTCGTCTCGGCTCCATATCATACTCGATCCGGCGTTGGCCAGGGTTCAGTTCTGGGTCCCCTCTTATTTAATTTAACGACCTGGAATCAGTTCTTAAGAGCGCTCGTTGTCTGCTTTATGCTGACGATCTCAAATTAGTGTATGGGGTGGAGCATACAGCCGATTGTGAATCTTTACAAAGAGACGTCAATGCTGTGTTCCAATGGAGTGTGGATAACAAGCTCATTTTCAATCCAGCGAAATGTTTCGTCTGCACTTTTAGCCGTTCACGTGCTCCGTGCATATGTAATATGCAATATGTGCTTGGGACTAATCCGATTAACCGCGTTTTTTCTATAAAGGATCTTGGTGTAGTCTTTGACTCGCACCTCACTTTTCACGATCATGTCGTGACACTTGCTGCCGACTGCTTTCGAAGACTGGGCTTTGTGATCCGCAACGTCAAAGACTTTCAAGATTTTTGTGCTATATGAATGGTCTATAATGCTTTAGTGAGAAGCAAACTTGAGATGTCATCGCTTATATGGCACCCGCAAGCTACGCATACATCTTTGATAGAAAAGGTTCAAAAAGCTTTCCTTAGATTTATCTACAAAAAAATGTACGGCTATATCCGATTTTGCATCCGACAAAGTATTTACTGGGGACTCTTCAGTATAATTCCCTTGAGGTGAGGCGGAACAACAACCTGCTGGTATCTGTTTCTCAGGTATTACGCGGCTAGTCGGACTGTCCTGAGCTAGTGGGACAGCTTGTAAGGCTCTTTGTCCCAGACATTCCTAAAATAGTTTTAAGAGCGCGACGTCGTGAACTATTCACAGTCCCACCGGAGCGTACCGTATCGCGCAGGAACTCACCACTGCTCCGTGCCCTCGCAATGCTCAATCAACTCTTGGCATCAGCACCGGAGTGTGATCTGTTTGCATGGCGATGGGCGGCTGTGTGTTGTGAATGCCTGAGATTTTGTGAAGCGATGGATGATAGTGAGTCAAGTATAGTGCTATAGTTTAATTTATTATTTCAGTCTTTGGTTTTTGTTTTTTCATTTTTATTGTTATATTTTAATTAGTTTGGTTTCACGGCGCATTGGTTGTGGAACTGTAATGCCGTGTAAACATATTTACAATAAATAAATAAATAAATATCACGCAGAACCTCGAAAATAGTGGAAAAATGCCAGATTTTACTACTTTGGAGTGCAAAAATGATAGACGCACCTAAAGCATTATCCACAGTAGTGCCAAATTTTCAATTTTCTGTTTATCCCATTGACTTACAAATAAATAGACGATGGGTCTAATACAAAAATCACGAAAAAAATGTCCCAAGTCAACCTATTTCAACGTAGTGACATGTAAAGGAATATGAAAAAGCTAAAACGTTGAATTTAAATTGTAATGTCATCGCAGTACTGTCTAATTTTGCTTGCTTCGCTGTCAGTCGAACAAACGAAGACTAAAGCGTGAATGACGCTCTGTATACGATTTTAACGCCCTATAAGTTCGGACACTTTTTAGCGCGGGCCCGACGTCCATATAATTGTAAGTCAATGGTTTATCCTAATAATGTTTTTGTTACAAGAAACGAAAATGAACGAACCTATGAATCTTTCGAATGAATGAACCTGTTTTTGTACACACACACTCATAGCACCGCACTAGGGAAACCGTATGGTTTCCGCGATATATATCGCGGGTGCCACGGACACACACATAGACAACCAGAAATAAGCAGCAGTAGAGCGCCTTATGAAAGAGTTCATCTAGGGTAGTACTGTACGGTGTACCTTACCTACTTCTGCCGCCAAGCACTAATGTTAGCATTACTGTGTTCCGGTTTTGAAGGGTAAGGGTGTTGGTGAAATTACAAGCACGTGGGACTTGTCAACTTATGTCTCAGGGTGACTGGCGCAATGGCAGTGCTCCTCAGATATTTGCGATTTAAAGATCTGGGTGGCACTGCTACTGAGGCGTGTACCATCAGGCGCACGATTATTATAATTATTATATGGTCGCTTCTTGTTTGGAGAACTTAGGAAAACATCTCGACTTCGTCGTCGTTTAGCTATTAACCGCTATATAGCAGGACATTGTCACATAATATGGCCGTGTTTTTACGAGAACATAATAAACATCTCGAATTTTCCACGCTACTCGTAGGCGTTAAGCTCTCCTCGCCTTTCAGATGGACCGCTAGATGGCAGCATATTGAATGAAATTTTAATATAAAAGCAAAATATCGTAACTTGTAATAATAGGTATTGAACTTTATACGATATGCCAACAGAGTAAAGTTTAAATTATATTGTCAATCTAGAGTTTGTTACATCTTTTTAATTAGAAACTAGGGCCAATCATTATCAAGATATCATAGTGTTTAACATTGGCGACAGCGATTCTGATACTATAGTCCATTCACTTACATGAATACTATTTTAAACTAATCTCTCAACTGAGTTACAAAAAGAAACAGACAATTTGTTATAATATACCAAAAACAAACAATATTTTTTGTAGTTGTAATTTTAAACAAAAACTACAGTATATTATGCAGAATTTGTAATGATAAAAATAAAAATTAATTATTCCCAACTACTTGATCAACGGAATATTGCGTCTGTTTAAAGGTAAAACCACATGCTCTACAAAAATCTTTATATAACTATGGTAAGAAAATCACTATCTTTCTGTATGTGAAACTCAATAACAACAAAAATATAAACTCAATAAGTGGTTTTATTTGCTGAGTGATTTATTTGATGAGGGGATTTTCATACAACAGGTCCATAATTTGGAGATTTTTGTGGATTTGTGGAATGTCACTTATGTGGTTTTACCTTTAAGCAGACGATTTACTCATAGAGATTTACACCATAGAATCGATAAATCGATTCGGCTATCATGTATCCTATGTCAATACCAGTGCTTGCACTACAGCTTGTATGCGGGTCGTTTTCTTTTGTTTTGACTTTGCTTGGTGTTTATGTTCAAATTTCGTTTCGTTGCTGTTGATATTTTTGGTTCGGTTTTTGTTGACTTTTTTATTTTATTATGTAGAGTTTTGGTAACTTAATAACATAACAATTGAATCCTTTTTGTTGCGTTTATTATTTGCTTTTAAATTATTGTATCTAAATAAATTCTTTCTTCGTTACAAATTATTTCGATACGATATTTAAATCGATTTTCTTTCGTTTGATTTTACAGTCAAGAGCACATCAAGCTTGACACGTTGCATAGAGTTAAATTTAAACCTTTAGTGTCAAGCTTGGCGTGCTCTTGACCCTCTACATCACTACATGTCTAGAAAATTCAAATCTCAATCGTTACCGTACTATAATTCGAGTCTTAGGCCCTTCCATTGTTTTTTTTTTCTGTGTGCAGTACCGAGGTTTTGCGTTGCCAGCACATTTTCTTGCAAAATTAGCGATGTTGAATATAATCGAGAGAGTGTCTAATTCGGAAGGTATATTAATTGCTCCGTGGTGTAACGTAACAGCTCTGTTAGGACGGATATTTGCTCATTTAGAAAATATTAGCCTAACATAATTGCCCAACTTTCGCAGAGTTATCTTGCTTAACTGGCAATTACTTCTCTCGTTAATACGTCTTGAGTTTTGTGTATAAATGGATTACGTTCTACACTAAGGATAAATAAAACGTGTACACACGCTGTTGATGGAATGCATGAAAAAAATTCAATTATTATTTGTTATATAAAAATGCTTATCTACGGGTACATGTACGATTAAGGCGAGGTATTTTAAGCGTGCATTTTGAGGGGTGAGGTATGGGGGACCGAATCTCGCGTCCTGCAACTCGCGCGCTGTACATTAGTATGAATAAAATAAGAACAGGCGGAGAAAATTTGATACAGATCCAACGTCAACAAGCGCCCGGTGGTAACAGATCAGCCAGCGGGCGGCGCGGCGCGTCGTTTAGCTGCTGGCAATTCTCAAATTCTGGAATAAATGTGAATTTAATAATTTCAGGACTTCAGTTGAAAACGAAAATTTAGCAGGTTCTCTGTAGTATATAAAAAGAAATATCTCCATATAAAAATTATGTGCAAGTTAAATATTTTATTATTAATTAATTCGTTTTAGTCTTTTATTTTAGCCTGTTTTCAGAATTTTATAGGATCAGTCAAAGTATATCCTATCGTGTAACACTTTAGCATATTCTTTAGACGCTGTCCTTAGGTGTATCTTATATTTTTTGTAAGACCGTTATGCAATAACTTAACCATTTGATCTAGCAAAACAGTTTTTCACGATTCTCTTCCGGTGACATGCCTTAACGTAGCGAACTTTTATCTAAAAAGTTTCGCTATCAAAGGTCGAACTGAATAATGCAGAAGTGGTGAAAGCGCGGGTAGATAAATTAGATGTCGTGTTGACCGGAGGTAATGAAATGCAAACAATCCAGAGTAAATTCTACGATGCAATCCTGGTACAAGTTACTAGTATCTCTCTTTTCACTGGTCAATCCATTTTTAATTAGTATTTGATTGAGTGCCGAATGAAAATAAATTGAAAGAATTTATTACAAGTCTGTTAAATGTTCAGTCGACATTTTTGTGGCAATGGCTATAATAAGTTATTGTTAAAAAAAATATCTTTCTACCTAACGGTAGGCAGCATTTACGTGTGGCGTACTATAAGTTTTCGGAATGAATAAGAAAAAAATACTATAAATGGTCAGAAATGAATTTATTGTTTCTCAAAATATTCTCCGTTAGCGTTAATGCACTTTTTCATACGAATGAACCAATTTTGAAAACATTTATGCCACTCCTCCGTGACAACCTCTGAAACATATTTTTCATACTTTTCGAGAGCCTCTTCAGGTGATGAAAATTCAACGTTGTTCACCTTCAAAAATTCATTTGACTGTCTGGCCGTGTGAGAACTGGCATTATTGTGGTACAAGATGATACTGCGTTTACGGTTATTTTCACGGAGTTTGTCAATAACTTCCGGCAAGTAAATAGTCGTGTACCAATCACTATTCACGGTACAACGATTCTCCGAAGTAACAGTAGCCACATGTGGAGTTTTATTAAAAATGAAGCAATCATCCGCTTAGAGGCACTTTGCATGCGCGCCACTTTGGTTGGTTTCGGGTCATCTCGAAAGACCCATACGCTCGATTGCTGCTTTGTTTTGGGATCGTAACAAACCCATGTTTCGTCACCTGTTACTATGTCCCACACCAAATTTGACGGCCCTTCGTTGAATCTGGTAAGCGTGGCATTGCACCAAGTGACGCGATCCGTTTTTCAAGCCTCAGTCAAATTGTGTGGGATCCACTGAGAGCACAGCTTTTTCACACTCAAATATTTGTGCAGTATTGATTATATTTAACTCATGCCTATGCCTAAAGATGCCCGAATCTCATGGTATGTCACATGCCTGTCTGTTTTGATCATACAGCATCGATTAAATCAAGCTGTTAAATTATGCTTAAAGTAGTAGAAAATTATACTACGAAAATTTTCACGAGTTAAATCCAAGGTGATGTAGACAACCAATTTCTAAAATGACGCCACAATGTAGAAACAAGTGACAGTCAGATGAAACAAATTGTATTCTACAGCCAAAGAGTTCCATTTTCAAATGTTGCAATTACTTTTTAAACATTGTTTATGTAAGCGGCCAGATCCGGAAACTTATGGTGCGCCCTAATGTATAGTACTGTATTAACGCATATACGCCAAGTTGTTAAGATTACTTATGACACAGGTGTCCCTTAAGAAGCGGAAATAGTAAAAAGTTTACAATTCCACATATCAAATAGCTTAGGTTTTAGTAATTTATTTACAGGTTTGGTACGATATGGATTGCACATGTCATAGGGTAACAGGCATAGTTAGTCACCATTCGACAGAATAGAACGCAAATTCGTTTCTGCAATCACAGCGGCGGTTCGAAATCTGATTTACCGCTGATTTGTGGCCGCTGTGGCGCGCCGCCCAGGATGGAACCCTAATTCAAATATCAAACGTTACCTGTCGGTTCATGTGCATACGCGTGATTACAGAAAATAATGGGTCGTCCGACTTAGTACAGTAGTAACACGCTATTTTTGCCTGCCACGTTCACCATAAGATAAAAATTAATAAATAATTGGTATGCCACGTGCGTCACAGTGTGTAATATTGGATAATTTTTCTATATAATAAAAACCTCACAAGAAGGAAAATATGAGGCGTAATTTAAATATTGTCATTATATAGTTTGACGTTTATTTATTGTAGATTCCTTTTTTTTATACAAATAAAAATGGAAAACGTTTATATTTGATTAAAGGCAGTTTTTTCTTGCTAACTAGACAGAGAAATATTATATTATTATCTTATGATATTATTAGGGAAAAGGTGTACCAGATGATCCTCTTAAGGAAGAATGGTGGTAGTTTAAAAGATATTCAGCTTAAAGCAGATGTAAAAGTGTTGAATGATAGAAAATTTGTCTATTTACATGTAGTCTTACTAAAAACGTTTCATTTTTTGATCTTTCATTATTATATTTGAATATTTTTAAAACCCTACTAAAGGATCGTGTTCGGGCACCGGGGTGTCCAAGATGATCTTAAGAGTATGGGCAAGATGATCCACCTTACACTTTTATTAATTATGTACTATTTCAATTAGACTGCTTAATAGAAACAGCAGGTCTGGTACCTAACAACAATTTCTTAGGTTTATTGTTGCGTTAACGAAATTTCCTTCGTTCATTCATTCATATTTTTTATTTAGTATTACTTCAGAGTAGAGACGTTTGGACAACTTACTTATTTGGAATCTCATTACAATTTTGATTCTTAAAGAACCTAAAAATACATTTGTATATCCAAGTTTCAATAAATTATTCGTTTCTAATGTAAATTTCACACAATTTGTCTTTTTGTCATCAAGAAGTGGGTTATTAACTACAAATCAAGATTATTATTTGAAATAATATTGTTCACATCGCCAAAGGAACGTATACGCGCCTTTTAAATGAAAATAAGAAGGAAATATCATCAACTAATAATAAGGAAGCATCATAAGCAAAATAATATTAGGGGTTAAAGTATGAAATTGCCGTTTTATTGCAATAGGTTCTTTGAATTTTCATAGAATCGTCATGGTTTGAGGTTTTCGAATGAAACTTTTTTTAAATGGTTTCTGTGATTTTTTTATTTTTTTTAAATTTGAAACATTTGAATATCGACTTTCAATTGTTTTTGTTATTCAATTTAGACAAGAAAGATGGATACTGCGAAAATTC
>NW_020654878.1:11932743-11963349 GCF_003589595.1 Hyposmocoma kahamanoa
TTAGATTTTCAGTACAAATCGGCAATTTCATACTTTAACCCCTATTACTATCTCGTATTCTATAGCCTGCATGAGGCAAGACATGTCATAATATAAACTGAAAAGAATAATCTCAGTACAGAGTACTAAAAAAAAATTAAAAAAACCGACCTCAAAAGTCATTTATCCCCTAGTTTGCCACCCTTAGAAGTGGAATATATTCTCCAAATTTAAATAGGATCACATCTGAGGTACCCTCTTCGTATCTTACAACTTCTGTCGTCGTATTGATGGCATACAGTATAATGCTTGCCATCGTGTGGTGAAATGATTCAAAAATTGGAGTAAAGTACTCGCCGAAATGTTGCTCACGGTGGACCAGATGTACAGGATAGGAGTGGTATGTCGTGCGGGAAGGCTCCTTCCGTGTACACCAAATACGATTTAAGAAGGACGAGACCACGGATTTTCACACCGTAATGATGAAGTTTCCTGATCAGAGCATCATGGTGTTTACTGCATTTTACTGATTGTATTGTCAAATTTCTTTTCAATTGACTTAGGGAGTTATCATACTTATGGACACCGAATTGCATTAAGCCGGTCCTAAAAAGCATTATGTCCATTTAATAAGAGCGAAAAAGACGTTTTGCGTTCGTATCAGCTCATAGTATGCAGCTCGATACAGGTCGGTAATAATCTGCTTCCTGCGAATTTCCAATCCCGTCAGTACCCAGCCGATGGCGACTGATTGGCGGCGCCATCGTCAACGCTCTAACGGCCACATCGACGCCCGAACAATCGCGTCAACTTCGAACCGCGCGTCGAGTCGACAGACGCGTGTCTACGCCCGAACGACCGCGTCGACCGCGAATGGGCTTAATGCGATAAGTGTGGTAGAACACAATCATCTCAAGCCGATTCAGCGTTGATAACTATGGTGACTCCCTCCTTAATTAATTTAAATTATTTGAAGTTAATTATCTTAACTGCAAGTACTTTTATTAACTATGTACTATTTCAATTAGACTGCTTAATAGAAACAGCAGGTCTGGTACCTAACGATTTGGCTGGATTATTGACATAATATATAATTATTATAAACGTTTAATATTGATAAGAAATACATTTTGCTAGGTTATTTTTTTATTATGATATTAAATACACGTGTGCCTACCGATTCCAAACGTTGAATGAAATAAAACATTTTCTATTGCAGAACAAGGATGGCAATAAAAATAAATGAGCAAACTTTCGCAAATCGTTGACGTAGAACATAATAGGAAACAATTATTGGCTTTATTGAGCAGAACTTTTTATTGTTTCAGACGTAACAGGCAGAGAGTTTCATGGGAATAATTGAATCATTTTTCTTTAACTTCTTCGATCAACTGACAATCAGATGCTTTATTTAGATGTACGTAATTTGTTTTTATGTAAAGTAACATTGAGTTTTAAAATCCTCAGACAAAACAGACTCTAGGCGCATTACAGCGCTATTACGACCTCTTAGGAGTGAAATAGCGGGTTTTAAGTTCACAATAGGTTTATAGAGTTAGTGCAGCAGTAAAGTGCAAGAAGTAGGACACATGTAGTGTCTATGTATAAAGAGCGCATCGGGAAGTTCCACGGGAATATCCTAGCAGCGAATTCGAGTTAGCCGTCAAACTGGTGCTCGTACACAACAAAGCCATTACCAGTATATGTGCCGCCCAATCTTATTTTCCAAGTTTAAGACTCGGTTGAGATTCGAACTCAATAATACCTGTGACGTATTCTAAAATTTCGATACATTTTCTCCCCAATACTGTTTATAAAGTAATATGTTTCTATATTTGAATGGACTGTATCCGTCCAAGGTCTTGTGTATAATACGTGAAGTAATTTCGACTCAGCCAATATACTACCAACCAAATTGAACCATTGTAGGTAGTCGGATTTTTGAATAAATAAATAAAAATATTATTCCTCACGTAAACAGCTAGTGTACACTGTAACACAAAAGTATGGCATATATATATAGCGCTATATGTATATTCTATGCGATCATAGAGAATCTAGAACAATACGTTTTTCATACAAAACTCAGGGCATACTTGCTTGAGCCTGAAACATAAGTATACCTATTTAGTACATTTTAATGTACATTGGGCATTTAGCGCTTTCCCCGCTGTAGTTTGCTGGGTCATAGAAAGGTAAATATTTCAAATATACGTGACTTTTTAATAGTCGTCTACGGGAGAAGATGCATAATGAAGTAAAATTATCATTAACGATTTGAAATTGTGGTTCTCTTCCTTGAAATCATAATGAAATTGCTTTTTACAATATAATAGCACAAATTCCTTAATTTCGTATTATCAATGCTAAAATTAAAATTGAAAACACAATGTTAAGAGTGCTTGTTACTAAAATTAATAACAATAGTTAAATATGAAACAAATAAATACAATAAAATATCTAAACACAACGACAACGTCCGATAAAAACATTAAATTACAATTCCTTTGAAAGAAATTCTTCTACATTGTAGAATTCATTACCCAGTTTCAAAAATGTATATTTTGACGAAGGCTTTGTTGGAGAATAGGTCTTTTATGACTGGAGGAAAAAGGGTTTAAAGAGTTCTCGTACTTAGGGTAAGCACCGTTAACACGATAAGTTGTATTCAGAAGGAAATGGAAATGTTTTGCGCTAGATAAGTGAATACAGGGCAACGTACGTGTAAGGTCATGTGTGCTGTTTGATTGCGATCGCAGCGCTGCAGTGGCGGCCCAATCTGATTTGCCACTGATTTGCGGTCCGCCGGCCACCGGCCCTCGCGCAAACATCACGACGTCACAACTCACATCATTCCATGCCTCGTAATACGCTTTTTGCATGTAATGAAACTGTTGTTAATACAACCAACAATATAAATGACTTAATTTATCACGCCTCCTTACAACTTCGCTTCAATTTATCGCCACTCCACCTGGACTGGCTAATGCAGTGCAGTGTGCTTTAGTCGAGCAATTATGTCAGCTTATTCTAAATTGTATACGTACGAGTAAGTCCTGTTCAGACTGGATGTTAATTAATTAGAGTAATTACTGTACAAATGCATTGTGTTTGTAAAACTGTAACAAATATGAATCAGTATGCGTACCTTCAACGTGTTAAGTGAGTATAATACAAATTTATAATATTGTACAAAAGTGGCGGTACTTGACCTTTTGTGAACAGTACAACCTACTTGTTATATCAGATCAGGGAATACTCGTAAATCAATGAATCGAACGGGGAGTGAAGTCGATTGAATGTATTATCTGTTGCCGTGAATGCGCTAATGTTGGAGAATTTAATCAGGGAGCGGGCGTGGGAGCGGAAGTGCCGCACTCGTTGGATTTACGAGCGAAATGCTTCCGCCGGGTGCCGCCACTTTCGGCGCTCACGCTCAACTACCCGCCTGTGCCTGTACAGGCACGGATGCCGCCCTCACGTCTTCAGAGGGAGGGGTTACGTTACTCACACGTGTAAAATTTTCAACATACATCCCGTCTCTATACTTCCTTTGGCCACATGAAATGTATCACGTGCCGTGGGGAAATTTTTCAACCATTATCACGACTTAACCATCATAGTTCAGCGTTAGCGCTGTCTGAGTTCGTACCTGTAGTACCTACCACGATTTTTGTAACAATTTAGCTACATGTGGAACGAAATAACCCAATAGAGCAGTGCAATTTTCTTAAAGCTGCTATGCTAGCATAGCATTTTGCGTTTTGAATAGAAATTGATATTAATAGGTACAGAGTTGTTGGCAAGTTCCGGCGGTCTACTAGGTTAATAGAATGTACAATATGTTGTACTTACCTGTAATAATAAAAAATCAAATACATTGGTGTATATACTTGCAAACGATGCATTAGAATTCCTCTAACAATATTTTTTTCTGGTGGAATGAAAATAAAGACTGTTGTCCTATTCACTGGATAGATTTACTTAACATATCAATCTAATCCTCAATAGTTCAATGTGTTCCCAATGACACCATTACTAACCGAGTAAATGTTACAAGACTGTAACTCTGATTAAAGAGAAGAACTTCCATATATAATTCTGCTCAACCCGACGATAATGTGCTACAGTAGCATCGCATTTAAGTTATTGACTGATTTGTTAGATCTATATGTGCACACCCATGTGATATTTGTAGTATAACACTTATATTAAGAAGAAAATGTAGTCTAGTTCACTCTCCTGATAATGATTGTTAATTCATCTTTGTAAATGAATAATGTACCTTACCTAATGCTTGGTGGGGCACAGTAAAACTATAGATATTTCGTTATTTTTAACCGTTATACCAGTAATGTGAGAAGACTGGTTTTTCCACGCTCAAGCCTGTGTGTCAAGCCTAAACCCTTTTATTAAGGTAGTCTCGTCCCCCGCAAAGTAATTGTTTTATCAAGAATCTTTTACAAGCACGATATTTAACGTAAAATTGTTATTTGTTATTTATTAATCTAGTCAAAGAATCATACTAAATATAAATGTGGATCATATAACTAGATCAAAAACAGATTAAACACGTAATTCGGCGCGCCTCGTGCCAGGTTCAACTATCGCTTGCCTTTATTACTTGTATCAAAACAGTAAGCCCGATTTAATACAAAGGCTATTGCTGTCTTAATCTCCATGTCAGATTATATCTGGTTTAATTTTATAACGTCACGCATAAAACGAGATAGCTCAATTTGGCTCTTTATACGAAGCGCCGTACTCGTCTAAAGGATTATGCTTCATAATAATGTTCGTTGTTGTAGCTTGCTAAAATTTAATTTGTGTCAAGAAACGAGCGCTGGAGATCTCGGCTCCGTCGCCGCAGTGTCAAACGAACCGAGGAAAGTAATGATCACATGAAGTCCCAGATCAAGAATTAAGAACACTTTTGTTTTACCAAACCGACCGGAATAATAGCAGAAGTTTTGCGTCGCTGTGCCGACAAATGATTTGATAGGCTTCATCAGGAGTCGAGAGGGCTCGGATAATGTTTCGTTTCGCAAACTTGGAATGAAAAAGTTAAGTAACGCGAGTATCGGGTTTATATTACGCCCTATTGAAATGGAGCTTTAGCTTGTTTTTGTGCGACTAGTCAGAAACAGCGCTGCAATCTTCTTATTCCCTTTATGGGTTACATTTTGTCGGGTGGGGTTCTGAATAGGCGGCCAGTCTCTTTGATGGTATTGAAAGAGGAAATGCTTATCGCACCATCGCCCGTAAATAGCCGAGTGGGTGTCGAATTTCTCTACACATGCTACGAAAACACACTTATCCTTTTTACTTAAACTGTTTTCACATCCCTTCTCAATACATTGAAACTATTCGTTTCAGTCTGGCCCTTTCAGGGAGTGTTTTGATACACTATACACTTCCCTAACTTGTAACAAATGTCTATGAAAGGATTTTCATTAAACATATAAAAACCGCAAATGTTATTTCAGGTAATATATAAAACATTGAGTGTAATAAAGGGGAGAAATAAAGGAAAATAAAAATAACACTCTTGTGTCATCATTACCACTTTATATCCATTCTTGGATTGAAAAAGCTAATGGCTTGGAACAAGCTTGGGTGGTTAAAATAAATCGACGACATTCCATTTCCTGTGGAGTAACGCACCCTCATGAATCCTTTTAAAAATTGAATTTGGCTTATCGAGTTTATCAATGTCTTCATTAGAAGACACGGTATCAAAAAACAGTTCTAAAACTTCTAAATATAACTTATAACTTCGGGCCTCTTATTTAATATTCATTATAAGTAATATTGTATTTATTGTTCGTTCATGATAGTGAGTGTCTTTACATCACGAAAATATAAAAATTATGTTGTCGGGTAACGTTTATTGTTATTGATTTTGGAGTTTACCGAGACTATTCTTAGAGTTCGTAGATGTATTATATATATTCTACCTGCAAATTTAATATTTTATGTAGGTACTAGGTAAAAGTAGGTACTCGATGTACCTCGATGGTTAGGGCACGAGATTTTGTCTTGTTTGCATATAATATTTTTTCTACGATAAAATGAGCATATTGAAACTCAACCAATATTTAATGTATATTTTGTTAACAATCCACGACAACAAACTCAAAAACCATAGAGATAGAATAGAAGTGTCTGTGATTGGCCAAGTACTGCTTGAGCTAGAAAGCTTGTGCGGTGTGTAGAAACACACCGAGCCCGCCGACCCGACGACACAGCCGAGTTGCGCCGGCGGTTTGGTGTCGGCGGCCTTATTTCTAATCTGATTTCTAAAATAAAACCAACCCGCCGTAGGTTGTGACGCCGGGTCGGCGGGCTCGGTGTATAGATGATTTATATTTTAAACAATCAGGAGGCACTAGAGCGTTTGAGCGTCATTATTTTAATTAGCAAAAACACGAAGTTCTTTTTTGAAACTCATTATGATAAAAATCTGTGTACAGAACTATGATACTTTAAGATTTTTTCTGTACAATAGCGAGTACCATAGATAATAGAATTTTAGTTCACAACTGAAAAGAGTGCCTTTGTGATATGGTTTATGAAATTATACTTGGCGGATAAAACTACAGGAGTACAAAAATTTTATTACGTAAATTTACTTTTAATTACGTCACACGTCAGAATCAGACTCTACCAAATATTAAAATTGGGACGTAAGATGCATAAGTATATTCCGTTTGGTAACAATTAACATTTAACAAGCAAAGTTGGGTGGCAAGTTTAAATCTCGTGTTTCTGCGTTATTTGGCAAATTAATTCACAAACTTTATCTCCAAACACGCAAGCGAAAGATGTTTGTGCAGGCAGAGTTTGTTACTTATAATTTGTTAATTGCAGCTTAAACATTCTTCTATTTTGTGAACGTCTTAAGTGATTTTCTCAATCGTATTATGCGTGAGTGTTTTAGAATACTTACTTCATTAATTTAGTTAGCAGTAGAGCTCCTTGTAAAAGAGTTCGTCCGGGGAAGCACTGCCACCTTACCTATTTCTGCCACCAAGCAGTGATATCAGCATTACTGTTTTCCGGTTTTGAAGGGTAAGGGTGCTGGTGAAATTACAGGCACGTGGGACTTGTCGACTTATGTATGTCTCAGGGTGACGGGCGCAGTGGTAGTGCCCCTCAGATCTTTGCGATTTAAAGCTCTAAGTGGCACTGCAACTGTTGTGGATAGACGTGTAGACCATCAGACGCACGACTTGTTCGTCCCGTCTACAGACCACATAAATACTAGTCCCGTCACTTGATATTATAAAAAAATGCCCATTTTATAGCTATTTCTAAGCAAATATCAGAGAAATGGCCCTTTGCGATAAGAATTCATTATATAATTTATACTTGTAATTAAATGATTCTATTCATAAATAAAATCACACAAAAATTCTATTATTCAACGAGTAATAGTAATATTATTTATCCATATGCTTCTAATTTTGTTAATTACAGCCTGTGTCTTTATACATATTTTTTATGTCATTTATGCACATATTCATAACAGTAGACAGCATCAGTTTTGATTTCTAGTTTTTAGTATTTTTTACTAATAAAAAGAAAAAGTAATAAAAAGAGGGTAGACAGGATATGTCTACTCTCAAGTACCGCTTGTCAGTCAACTCGTGACCATGATGCGTAAAACCGCCCCGACAATAAAATAATAAAAAAGACATAATGTAGTACAAAATCCGTAAATAAAACATCAGTCTAACTACGTACATAGGTACTGAATTAAAAATTGTGATTGGTATGGAAATCGTCTTCGTTTTATACGCTTTGTAGATTCGATTAATTACGGTGAACTTTAATATAATTGCAATAATTTTCTTCTCTATAATTAATAGAGAATTTATGAAATTGTTTTTCAATTGTCACACATATGGTGACAATTTCATGTTTCTAACCATATAATAAACAATTATATTAAACACAATTTGGCCCCAGGCAACGCTTAACGAGAAGAAAGAATTATTGTAGTTTATTAACAGACGTATTTTATTCCCAAGCTTTTTGTTATGGTTCCCTGCTATTTTGTAATATAATAATAGCTCTACCATTATAGATTTTCTTCTCGTAGATTGTGTGGGTTGCAATGTGGTATAGTGAATTTTGATCGTCTTTTGTTTTTTGCTTGCTACTAAACGAACTATTTCTAATTTGGACATGTATTTTGGAGTGGATCAGTATTAGGGATCTCTCTTGATAGTATAGTTGTTAAAGCATACAGAGCCATAGGGTTCTTAATGCAGACATGTAATGTTTAGAAAGCCTATTAAAATAGTGTTCTCGAATATACTTCTTAGGTGTGGAACTCTAGATACGAAGTTAGATATCACGTATTGAAGCCATACAAAAAAGTTTTTAAGGTATTTAGATTATAAGACAAAACAGCGAACGACATGCTATGTGGAGCGTTCTAAGCGTTATCATTTTGTGCCTCTCGATTATGGGCGAAAAGTGAAAGACATTTGCTTCCTATTTAAAATAGGAAACAGTAAAACTGACTCATAGAAACTACTGTCTAAATATATCCTGAGTCTTAGGCATCGAACGGTGCTGTGTGTGCCCGGGGCGAAGACCAGTTATGGGCAAAATAATTTTTTTATCAAAAAAATTAAGTAGTACAATCATTCGTCTATTAACATGGGTCTGTTCAGCACTAGTGTAGGCTCGATTCGACGAACGTTTACTAAGCAATGCTTTACTTAATTACCTATCTCTCATTGTTTTGTTTCCTGTGTTTAAGATGTGCGCGTTGTTGGTTGGGCTATTTAAGGTTAAATATTTTTTCTTTTTTCCCATGTATACCTGTTCTTAACGTTTAATATAATATTATGTTATAATTATTAATACGAAGATAGATATGCCAACTAAGTCACGGAACGAACATCTGTCACGGTTTGCTGGTTAGAATCTGTCCGGATCGAAGGAATTATTTCTAAGTAATCGATTTTTGTATTAATAATTATAACAAAACTAGTGCGGTAACTCCATTAAAAAAAATTGAATATCAATTGAATATTATGTTGTAATACATTGGAATAATAATGATTTCAACAAAAATTTAGTTAGTGCTGACTTAAAACTTAAAACTTATTTATTGTGCTACTTGTGGAGATTTGTAATTAGCACTTTCACCTGTTACTTAACACATAGGTATTAATCATTGTTAAAAATTTGCTGAAAATCTTCCAAAAACAATTAAATAAATTTACAAATAAGACAAACGAGCCGTCGATTCAAACTATTTCCAAGAATGTGAAAACAAAATTTTAAATGGCATTTTGCAATTGTAAACTTATGGAAGGAAATAGGGAAATCGACGTTCCCAGAGGAATTGCCAGCGGAGATAAGAAGGCGTTCCATGTAATGTCGCGATAAAACCACTAAGGTAGATCGCTTAAAAATTTCACGGTATTCCGCTTCCAAAGAACGTCAATGTTCTTTTAAACTCACATTGTTCTTTCCAACTTTCAGTTGTCACATAATGAAGAGCGACAAATCGCAACTGTAAGATTAAAAAGTTATCTGAACGTTGAAATAGTCGGCCGGTTTTGTGAGCTAAATTTTTCACTATTTGTTGGTATTTGCACTTTAGGCATAAGTATTCTATGAATCGTGGTTTGCCCGTTATTTTTGTTTTAGGCTTTTATTTATGGACTGTACTTATCAACCGAAATAGAATCTCCGAGAGATTGAGCATAAATAAAGTTTTAATCACCGGTCGTTCTGTCTTCACCAAAAGCTGTTGCTCGAGAAGAGTTGTGTGATCATTATTATAAATTATATTTTTTTATGGTACCAAGTGACGGGACGAACACGTCGTGAGCCTGGTGGTAATCGACACGTCTGTCCATAGCAGTTAACAATGCCACGCAAAGATCTGAGGAACACTGACACTGCGTCGTCACGCTGAGACATAAGTTAACAAGTTCCATGTGCCTATAATTTCACCAGCACCTTCACTCTTCATAGCCGGATCGCTGTAATGCTTACATTCCTGTTTGGCGGCAGAAATTGATAAAATGCACATAATATTTTGGACACATTACACAAACATTGTAAAAATATTGGGGAACTGCAAGGTAAGAACATTATGTATATTTTTTCAATATTATATATATATGCTGATCATGATGGCTCAAAGTTTTGCAATGTGGGAGCTAGATGCGTAGGTCATGCATTTGTATCGCGATAGGACCAATTTGAGAAATGAAGTTAGGTTCTGGTATGTGTGTTCTGTGTAGTGCCCGCAGTTAATTCCGTCATAGCACAGGAAATTGCCTTGTTTGAGTACAGGTAATTGGCGAGGTAAACCACAGGAAAAAAAAAAGACTGAAAAACATAATTTTACCCTATTAATTAATTAATAACCATGAAAGATATTATTTTAAATTACGTTATTAGTGCACCGTTTGTGTTACATATACCCAGTCTTTAAGCTACAAGCATATTACAGAATAATCGATGTTGTTGCGTTGCGGGGATCAAAGAACAGAATAATTCTTGTATTAATGTTCGCAAAGCCTTTAAGGACATTTGCCTTTATTGTCCGCCTTTTCTTTAACTTTAAGTTGTCTGTTGTTAATGTCTCTTTTAAATAAAGACGTCTATTATTAAGTTGTTAATTTGTTGTTTATTTAACATTGCGTTCAATTATTTCAAAACCATTAAGTAATAAAACATTATTCCTATTATTATTATTACATTACCATAATCATTACCATTGTTGACGACCTCTGTGGTAGAGTGGTTTGCACACCGGTTTTCACGATGTCGCCATATCTGAAGTCCCGAGTTCGATTCCCGGCCGGGTCAATGTGTCTTTGTGATACCATCGTTGTTAAGCACAGACACACTGCCCACTCATTGCGCGGGCACGGCCGCCAATAAAAAAATAAAAAAGAGTAGGTCGGTCATGAAAATTCACACGAGTCGCTAATTTTTGCATTTCAAATATTTTGTTTTCCTTATCTCGAATATAATAAGTTAATGACAGTGCACTAGCATTTTGTTTAGCCATTGGGTCCAAATAGTCATTGTTTCCGATCTCCTTAAACACAAGTGCTTTAGTTATTTACTTTAGGTTCAGAGCAATGTATGTGATCTCTTTATGTATCAGATGATTAAATTTAACTCGTGCAAAAGAGTTTAATAGGAATATTTTTATGGTAAGTATGATTTTCAATTTTTTCAAAATTTATTTAACAACAGTATCGAATGACCCATAAAATTTAAAGGTATTCCAGTAATTGGACACCACGTCCCGCCAGTTATTGGTAACTGAAAAAGAAAATACTTATAAAAAAAAATTAAGTCAGTATCTTCCCTAAAATATAATTTAAGAAAGCGGAACAGAAAGTGGCTGTCTCAATGGAGCGAGTATCGATTAATAAGCTTCGTTAAGACAATTTTGTCTTTTACAAGCCAATAACACTGTTAGTGTTTATTGCGCCACCGTAGAACGCTTTTGCGAAATTAGTGGTATGCGCTTTCCTGGAACAAAATGTGTGCCACCAATTACGTAGTGGAATATTGTCAGTATTTTCATGTGGACCTCGTAATAAGTAGTAAGAATAGGTTGCTTACCATGAATTTCTTTATCGTATTCTTTAAATATTCCAGTTTAACTGTAATTGCGGTAGTTTTTTTTATGAGACCAAGTGACGGAACGAACAAGTCGTGGGCCTGGTGGTAAGCGACACGCCTGTCCATCGCGTTGCTGTGCTACTCGGAGCTTTAAATCGCAAAGATCTGAAGGGCGCTGACTTGGGCGTGACTTGACAACGTCAAGTCTCACGTGCTTGTAATTTCACCCTTACTCTGCAAAACCGGAACACAGTAATACTCACATTACTGCTTGGTGGCAGAAATATGTAAAGTGGCAGCACTTCCCTGAAGAACTCTTTCACAAGGAGCTTTACCGCTACTAAAATCCTTTCTCT
This sequence comes from Hyposmocoma kahamanoa, assembly GCF_003589595.1. Lineage (NCBI taxonomy): Eukaryota > Metazoa > Arthropoda > Insecta > Lepidoptera > Cosmopterigidae > Hyposmocoma > Hyposmocoma kahamanoa. The sequence continues at coordinate 11,944,695 of NW_020654878.1, forward strand.
ACAGCCGGAAGAAAACTATGATGGATTGATACAATGTGGTGGACATGAAAATACATTTGAAAGTGGAAATAGGTTGGAAATGAAACTATTTTTTCTACTAAAATTGCGTATATTTGTTTTTTCCAAACAAACCAGCGTTTGGAACTGGAGAACAATATTTTCTTTGCTAAATGGAGCCTCAGTCATTAAATATTTTTATTAATCAGAAAAAAATATACAGTTACTTTCTATGTATCTTTCTACCAGTATCTATGTAAATGTTTCAAAACATTTTGTTTATGCAGAAAGCTTTGTTCCCTAGAATACTCAGTTCTTTTATTTTATATTCTCTTAAAGCTGCGATATAAAAATAACAGTTGAAAGTACTCTAGGCGAATAAGAAAGCATTAAGCGCGAGCAGTAACTAAAAATGTAGCTACGGCATTATTTTGAATGTTTAGATTGTCGCTATTGTTATTACTTACAAAGTAAATGGCTTGAAATTTTATTTGCAATATCTCTATAAAGATGGCCCTCGCTTAATTTCTTCGTCGGTTCATTGCCGTACCTAAATTTCGGAGCTACGCAGCCGTAGCTCTTTTCGTAGCATTTCGCGTAGCGGTGATTAGAAGTGCGTAGTTTCGTAGTGATCTTATATTAATATGACTTGTATTATGTCAATCTACGTTCCACTGCTAAGAACAGGTCCCTTTAGAAAAGATTATTGGTAAACGGTGACTCAATTAGGGACCAAATTACACCGACGCTGATTAGAGTGTACAAAGTCAAGAATCGTTCGCATGATTAGATATAGTCAAGGTTTAATGTGTTTCATTCTACCTACATGATACGAATGAATAAACGGGAAGAAATGGTAGCACGTTATAATAAAGAGTTATATAATAATTATTATTAATTTTATGATACCGTGTGATAGGACTAACAAGACGTGCGTCTAGTGTCAAGCGACATGCCTGTTCATAGCAGTTGCAGTGCCACTCAGAGCTTTAAATCGCAATGATTAGCGGGACACTGCCACTGCGCCTGTCATCCTGAGACATAAGTTAACAAGTCCTATGTACCTGTAATTTCAACAGCATCCTTACTGTTCAAAACCGAAACACAGTAATGCTCACATTATTGCTTGGCGGCAGAAATAGGTGAGGAGGCAGTACTTCCCTGGACGAGCACTTTCACAAGGAGCTTTATTGCTACGAAAATAAATGTGACAGGTTTGAGAATTCCATGTAAGTATCTTGAGTATAACGAAATGGCTATACTGAATATTACTTGGCAAAGGAATAGGCACCACGAACAAATTAATTATAATTTAAAGCCCTGGTTAAGTGCGACACTGGGCTTGCGGGAGGGAATGGGAGGCGCTGTGGAGTCGTCAATAAATCACACAGCAGTCTCAAACCGACACGACTGCATTTTATCTGTCACTTGTCAGGAAACCACCGGCGGAGTAATGATAACGGGTTTTTAGTAAAGTGCTTTATAAACATGTGTATCGTTTGTTTCTTACAGTTTCTTTTTTAAGTTTCTTCCTTTATTTTAGATTATGTTACCTGTATAAGTATTGGTTTTAAAGTCGTAATTGTTGCTTGATTTTATCTCATGAAGACGCTTTTATAACAAGATTAATACGATATTTATTTTGATACATGTGTAAGCATATCGTGACATTATTTTATTTTATTTTATTATGTTAGAAAACTTACTTTGCGTCATTAAGAATCAGTTTCATCGACATAACAAATAAATCGATACCATCATCATCGATAACAACGGAGCGCTGACAGGTAGCCGCCATTACGAAAAGCATCTTTGACTAGAAATTTATAGTGAAAGATCTTATAATATAATTTATAACAGTTACTGGAGTCTCATTTCTATGTCTACTTGGAAAACCTTAAAATATATCAGAAGTGGAAACAGTACCCTCGTGGAATAAATTGAGGATTAGGGAAGCAGTGATACAATGGCGTAAGTAATGACGAAGTGAATTAATGATACAGGTTGTAAGTACATTCGTTTTACATCACACATGTATACGTATTGCATAGTTTAATCAGGCGCACAGAAAAGAGGGACCTATTGTTTATAGTTGTATTGTGTATGAGTATTGGATTTAAAACTGTTATTTAAAAAAGTAGGTACTTAAACGTTGTGTAAATAACGTAAGGTATGATTTTTAACAAAGATTTTATCTTTTGATGCGACCTCTGTGTACATACAAGAATAGAATACAATATTTAAAAAATAATACTGTTTTGTAATGATAATAAAGAACAGGTATTTTGACTGTTATTTCTTAGATGGATAAACTACTGAATACTTAAATACCTATATAAAGTGAGAGTATGAGAGCAAATCGGTGCCAAGCGGTGCAGCCATCAGATGCTACAAGAAGTAGTATCCATGTTTCTATGGGCAGGCCGTGTCCCGATGGTGGCAAACGGTAGCCTATATGACTTGAGAGGGTTTCTACGGGCAGGCTGTGTCCCGCGGGTGGCAAACAGTAGCCATTATATGACTGAAAGGAAGGCAGGCCGTGTCCCGTGTGTTGCAAACGGTAGCCATTAAATCGCGCGTTCAAAGCGATACTGTCAATAAACGAAGGTCTCTCTTTTACAAGTTTAAACTTATTTACATAAACTTTATACGCGTTTTTTCCAAAAGTTACTTTTTCGCTTGGTGACGATATTGATTTCAACATGCGAATGAGTCATAAGAGAGCAGGCCGTGTACCGCGGGGTACAAACGGTAGCTAAGAGCCGTGTTCTTTGTATGGCAAGCTGTATTTAATAATTCATCCATTCGGTCGACCGTCTCTCGAATGGCAAACGGAGACCTGCATCATTGGTGTGCTTCTGTGAGCAGACAGCGTTCTGCGGGTGAGTTGGTATTATATACTTACTTGATTTCAGTTCGTCTGTCATAGATAGCATAGTGCAACCAAGTAATGTAAATAATAATAATAATAATAATAATAATAATAATAATAATAAAAAGTAAATACTATAGAAAACAATAAATTTAAGATTATGGCGTTTGCTCGGCATCTGAATTAAAATAAATTGGAATGAAAAATGATATCTTACAATTTAGTGTACAAATAAATAATAATGATTTATGGTATCTATCACAAAAATGTACCAATGATGGTGAACAAATACTTTCATGTACACTTCTAGAAATTATGGTTTTCATCGGTTAAGATTACTTAATTTAAAATATATTATCATTTCATGATATTTAAATTACTGCTATTATTGAAATGAAATTAATTACTTGAAATGACATATTTTGAAATGAAATGAAATATTTATGTGAAATCATGTTTAATGCACCCAGGTGATTTAAGTTAACTGAAAGTGTACTTTATTCACCAAGGTAAATTAATCCAAGTGAATTAAGTTACATACCGTAAAATTTACTGCCCCAAAAGACGTTAATATTATGTTTAATACACAAAACTGGATAGAAAAGAACTTTTAAATATTAATCATATGTAGTAGACTTGTAAATTAGTTTATACATTGGCAAAAGTTTAATCTAATACAATTAGGTAACTGTTCCAAAGTAATATTTTAGAAGAAGCTAATGCCTACTAATTATTAGTTGTAATTTATTTTTGTCCAATAACGTATAGTAACGTATAGGGCAGACAGTAAGGATGTTTATGTTTATTCCTTGAATAATTAAAAAAAAATGCACGCAAGTGGTTGTGTCTATAAGGCGACAGAGTGTTATTGAATTTTTAATTATTTCTTAAGTATTAAGTCTACAGTTTGTTAATAATCAAGATCTAATAGCAATTTTTTCCATTTGTTTGAATTGTCATGTTGTCAAGTTCTTCGTTAAAGAGTGTTGCAAATTTGTGAAAGTAGGTAAAATGAGTAAAAAGAGTCCTTGTGCGAAACTGACTTTAACTCCCGGTTTTAGAAGTTTGTAGATGCGACGTTTTAGGGGTATTTCATATTCACTCGAGTTTATTGTCCTTACAAGTACTGCTGTGGATGCTTTAAGAATGTATACGTATGTATATCTGACGCATCCGAAAGACTTTCGATTCTTTGTGCAGAGCTTATCATTGGAGTTTCACTATTATATTTATATTACATAAATTACATTATTAATTATATTAATCAATTGCAATTGATAGTTTAGAGACGTCCATCTGGTTGCTTAGTCTACGAGTTAGTTTTGCGGATCAGAAATCCTTTTACAGAGTAATACCACAGTTTTTAATTATAATATTGTTGCAATATTCGTCAGCAGTCATCAAATAGCATTGTATTTATTTTACGTGTAAATGCATTAAGTGACAATACTGTGATGTTACTGGGTAGCGAGATAAAAATCTCTAGGACTACTAGGTTGGGTTATTTTCTACACTTGTTAATTGGCTATGTGGCATAGCACGTAATATGTTATCAAACAGTTATTCGTACTTAATACAAATAGTATCGGGTTCAAATAGACTATTTACGACGTATTATTTATTTGTAAATTATTACTTCGACGAGATCGTATTACTTTTACTAAGTTCTGTTTGAGTTGTTCTTAATGCTTTGCAATTACAAATATCTGATTCTAAAATCAAAATTCAAATTGACGACTTCGGTGGCCCAACGACTCGCGCTGTGGGCGCTGGATGAAGAGGTCCCGAATTCGACTCCTGGTAGGACCTTTTGGGCAAAATAACTTTTCTACATTGATTCTGGACTGGGTGTTCTGGCCGGTTTCTAATTTTTAATACTTATCACTTTCTTACTTAACTGTTTTTCTTTAGCATAATAATAATGTTATGTAATAAAATCAATATAAAAACTTACATTATTTTGATGGTGTATGATGTTTAAATAAGAAAATTAATATTGAAAATTCATATTATTTTAAACTTTCTAATTCAAGAAGAAAACATGCGTCTAAGAATAATCTCATTGCAAAGTAATAAATAGCTTAACATATGTTTTCATATCGAATTCTTAGATATATCTGTACCTGTAAAAAAATACTAAGAATAATTTTGATTTCACTGAGAATAGTGTTAAAATCGGTTTCAGATTGGTAAGGTTGTTATTTAAAAAAAAAGAGAGGAATTGCTTTGCTTCATAAGATCAGGAAATAAATACCATCAATATCAGCAGAAGGTACTTTTAATATCTATCAATTTAAAGACCTTGATAGTGTTTAGTTTGGGATTTTATATTTAAAAAATTAATATATCTATCTGTAAGCGGTATGTAAAGATTACCTTAATTGAGATCATAGTTCAAATGCTACAAACCCGTGTCGCACCAGTACCTAAATGGCAGTAAAATTATGTTTATAATTAAATGACATGTTTTGCAATTTTATTATCAAAACGATAATTGAAAAGCTAACTTATGACTTTTGTCTCTTCCAATGTCGCTGTTTATAATGTTCCAATTCCAAGTCGAATTTACTATTTCATTTATCACATTATAGCTTTCAAATACATTATCATTTCATTGAATGAATTATATTTGTTCGTTGAAAATATGGTTTTCAAAAGGTGATATAAGTATACATATTAAAACAGCCCTCATATTTACCGATATTAGCATGCAAATCGATGGGTATTTTTATTTTAACAGCTTAATAAAGCTAAAGAAATTCTTACTAATTTATTTATTTATTTAATTGCATAATGGATAGCACTGTGAAAGTCATCTCATACAAACATGGACCCTATTAAGGTGTTGCAATATAACAGTATACATTGACTTATTTAATCTTAAAAAAAAAACAACTAAATATTATATAGCTTAATTTTCAAGATTACATATTATCACAGTAGTTACTGCCGTGTCATGAAGATGTCAATAATATAAAAATAATATATATTTTGTTAAGTAAATTAAAAGATCAAATTTATTGAGATTTATGTCTAAAGAGGTTCTTAATAGAATAAAAACTTTTATCTCTTAGCCATGACAGCACTTTGGCTGCAACAATACGAAGATAAATAAACTACTGCCTCCAAATAAAAAAATAACTGCCTCCGTGGCCGAACGGTTACCATGCCGGACTGCCACGCAGAGGTCCCAGGTTCGATTCCCGGGCCGAGAGAAATGTTTGTATGGCTTACATTTATTTCTCTCGTGAGTTTGGGTGTAATTTGTGGTTGTCTATGTGTGTGTCCATGGCACCCGCGACACAGGGTTTCCCTAGTGCGGGGCTATGTTGAGTGTGTGCGTTATTTAAAAAAAAAAAAAAATAATATTTATAAATAATACGCGTACTCTCTAGCAAAGTCGCTAAACCTGTCACTTGTGTACAGGTCCTTTCATTTCCACTGTGGCCCAACTACTGGATTTCATAGTATTATTAGTGTTATGACTTTAGAATTAAATTATCAAAGTGAGTTATACAATTAATGAACATCGTGCTGTATGAAAGATATGTTAAAACTGGTAAAGTGACCGCAATCATCAGACGTTAATTAACATAAATAAAAAATAACATAAAGACATTAGGTACGATGTTGGTATAGATGTTGTCTAAACAAGACTTACAACATTGAAAAAGTGATATGAGCTCACTACTTAGACTACGATCTTGTAATAAATTAACATTGATGCCTGAAGTAATAATATATTTATTTGGTTACTTATTTTGCGTAAAACCTCGTCTAATTAGTTTATCAGACAATCCGTAAGATTAACGTGAGTGATCTCAAGCTTAATATAATAGAAATAATTTGTAAATTTAACAAAATCAACCTGCAAGCAGGTGTGCCAATATTAATGGATGTAATGTTTGGTCTCTGTAGTTTCAAACTAATGTACAAAATTTATAAATTGTACTATTTATTACTGTAAAAGCAATGCGTCAAAAGTCATTTTGTCAATTGTAATTTAAACGTATGTTCTTGCAACAATTTAATTTCATTTGGTAATTTATCGAAAATTGTTATGCACTTGTTGAAACAGTTATTTTCATAAATCACTTTATGGCAACGAGTTTGGTATAAAAGATTAATAATTTTTGCTTTAGTTTGCCTTTGAATAACTTTATCACGTGGCTTAAAGTATTGAGGATGAGAGTTAACAAATACACAGATATCCTTAATGTACACGCGTGGCAAAGGCAATATGTTATAATTATATGTTTAGTATTTTCGAACAACGATTTGCAGCTGTTAGAACCACGCACCGCAAATTCTCCAAATAATCTGATGCAGCAGGTTTAATGTACAATTGATTTTGTTCACATACTTTTTAGGCAGGTTTTCTTTTGCTGTCGATGTGTTGTTAGAGGTCCTCTCTAGTGTCTTATTAATTAAAATATTTGTAAATTGAGTTTTGAATAGACTGATTAATGTCAGGAGATTGAACCCTGTCAATAGAAGCAGCTGTCTGATAGCCAACAATTTGGTAATGTGACAGCAATTCTGTTATCTGCCACTTAGAATAATTTGCAAAATAATTCCTATCTTGTGTCATATAAAGATGTTAGTAATATAAAATAAAATTATAAGTATCAACAGAATAGAGTTTACTACAATAATATAAGGCTCTTACTGAAGGGAATTCCATAATCGGTCACGGTAAAAGAGTAGGGAGTAAAAAAAAAGAAAAAACAAAAAACAAGACAAGTAAAAATTAAGAGTTCGACCAGGGAAATACTGCCGCCAGGATGTGGTGTGGGCATTGTTGCGTTCCGGTTTTGAGGGGTGTAAATAATGAAACTGTAGGCACTTGAGACTTGTCAACTTTGTGTCTCAGAGTGACGAGTGCAGTGGCAGTGCCCCTCGGATGGTTTGCGATTTGAAGTTCTCAATGGCATTGCGCAGCATCTATGAATAGGCGTGTCGCTTGCCACCGGGCACATTACTTGTTTGTCCCGTTATTTTCCTTATATCATAAATAATATATATTTGTTAATTGTGGTCTTGGTAGTCAAGTTGCAAACTTATATGTATATCCATCCATCACTATACAGAATAATATTATTCTGAGTATCATTTAAAGTACTTACAAGGAGGGAGGTATTTTTAAATTTTTCACACGGTTCCTGCATCAGCAATAAAGAGGAATCAGAGACTCACACAGGTGGGAATGATTGAGCTTTGCTTATTTAGGTACAATTACGTTGATTTTGGGATTGCTCCTTAAAAAGTCAAATCCATCATTACTTTACATATAACGCACATAATTTAATAACTTATCCATAGTCAGTATGTTTTTCTAATCTTCTATTGAGTTGTATTTTCTTATATTTGGGCTATAAGCTAAATTTGTTAATTCTAATTGAATGCACTATATGTCACTTTCATAACATTGTCTATTTGTTAAGGTTTTGAAGGTTTTATGTACAATTACTGAATTCATTCAACAAATTTTGACATTCTTTTTTTAGTTGAAGTAATATTTTTACAATTTGAATTTCTTTTTTGTTTATACCTTTAACTTGTTCATGCTGAAAAGGTGTTAATTTTAACATACACATATTACAGATATTTTTTTTAGTTTGTTTTTACTGTAATTTAAAATCAAAGATGTTATCTTCCAGGACAAACAGCTGGTGATTGTCTCATGTGTAAGAGGTGTAATAGGAGGACATTCCTTAGGCAGAATGGCCGTCTGTTAGCGTATCGTGACATTAATTTATTTTCTTCTGTTAGAAAACTTACTTTGCGTCATTAAGAATTAGTTTCATCGAAATAAGAAATAAATCGATACCGTCATCATCGATATCAACGGAGTGCTGACAGGCGGCCGCCATTACGAAAAGCATCTTTGACTAGAACAGACGTGCTTTGTTTTGTTTGGATTTATAGTGAAATATCTTATAATATAATTTAAATATAACAGTCACTGGAGTCTCCTTTCTATGTCTATTTGGAAAACCTTATAATACATGTTTTGTCATTATACCTCAAGTAATGATTTTTTAAATTCATATTAATGCGCACTGCATTTGAGAATTTTTAAGAAAAATAAGTAAGTTATTGTAAAAGTTGTTTATTTTGCAAATAAATAAAATAAAAACTACAAAAAAATACGCGCTTCCTATTTCTGTTTACGAAAGTACATCATTAGCTACTTTCAAATTGACAGTTAAGGAGCATTCTACTCTACCATCCATTTTGTAGGTATTATATTTTGAAATATGTGTTTATATAGTTTATAATAGTTTAATGTTAGTAATATTGTATTACGTAATTTCGTTTTTTGTACTCAGTTGCACGTAAGCCCGTTATTAAAGTTATTTTGTCCTGTGTTTAGGTCTGCAGGCAGAAATTTCTTATAGAAACAAGCAGTACCTTCTGTTTGTATTTTCCTTTTATTAAATGTATTCTGTGCTCTCTTCTGTGCTATAATTAAAAAAAAGTCTATAATGATCCCCTTAGTCATAGTCAGCCGTGACCATGCGACCTGTAAGGGGCTAGAAAGGTTGTTTTGTTTAAAAAAAACAAACATACGCGAGTTAGATCCAAAAAAAATTTTATTTTTATTTTTAATTTCTTGAGTTTCATTTTATATAGTCTATAACGTAATGACCAACACGTTTCCGATTATAGTTTAACATCATTCATTGACCAGTATAGGTCTGATTTGTTACGCAACCAATTTATCAGATCGCCATAACAAGTTTAAATGTCCAATCACAAAGAATTGCGCATTCGCATTCGACATTCCATGCAGTTTACCAGTAGAGCCTGCACAAACAACAGACGAGCAAATAAAAATTTTACCCGGTAAATAGCAAAAAATACTGCATTTCATTATTTGTAATTAAAAGTCGAAATAGTGATGTTATCGACTGATTGAATTCCCTACGTGTACGTATTGATTGCATTCGCTACTTTTTCAAATTTTATCGTACAAATTCATATGGAAGTCATATAAGTTTTATATAAGAAAGAGTAAGAGAACTGTGAAGCATCAGCATTAGAGTGAAATAGGTATTTTGAAATATTTGCTATCACAACAATGGTTTTTTTCCCAGGTGCACGAATATAATATATTTAAACTGCTGCAACGAGCGGCTTTTGCGGGGCGGGCCGCCGTCGGTGACATGAAACGCAAGGTGGTTGATGCATTTATCAAGTTATAAGGATCATTTTATTTCCAAAGCAAAAAATTCGTTTGCTAAATTCGTAGTAAAGATAAGAAAATTTGTGTTTTTCCTTTATTTCGTTAGAGAATATTTTTGTCCTTTTGTATTATTATGAAATTACCAACCGCTTGAAATTCTTCGCCACTTGGGTCAAATTACGCGTATATTAAAAAAAGAAAGTTTCAAAGGTCTTTTGTGCGTCAGACGCCCACTTATGTAACTAATATTTTTTAACTTTTGAGACACGCGATACAAAAGTAAATATTTGTAAGTAACAATATAGTAATGTATTTATTCATAAATATACAAATAAGTGAAATATATAGAAAACTTAAATATTTGGAGTAGGGCTAAATAATATTGCGAGTATAACTACCACATGATTTCATTCGGCGACATGGATGCTTATTTAGGACAGTGGTAGTTGGTGGGTGGGACAGACAGTTCTACATATTATGACGCTATTTAAAATTCTTCTTAGTTTCCAAGAACCAAGAGTATCTACAATATCTTGAGAAAACTACTAACATTACACTAACATTATTGAATATCATTACGTACTTATGTAGAATAAACGCTTGGGTTTCGAAATGGTTTTATTTCCACCACTGAAAATTGCGTGGGCTGTTATTTATTGTATCGTGAGCTGTTATATTCCGGTGGTATAGTCAGACATTTACATGTGGGGTGGCGTTATCGAGTGCGTAATCAGTTTATAACGTCTAAATAAGCGAGGCAACACCGACAGAGCTGTTATTTAGTGGTATGCAAATTGCCTCGTAAAATGTACGCGTAAATCTCGGGCGAAACACGGCGCGGAGACAACAGGCCTATTAGCGCCGAGTTGCTGTACACACGCGCTGATTTCGGACCTTGCAAAACATGTAAATGGGCGCCGGATGCCGCAGAGACTGCTTCATTTCTGCAGCCGCGAGCGCAAGCGTTCCTGCACTGCCCTGTGTGTCAACCGCCGGCGCCGCGCTTTTCGACGTCACCGCTTGCCGCACATTGCCAATCAGTGCCTATTAGTATATAGGTAATAAACGTTCAAAACCAGTAAGCGGCTAGATTAATCCGACACGATTTGGACAAATGTGGTCAGATAAGGCAAATAATACTAGGCCTTTTTGTTTTTTGTAGATCATAATCAAGCATAAGTATAGGTTTGTTAAAAATGAATACTACAGAATCGAGTAACCTATTTCTTAAAAGACGTAACGGTGTTTTATTTTGTTTAATAGTACCTATATACAACGCCGAACATTAATTTATTCAATAAATTTCGGTTTCAAGAACAAAGTGGATGAGGCAGCTGTGAATCGATAAATAAGATGATTGTACGCAAACAAAGAAAATGTCTAGAGGAGTTTGTATTGAATTGTAATGAGTGTTCGTTGGCTGTGACGAAAACCTCAATTACGATAACTTTTGGGCACCCCCGTGGATTGTGAATGACGACAGCGAAGACAAGGGCGCGCCTATCGAACTGCCTTCACTATTGTCACTCCCTTGTAATTCATCGACGCTCTTTTTGATGTTTTAGTATTAGTGGCTAATGCGATTAGTCCGATTCAGTTATGGTTACGTATTTCACTAAAGTAGGTACATGTCTAATGAAAAACGTCTTTTTTCCATTGTCATGAGTGTATAAAAAAGAAAATTGCGTTTGATAACCTTCATCTGAATTAATGTTTCGACAGTTGTCATATCGTAGTTTTATATCTTGAGATGTGCTGCGACATTTACGGATTATATTCGTAAATATTCATGAAAAATATGAGTTTTACCCTGTCTTTGTGTTTATTGTATTATTAGGACTCTTTATGTCAAAACCTTGTTGTCAAGCAAACAACATTTTTTTAAATTCTTAGCTCTTTTATGTTCAAATAAATTTTAGTACAGTCAGTTTTCAGGATAATGGAATATTTATCTTCTGCGTTAACAATTCGATATTTTTTTTCTATAAATGCGATGAAAGTAGAAAAATTTAAAGGTTATTGGCAGCTCGATTTAGAATACAGACAAATTGTAGTCCTTTTATTTGTTCTATGTATAAAAATGCAAGCCAATTTTTACATTTTATTTAAAAACTTTGGTACAGGAAATTCTACGTATTTACACAGTTTGCTTCAAAAGTCCCGATACGTAGCAGTTGCAATCAATCTCGTAATACAGGACACGCGAACCTGGATACCGGCTAAGCACAATATTTCAAAATCACTTTGTACGGCCAGCACCGAACCAAAAGATGTCCGACGCACCTGTGTTGCGAAATACATACCATCATCCTCGTATAGTTATGTAAAAATGTGGAGCGTTAAAATAACTCAGTTGCAAATTCAATTTTTCACTTTTCACTTAACGTTTTTCAGATTACTCTGCGGCTAGCTACATGCGGTTTTATAGTTATGTATGCCGCATTGGCAAAAGCGCTACGGGTATAACTTAATTTTCGGGCTCGTAACTGAACAGTGCACGGTGCATGTGTTTTAGTAAACACGCAATAAAATAAATAAATAATAACGCACACACTCAACATAGCCCCGCACTAGGGAAACCCTGTGTCGCGGGTGCCATGCACACACACATAGACAACCACAAATTACACCCAAACTCAGGAGAGAAATAATTGTAGGCCATACAACTATTTCTCCCGGCCCGGGAATCGAACCTGGGACCTCTGCGTGGCAGTCCGGCATGGTATCCGTTCGGCTACGGAGGCAGTTAATAAAGAAAGGCTTTTATAGTCTAATCAACAACTGTTGATTGTTGCTACTAGAGACAAAGGTTAAATAAGGGAAAGTAAGAACGGTCATAAACTTCCAGACATTATGACCTTTCTTAGAAAAGTATTAGACGTCAAAAATATTCTTAGAATTTAGTTATTTAGGTATATAGGTCATTTATTTTAGGGGCTATTTAAGAAATATTCCCGTTTCCTCTATGTGCTTTAGAAATATGGTGACTATTTTGGGAAATAGACTCATTTATAAAGTGTGACCCTTGGACGGCCCTGCTAGTTTGTGGGCCGCAATTTGCGAGTGTACTCGCGTACTTGTTTCACGATTCTGTGCTTCGATTTAATGTTAATAAAAGCTGGCTGCCGCGAGCTCATACCCTTCTAAATGAAAGAGAGCTTTGATACATGTATTTCTGTAACTGCACTGCGGCATCGGCGCGATGCTAAAGCAAAAAAAGTCTAGCAACGAGAGAGAGCCCACTGGTTTCCATTACCCTAATGGAGTTACTTTTCTGCTGGGCACATTTTAGGGACAAATTTTTGTTGGAAGTGTTGAAATCCCGCTAAAGTACAACAGGCGGTGTCGAATATGTGTCAAACATTTTGACGGAAATGGCTTGCAATAAAACCATTTTTTTGTATATTCATATAAATTTTTCATTAATTAATACTACGCCATTTTGGACACGAGTGTGTTTTATTTTACATTTTATTACTCGCATTTCGCGTATTTGAGATTGTTATTTCTTTATATATGTCATATAATTTATGACGTTCGTAATAAATATTTAGTTAGACGAAGTGTCATTCATATCGAAAGACTTGTCAAAGAAACATATGTGGCTCAAACTTGAAAGTCGGAGAATGAAACAATGATTTACATAGAGTGGAGGCGGAGGTGTAAGTAGGAGCAATAAATTTAAACGTAATTAGTGGCAGTTGTCAGGCAAAGCCACATGGTGAGCAAGTTCGCTCTATAAGTCAGCCACGATCGAGATGGAGCGAGGCGCTCCTATATTTAAGCTTACCTTATCAGCGTAGGTCGTAATACATGAAATATTTCATCAGATAGTTGCGAAACTATTTAAATTATAATAACTTTACGCAATATACTTCATAAGACAAAATATCGTAAGTCGTAGTTCTATATATGGATAATACTATTTGTAATTCAGGTAGGTGGAGACTGTTCGGCCCGCTAAGGTTGTTAATTACTACAACAGCAGCGAAATATAATGTTTTCTATTGGTTATTACCAAGTATGATCTCTGATTGTGTAAAATTATGTTAAAATAAGGACTAAGCATAAACATCTTAAATAATAAATAACATATTGAAACGGCTTTTCATTAAAAGCGTTCTACTGTTAGAGTTGAAATCAAGTCTCGGCGTTCTCATTGATAGCTCGACGAATGCGAAAGGTGGCGTTAATCATGCTGTCAGACTTGATTAAATCTAAAATACGAGCCGCGGCGGTGCCTATTGAGACAAGTAAATAAATAGCCGGCTTCAAAGTTGTCGCAATGTGCTAACGGCCCAAATATATCTTTAACTGGGACCAAAAGCGTCCCCACCTTTAAAACAAAAGAAATACAAACGACCGCCCTGGCGTGAAATTAATTTAAAGCGATGGGGCAACGAAAATGTATACAAAGGTAAGCGGAAAATAAAAGTGAAAGAGCTGAAATTTCCAAGGTCTCTGTTAGATAAAGGCCGCAATTGCTACCCTCCAATTGCCGATGTGACGCATTGCTTCACGGGCATCACCGACCCCACATAATGACCCCATCGTTTCAAAGTCTCCTGTAATTTGTCTCTTGAATGACTCGAAAGTAATATTTGATCTATTTCAAACGTACTTTCATGTATCATTACACCGTCCCTAATAATGTATTATAGAAAAGACAGTATCATCACGTTGATTTAAAGAAAAGATAACACAAGTTCCTAAAAAAAAAAATCCAAGTTCATGAAACTATATCTATAGGTAATTCTGTCTTTTTTGAGTTGGAGTAAAATGACATTTTGCAGGGTTGACAGTTTTCGTACAAGTTTGTAGTCTTGTAGTAAAGTTGATGTCGACAATTTTATCAGATCGGATTGTGAATAAAGATTGATTTTTGCATAAACAGAATTGTGATGATACAACGATTTAATGATTAATAATTGCGTTATCGCCTTTTATATTCTTCTTTTGACAGATAGCTCACTAGTATCGAAGTTTCTTCATTATACTTCATGAAAGTTTATCGGGAGAATTTGGTTTTTTTGATATATTTTTGTTTGGTTGCTACGCTTAATATTACAGTCACATCAACATTTCATTCAGTGACCCAAGTACAGTTTCAATATTTATCTACATTATATCTAACAAATATGTTTTTTATTCCATTTTTAAGACTTTTTACTACCTTAACATTTTACAAGTGTGATGGAAGACCGTTAAATCTAGACTGTGCAATTACAGATAAAACATTTGCGTAAAACGCAAGTAGGTGCAAACATCGTCCACAATCCTGATATATATATGCCCGATGACGATTCAAATGAAACAAGTTGGGTTATTTGTTGCCTAAGCATAACCAATGTTCAGTCGATAGTCGGTAGGATATTTATGGACTACACTCACAAGCGGGCAACGCTTTTACGCAATTTTACTGCATCTTAAAAAAGGCTTATAACGATAACATATTTGACATATAAGATTGGACATACAATATAAATACAACAAAATACAATACAACAATTCTTAATTATAATTCATAGGAAAAAGACGGCGGTGTTAGACGATTTAGTAATCGAAAGATAGATTTTCGATAAAAAATTACATATATGTACATATATATAATGAATGACTTTTATGTGTTACTTTTATACTTCATTATATGTACATAGGCGAATTATTTATCGTGTAAATTATTTTACTATGATTTTTTATAAATAAATGTATATTATATATATATAACATACATTTATTTAAAAAAATCATAGGAAAATAATTTAAAATTAAAATTAAATTAATTAAACTTACCATATTTTTGTAAAAATACAATGATTTCGCTTATTGAATGCTATAGTTAAAATTCTTTGGTGATATTTGTATCCTGTCTTATTACGCACGTTACACACATAAAGGGTTGTTTGGCTCAGTGCACGGACATACTCGTACATATGCTTGAAAGTTCAAAATAACACGCGTGCTATTAACTGTTTATTTTTGTGATTCACGTGTATCGGAAGTGTATTTACTTATCAACGAAGTAAGTGTAGCCGGAGCGGTTACAATTTCCTGTTACCCTGTTTGTGACATCAATGTTCATTATGGTAGTTAGACGAAGGATCTTAAAGGACTGGAATAAAAATAAACTGCAATGGTTCATAATGTATATTATCCAATGGAGCATGAGAAGCCGCACCTTGTTTCTTTCTCACGCACTTTTATAGCGTATACGTATTTGGAGAAGCGTGAAAATCCTTTTTCTAGGACCCTTTTAAGAAAAGTGGATAGGAGTAAAGTAGAATCAGCGTACAAACAAAATAGTAGGTCAAATTAAACTAAGTAATTTTAGTCATTACAAGAGATATTTTTTATGCAAAAACTTTACTTGTAAAACATTTTTACTTAATGTGTTTAAAATCTTAATTACAGACTGACGTAAAAGAAATTGAAACAATAATTTTAATTTCTTAAAGTAATTTTTTTCACTACTTTATCTTTGTTTAAAACTTCTTGGGTATCACAGTAAGTAAGGGTGCGCTTCCATTATATCGTTACGACATATAGTCGTGCAGTTTAAAGTGTCGTGGCTTGTTTATTTAAATGAAGTAGTTCACATTTAGAACAACACGATTAACTATCGTTCACGACTTTTTTGACGTACGACGACGGATTGTCTCGACAATGGGAAGAGCTAGAACGACAGCCGTCTGACGATAAATAAAACGTCACGATAAAAATGTGACGACAGATAATTGCAGCTTCGAACGATATGTTGTGCAAATGACAAGGCGGCTGCCGTGAACCGATAACTTGTCGTCACAACAGTTATTCAACGATAAACTAAACGTCCCGACACAGTCACAACAGATAGTCGTAATATGGGAACAGGCTAGACGCGACAGTCGTCCAACGATAAACAAAACTTTACGACATAATGGAAACGCGCCTTAGGAGTGGATGACTGTTTTGTTTAAATACAAATATAAAGAATGCCGTATTTTTTTTTATAAATGACAATGACAACATATGCGAAATTGAGCTTTAATTAAATATCATCATCATCATCATCCTTAATGGGTGGATGATACGTCTCACTGCTGGGCAGGGGTTCTCTCAGGCGTGGGCTGGCATAATGCGGAAGGGTTGTGAACCTTCTTCAAAGTGCAGGTTTCATTACGATGTTTCCCTTCACCGAAAAGTCACCGGAAAATTTTCAATTAAATTTTGTACATAAATTCCGAGAAACTCAGAGGTGCGAGCCCAGATTCGAACTAACGGCCTCTGTTTGAGAGGCGGTAGGTCAAACCATTAGGATACTACAGCTTAATTAAATAAACGACAAGAAATTAATTGAGGAATCCATAGCCCGTAACCTGTTTCCAAAGGTATTTACAAGCTATGCTCGTATGATAATAATTACGGAAACGTACCTTTCGCACACACCTTCATTCTACTCTCACCTAAATCATGTTTTGTTTGGCGTTGGCATCCCTTTGTTCATTCGCAATAGCTGCCGTACCTCGGGGTAACATCGCACACACAAACACATTTCATCCGTATATGTTTATAAAATCAGATATAATAAACCATCGCAAATGACATTATTCGTAGTATAATAATTCTTTCAAAGGAGTTTCATTTTCCGCATTCATTTATACAGGTATGAACTACGTTTGTTCTTCTGACAAACGACATTGCGTTCGATGAAAGGTGCTTTATTTTCTGATCGTGTTGCGTACTTGGCTTCAAATATACTTTTTTTTATATTTCTGACAATTTGTTTCTAACCACAATTTCAGGTAATATGTAGAAGCTAAGCTCTTTAATGGTATTTTGTAGTGATGAAACGGAAGTGTCATAACGGAAACAGATGTCAAAAAGAAATGTTAGCGGAAACGGAAACGAAAGTGGATGCGAAACAGGAGTGTAAATAATAGTATTAATAATTAGTACTCTATAGAAAGATCTTAACGAAACGAAACTCACGCAGGGCTTGTTATTGGTTTCATTATTGCACTTAACTGCTAAAAAACGCGCTTCACCGTCTGACCAATATGTTAAGTGTAAGAAACGCTCATTTACCAGCTTTGTCAGCCCTGCCAAGCCGCCGCGACAGCACCCATCTAAGTAGGACAAGTGGTATGGCAACATATAGCTGATAACGCTTTGCAACTTCTATATATTACATATTTTAAGTTAGAAAAGGTTGATTGTAATTTGGAATTCCATGTGGTTAGGTTGGCATAAGAAATAAAGTATTTTTTTATAACAAAGTTCGTCACAGTCACTTAATTGGCGCAACCGGTAGGATTCCCGTAGATCCTTCTGTACATCGAGCATGTACAGAAGGAAGGAGAGCATGTGTAAGCTCGCGCTTCTTACACTTAACACGCGCGCCTGAAATCCATCGCGATAATTATAAACTTCCGATTAGCGTTCTGTTATAAAAGTTGCGGAAGCAGAAGCGGAAACAGATGTGAAAAAGCGTGCAGAGCTTCCGCAACTGCGGAACTGTGGGGCGCACTATAAGTTTAAATAATGAATAAGAAAAAAATACTATAAATGGTCAAAATTTAATTTATTCTTAGGTTTTCGCGATTGTTACACACAGGAAA
>NW_020654878.1:11963749-12179928 GCF_003589595.1 Hyposmocoma kahamanoa
AGAAATTAATTTATTGTTTCTCAAAATATTCTCCGTTAGTGTTAATGCACTTTTTCATACGAATGAACCAATTTTGAAAACATTTATGCCACTCCTCCGTGACTATCTCTGAAACATATTTTTCATACTCTTCGACAGCCTCTTCAGGTGATGAAAATCGTTGACCGCGTAACTGGTTCTTAATTTTTGGAAATAAATAAAAGTCACAAAGTGCCAGGTCGGGACTGTACGCGGGATGGCTCATAAGGTCAACGTTGTTCACCTTAAAAAAATCATTTGTCTGTCTGGCCGTGTAAGCACTGGCATTATAGTGGTGCAAGATGATACGGTGTTTACGGTTATTTTTAGGCAGTTTGTCAATAATTTCCGGCAAACAAATGGTCGTGTGCCAATCACTATTCACGGTATAAATATTCTCCAAAGCAACAGTAGTCACGTAACAAGTTTTATTAAAAAAAGAAGCAATCATCCGTTTAGAGACACTTTTCACGCGCGCCACTTCGGTTGGATTCGGCTCATCTCGAAAGACCCATGCGCTCGATTGCTGCTTTGTTTTGGGATTATAACTATAAATCTATGTTCCGTCACTTGTTACTATGTCCCACACCAAATTTGACGCCCCTTCGTTGAATCTGGTAAGCACGGCATTGCACCAAGTGACGCGATCCGTTTTTTAAGCCTCACTCAAATTGTGTGGGATCCACCGAGAGGACAGCTTTTTCACACCCAAATGTTTGTGTAGTATTTATTGATTGTGTTTGACTCATGTCTATGTCTAAAGATGCCCGAAGCTCATGGTATGTCACATGTCTGTCTGTTTTGATCATACGGTGCACAGCATTGATGTTTTTGTTGTTCACAGCAGTGGACGGGCGACCCTCATGAAATTCGTCACTGAGATTCTCACGACCGCGTTTGAATTCTGCAAACCAGCTATAAATAGTCGTATTGCATGGTGCTTCATCGCCAAAAGCAGTTTGAAACCGAGTGAAGCTCCACTAAGCTGTTAATATGCACTTAAAGTCGTAGAAAATCATACTACAAAAATTTTACTGTAGTAATTTGTAGTCTCATTACACAATTTAACGAACATGATGGGTTGACGTTTGACGGACGTATGTTTTCAAAATACCTAGCGTATTAATGTATTTTATAACATTAAAAAATATAGTAACTTGACTTTTACGTTACCATTACCAATCAAGTTGATTTTTTTTTATAACGTCAGGTGATGGAATGAACACGCCGTGCGACTAATGGCGAAGGAGGCTACACTCCTGTCCGTAACAGT
The DNA here is from genome assembly GCF_003589595.1 of Hyposmocoma kahamanoa. Taxonomy (NCBI): domain Eukaryota; kingdom Metazoa; phylum Arthropoda; class Insecta; order Lepidoptera; family Cosmopterigidae; genus Hyposmocoma; species Hyposmocoma kahamanoa. The sequence goes on from NW_020654878.1 coordinate 11,965,041, forward strand.
TGCAGTGCCGTTCCGAGCTTTAAATCGCAAAGATCTGAGGGGCACTACCACTGCGCACGTCACCTTGAGACATAAGTTGACAAGACCCATGTGCCTGTAATTTCACCAGCACCCTTACTCTTTTAAACCGGAACGCAATAATGCTAACATTACAGCTTGGCGGTAGAAATAGGTAGGAAAATCGTCGAGTCAAAATGAAAAATTCAAAATTAATTTATGTGACACGGATCATTGATAATTATCATGACAATTATCGCTATAATTATAAATGAATCGGCACAGCTAATTTTATTATCGAGTATATCGCACCTTTAGAATGAAAGTGACATAATTTAAAAAAATTTGAATTTGAGTTTATACCGTAAAACGACTTTTCATGACTCATACCACCTTGCTGAGCTGGTGACAATGAAAGAGACCTCAGACTAATTAGTCTTACAAGCCATTCATTATGAAAAAAAATGAAAGAGACCTAATTCTTATTAGATCAAAACGAAAAAGTGACATCACATCACAGCGACTAGTCTTCGAAAATTATATTTTTAAATAGTATTCATAATAAGCAGAAACAATTTTTGAGGTTAGTAGTTAGTTGAATGTTTCATCATTATTTTCCAGGACTCTAACTCTTGAAGAACTAAAGATAAGGACTTTCCTTAGAAAGTAACAAATTAAATAATGTGAGAATGACATAACTTCAAACTTTATTTTTAGAATTTTGTATTGGGTCACTTTCATTGTACAGGTTCGATACATTGGATAATTACCATATAATAAATATCTTAATTGATTAATAATGTCCACAATTAGCTACAGAGCATTATGGAGTACATTCCTCCATCTCGCCGATTACTATATATACTATATCCTGAAGAATTTATGAATTTGTGAAAAATGTTTTAAAAACGTTTCAAAGAAAATCGTCACCCTCGAATTCACCACGACACGTATAAGATTAATCAAGTTGATACCAAAATTAAGATTTAATCCGCAAATACGAATTTGTTTGGCACAGCTGTCGGATCATAATCCTGGATTACGCCAGTCTCTCAACAAATTTATTTTTGATGCAAATAAATACAGATTCGTCGCACCTGCCTGTCTAGGTGTAGCGAATAATTAAGCAAAACATGGAGCGAAATAATACAAATTACTTTGAGACTTAACTCGACTTTATTTTACGAGAATGCGGATTACATATTGTGTGTCGAGTGTGAAATAATTCGTGATATGTGGGCACGTATACGTTACCGCCTTAATGGTGTAGTACTATAATCACGTGTATTATTACTGTGGACTGTATAGGTACGCTTTTCTGACAGTATTTTATTTAAGTGTTTTTTGAGTATGTTCTTTACACAAATTGTTTTTTTAAGAACGAATAATTTGCTCGAAAGTTAGTTTAAGCGATGCTTTTGTACTGTCGTCTGGCAAGAAGGAAAACTGCAAAGTTTGAGCTTGTTCACAAAACAACTACTTCGCTTAAGCAGGCTTGTCTACAATGAGGAAAAGTCAACACTTTTTCATTGAGATCACATTTATTATAATAGACTTTGAGGCCAGATTGTAAGGATAAAGTATTAGAATAATTTAAAATTGTATGCTATGTAGAGAGACTTTTATATTCTTTTATTTTTCTTTATATTTACATTCTTCTTTATTACATAAAAAACATTAACTGTGCTACAGCTATAAAAAAATAATTCAACCATAATAAATGATACTGATAAAAGACCAGTAGACAAATTTGTCACCCTTTTTGCCATTCTATTGTCTCTTAGTTTATCCTCCACGGTTTCAAGAATAATGTGATCTATGAATTGCCTTCAAGACGGAGTTGTTTCTGCGAAACATCTCGACGTGATTGTAGAGAGGCCGTAATTGCTTCTTCCGCCTCTTGACGTTATTATCTTTGCTATTATGCACTGTGCTAAGCCCTACTCCCGACAAATGCTCTCGTAAATTTATTATTGCGTGGAGACTGCTGCTGCACACTATAGGTAGTCGTTAATGCGCTACACCGAATAAAGTTTTAGAAGCACTAGACCTCCTTATGAAGTAGTTCATTCAGGGAAGTACTGACACCTTACCTATTTCTGCCGCCAAGTAGTAGTGTGAGCATTACTGCGTTCCGGTTTTCAAGGGCAAAGGTGCTGGTGAAATTACAGGCACGTGGGACATGTCAACTTATGTCTCAGGGTGATAAGCGCAGTAGTAGTGCCCCTCAGATCTTTGCGATTTGAAGCCTTGAGTGGCAATGCAACGGTTACGAACTAGTAGCTTACCAACAGGCGCACGATGTGTTCGTCCCGTCACTTGATTTTACAAAAACATGGAAAAAAGTGTGGTTTGTGCTGTACAAACATTACATACACTATTATTTATATTCATGATGAAATTATGCTATGAAACTGAATGTAGGTACTATAGGTTTGATCTAGTTATTGCGTTGGTGGTTTTAAAGATGATTTGTTTATTGTTATTTATATAATAAATATGTAAATACCATCGTTTGATTTTCGTTATAGTTTGGGATAAATATTACATTCCCAAATTTTTCCAAATAAAATGTTGTTCTTTGGAACTATTACAAATGAGATTCCGCAGTATTGCTTTTTCTTGTACTTTTGAGGAACGTGAAAATACAAAACAAGAAAAACATTTCCAGTATATTTTTATTGTTAAGTTCAATTTATTCAATTATGGCTACTTTTATTTAATGGTTTGTTGAAAGTTGCGCACTTAATTCTTAAGTAATACGTGGGGTAAATTTTTAATAGCAAAAATTAGCCTGGAGATAAAATCGAGCGTCTGTTTCAGAAGTTGGGATCGTAAAAATTCTGTACGGTACGAGGGGTAAAGGAAGGAAAGTGGCGCGGTGCGGCACAGCAATAAATCATGCGCAGGTCGTCATGACCTTTTCTAGAAGGGCCGAGTTCTGGTACATCTGTCTAGGAAATTACTAAGCTTGCACCCGCCCTCAACGGAATGTCTCATGACCAAATCATTTTTCTAATCAAACTGGGTTACATTACTGACTACAGCGTAATGTTCCTAAAATAAGACTTAGAAAATGTATTCTGGCAGAGTTATTGTGTCTAATTTTGAATACGCTAACGGTCAACGAATTAGTTGAATGATTGCAATGGTAGGTTATTGAAATTATATACTATATTGTGAGAGTCAATACGCTCCATAAATCCACAACATTTGGAAATAAACATGTATGTAACTGTAAACAGTCTAAATAAAAATACAGAAACAAAATAAATCGCAACTCGCAAATAACAACTCGAATAATAAAGTACTTAGAATGCTGAAATTTTAAGTTGCAAACATTTTATTCTTCTCAAAAGTTTATTGTGTATAAATCTGTAAATACTATTTTAAAAATTCTTGTATCCAAAGGTGGCCTATGATTGGTTTCCTTAAAAAAAATCAGGTATTCCAAGATTATCGCTCGTGACTATAAAGCCAGTGAAAAAAATAATTGGGCTTGGACTTTGTCGATGGTACTGAACAGGTTACCCTACGGAACCTACATTTATTTCGCGAAAAAAAAATGTCCATTTAAATGGTCGTTCTTATATGAGAAGAAAAAATATTGTTAATTACATGTACAGAGAAAGGTGCCTTATTAAATTACAGTTGCTCTTTTTATGACACTATATATAGTTTAAGTCTGGATTTCGTTCGTATTTGTCATTGTTGTTTAAAATTTTGTTCATTCGTTTTAAGACCAACATTCAAAACAAGGGGCACATTTGTGAGGTATCAAGTAATGACTCAAGTTTCAATTTTATTTGAAAGTTTATAACATAGAGGCACAACGTACTACGCAAATATTAATAAACTTAGACAGTTATGAATCCAACTATTTCAAAGATCGGAAAGTTTCTCCGAGTGACTACTATAACGATATATCTTTTAAGACCGAGAGAGATCTAAGTTTTATTATTTGAAAGTTCATAAGCGTGAAATATGACTCATCTTTTCACTCGACTTAATTCAGTCTTCATTTTGCTCGAAATTATATTTTTCTTCATGTTGTCGATGTACCTTTGTTGTTAAATAATTCATTCATGATTACGTACAATAGGAAATTTTACAACAGGGTTAATATCCTATAGAGTTCTTTAGTTTTTTTAGGTTTCCGCGATTGTTACTGAATAATATTAATATAAAAATAAATTAAACTATTTTTTAGATTTAAATCGCGTATATTTGTTTTTTCAAACAAACCAACGTTTCGGGCCCTTTACATCCGAAAAATAGTTTCATTTCCTAGGGTTAATATCAGTTCTTAGACACTTTTAACCCTATTCCTTTGTCCCGTTTCCTAAGCTATGGTATATATAAAGAAAAAAATATGTGAAGTTCATTCTCTATTTACCAAAGCGTAAGTAAGAAGGGCTATGTTTCGTCAACCAATAGCGTTTCGTTATTTTGACGTGTACATGCATTACACTATAATGATTACACTACAATAACGAAAGAATTTTTTGCTGAAGCATACATAGTTCTTCTCCGCTCTTCTTTGGCAAATAATAGGCCTCAGTCGGTTTAGCGTACGTTCATATTTAGTAGATTGTACAACAAGTGCATAAAACGCGTCATTTTTCATTTTTATGGAAAAATGGGTTTTATGAACGAGTTATACACTGTGCTTTTCACTTCGATTGCGAGGAAATTAAACAGCAATATTATAAATAAACGATTATTTAATTAAAATTGAATGTAAAATTATGACAATTAGACATATTTAATGTGATGGTTTTTTTATTTTATGCACTCAGCATAAATACCAACTTTAAGAGCATGAGAAGTGCCATACCATGAATGTGCTCAGGTAAAATTGGTTGCAGAAGTTGGACAGTTCTCCTTTTGTCCATTCTGCTTAGGGAAAACATTTGATAGCTAGTACAAACTTTCCTCGTATGATACAAACTGAATATTTAATCATTGCGAATAGACATTAGCACGCGATTATCACCCTCGATCGCTTCACTTTCTACATGGAACATCAACTCAATTGTGTTTTTTCTGTGATCTCTACCACTGCACCCATTCAATACAAGTTGACAAGTCCCATGTGCCTGTAATTTCATCAGCATCCTTACCTTTTAAAACCGGAATGCAGTGCTCACATTACTGCTTGGCGGCAGAATATGGTGGCAGTACTTCTCTGGACAAGGAGTTCTACTGATACAATATTTTTTTAAGTTTTATATTACACAAAATGAAACCCTACGGCGATTATAACACTTAATAATATAGTACAAAACACTAACATTGAGATTAAGAATGTGTTAAAAACTATTGTATAAAAACAGTACCTTGATACGTCACTTCAAATAATAAAAAAACATCGCATTTTAGTGTTAATCTTAATCAGCTCTCATAACTATCCATTAAAATGCTTTTGTAGAATTTTTAGAATAGAAATAGGCTAGTAAGTTTTTTATTTTTGTGTTGTAGGTTCATCATTAGTAAGTGGAGTAAAAGTTTATTTTCCATGGTTCCTTACGTTGTATATTTGTCACCTATAACGATTTCACCAGATGTCTTATCTCTACGAATAGTGGCTATATACGTCTTATCCAATTACAAACTTTGCTAACAGGGTCTTATTTGCTCACAGAGGTGAGAAGTTGCTTACTCTCAAATTAGTAAACGTACACGATACAATAAACCGAAGCTGCCTATCTTTTGTTGTAATGTACTCATTTGTGTACTAAAGGTTTAACACAATAATCAATATTCAATTGATAGGCAGGAGAACGTTTGCCTTTAATGTAGAAAGCGTTCGATAAAAAAAGCATTAAATGTTTGAAAGTTACTTGTGCTGTAAACTTGTGTCAGTCCACGAATAACGATATTCTATGGTCACTTTTGAGTAACTTGCATTTTTGAAGTTTCCTGAACTTTGTAAGTCTGCATTTACTGCAAGAAAACTCTTCGAAATGAAATTTCTAAATGTGTTCAGAGAAGGTTTTTTATTTAAAAGTAACGCCAACGGCAGCGTATCAAACCAAAACACTCTAAGTCTCAGTATAGCGTTTTTTAATTTGATGACAACTAGAAATCTTTCAGCTATTATTATATATAGAGGCAAACAATTAATTCGTTTTTCAATAGGTATAGCTTATTCTGCTAAGTCATACAATTCTATTAGGATCTAATGCACAAAGTTACTTAGTAACAATTATGTTGAAAAATTACAAAAAAGAACAGTAACGTCCATTTTGCAGCGTTTTGAGGTATGACACGGTAGCACATCTCCATTAAATTCTTTGCTAATGTACACGGAATTCCGTATTATATATAGACTCGTTTCCTATTTATTTAATATAATGACTCAATCTGGTATAGGTACGTCGAGTAATTTATACGCGTTCTGTTATCTTTATGATCACGAGATATTTCCACGTTTATAGTGCGGTAAATAATGATTTTGATTGCATAAATATTCAAATTAGATTGTATAGGCTAAATAAGACGTGTGGAAGAAGTAATGGCAACACTAGACAGGAAGCGGAAAAACGAAACGGACTAGTATTTACGAGCAGCACATCCGCCCATTGGGCTCATTATGACACGCCTGGTCAAAAAACTCGTTAATTTTGCATTTGTTTTACAAATTTATTTTGGAAATTCAATGGCACTACAAAAATGGTTGTCAATTTACAATTCGAAATATATTATGCTTTTACCTAAACTTAAAAAAAATATTCTTTATTTATATATTTATTGAAAACGTGTGGTACATTGTATATTTTCTAATATAAAACAATAATGGTGAAATTATTATTAGAAAAGTTGACTATTTGCGTTACTTTCAACCAATCGTGTAAATATAAGTATCCTTCCATTATTCATGTTTGCAATATATAAACTTTTTGAAATATATTTTTCTTTTTAATTTTTTGTTTTTTAAAGGTATCTTGGTCATTTGTAATGGAAAGCATCACAGACCACTTAAATACTAGAAAGCATATTTCATCACGCAAGGAGTATCAACATATAAACATTTTACTGTTTCGTGTTTGGATTTGGGACTTCAGACATAATGGCCGAATAGTGAATATGTATTTCTGCTTATTTCCGAACAATACATAACGATGTCGGCTTCGATCGAGAAAAAATTTCTGAAAATTAAATTATTGAAGGAAAATTTAAATCTAAGATCATGGTTAATTAGACACCTTAGCCTGTCCCGAAGGAGAAAAATTTTACTAGTACTACATGTTTGGATTAAAAAAAGAATGATTGTAATGTAATAATAAATTTACTGCCGGTGACTTTGTTTTAATTTTATCGCCAGCCGCAGTTGTCGATGGAGCCCATCGTGCGCCCGCATGAAGAGTAGCGTACTGGCTAATTAGCCAGCCGCAAGATAAATGTCAGCAATCACGAAGGCGCACCAGTCCGCTCCGCTACCGCTCCTACGTCCGCTATTCTCTCCGTAACCGCGTACAAACTAGACACTCTTCTTACCAGTGGTGCTATTAATAGTTTTTATATACTAATCTCGCCCCAGTTCTGTCGGAAAATGAGCCAAGTTTATTAATAGACAAAGAAACGGAGCTGTATATTTTTGCCTGGTCCATTATTTGAAGTTTCTTAAACGTCGATGCACAGTTTTTCCTCTTGGGATTATTTATGGATATATAATATCTTAGGATATCCAATAGTGGCAGATGCTCGACTGCGCAAAGCTCCTAGTTCTGAATCTGAAGAAATCTTTTAATAAGGCCACCAAGAAGTGCAAAAAAGTGTCACGCAGAGCAAAGTTCGATCGTGGCGCACACGGTCGTACTTTACTCTGCGTAACACTGCATAGGGACCAAACTTGCCTCTTTTCCAGCAGGCAGCAAGTCTTTTTGGTCCTTTGCCAAAGCGGTTGAATCAAACTTTAGCCTCTCTACTTAACCACCTCTGCTGAGACCGGATAGCTCGCTGGCTTATACTGTGGAAAAGAAGGCGAATCTTTTTGCTTCACTCTTTGCAGAAAACTTGCGACTGGATGCCGCAGGGTATCTACCACCTTCTTTACCTCACACTGGCTGAAGTAAGGCGCCAGTTCGCATGCGCCAAAAAGAGGTACTCAGAACTTTACGAAATTTAGATGTGAATAAACCTAGCGGACCAGATGGGATTCCAGCAATAGTTCTGCGTAACTGCGCGCCTGAGTTGTCTCCTGTTTTCACACGCTTCTATCGCCTCTTACTTGCGACTGGTGTAGTTACCAGGTCGTGGAAGCTTGCAAACGTGCAACCTGTGCCCAAAAAAGGAAGCAGAGCTGACCCTGTCAACTATCGACCTATCTCAGTGACTTCCATACTCTGCAAGACTATGGGACGTGTACTTAATAACCATCTCCTGTCGTACCTTGAAGACAACGACCTCCTGAGTGATTGCCAGTGCGGATTCCGACGAGGGCGATCTACTGGGGATCTTCTTGTGTACGCCTTTCATCTATGGAGCGAGGCTATAGAAAGACATGGCGAAGCCCTTGCAGTGTCTTTAGACATTTCTAAAGCCTTTGACAGGGTTTGGCAGGGAAGCCTTTTAAGCAAGCTTCCCTCTTAGGGCTTCCCACTGACCTTTGCAACTGGATTTCGGATTTCTTGAGTGAACGTTCGATTCGAGTGGTCTTAGAAGGTTACTCTTCCGAACATCGAGCGATAGATGTTCGGAATTCCCCAGTTCCGTACTGTCCGCAATTCTCTTTCTGCTGCAAATCAATGATATATTAACTCCAGGAGCCTTTGGGTATGCTGACGGCAGCACAGTTGTGGACAAGTATTTGACTAATGCAAGGGTCAGTGGAGAAGAAATCCATTCTTGTCGAGAGTCCATGGTTAGTCGTTTGAATTTGACATTTAGGGCAGTCTCCGACTGGGGCGATGCCAATCTTGTCAGATTTGATGCTACTAAAACGCAGGTGTATCTATTCTCCACAAAACGAAGTCCCTTTCACCTGACTCCGATTTTTCGTGATGTATCCATACCGATAGCCGACCGTCTCCAGCTACTTGGAATGGACCTGTCATCCAATCTGAACTTCGGCAGATACATTGAATCCATGGCCAAAAATGCAGCCACGAAGCTTGGCATCCTTTCCAAGATGAAGCGTTACTTTACACCGGGACAGTTGCTTCAGCTGTACCAAGCACAAGTCCGGTCGTGTATGGAGTACTGCTGCCACTTATGGGATGGCTTTGCTAAATACCAACTGGCCACCTTGGATTTAATAGACAAGCGTGTCAAGAGGCTTATAAGTGACTCGAAATTAGTAGAGGCGAAGCTGCAGAGCCTTGAACACCGCCGTAAAGTTGCCTGCTTATCGGTATTCTACAGGATATATCACGGAGAGTGTGCTATATAATTGCATAATTTCCGCCTTCCCCTTTCTATCCTCGGGAGATTAGATGTGAGCTGGGATTCCACCCCTATGTCGTGGATATTCCCAGGATTCGCACGAAGCGTTTCGCTTCCACATTTATATGGCGATCGGCTAGAGAGTGGAATTCCCTACCTGCGGACTTGTTCCCCGAACTTGAACCTTTTCAAGGCAAGAGTAAATAGGCATTATTTAGGTATACATGCTACATCGTCGACCTCATCATCACTTTCCATCAGATGAGATGAAGGTCAAATGCGCACTTATTTTTTATAAAAAAAGTGGATATAATTTTATACATTAAGCGTTTAACTTTTTAAACATTTTAAATTTTTTTTGTAGCCTAATCGTTTGTTCTACCGTCTTTCAAGCAGAGGATCGTTGAATCGAATCCGGGCTTGTACCCGGTACTGTGTAATTTATGTGCGAAATTTGATTTGAAGTTGACCATAGCTTTTCGGTGAACGAAAACGTCGCGAGGAAACCTGCACACATCTGCAAAGCAATTTAATGATGTGCGTGAAGTTCCCTACAGTCCACGCCTTCCTATTGTGGGACTGTTTGTAAGGCTTATTAATATAAGCGTATTCAACATTTAAAAATGAACTGAAATTGATGGTGAGATGTGAAAACGAACTCAAAATTCATTGGTAAGCAACAAATACATTGCAGTAGTCAGTAGATAGTAAGAAGCGGCAATACTTCAACTCATCCGCAGGTTCACAAGACCATAGTACATTTCGTTTGTTTTTCTTCGTTGTCGATGTCAGATTAACCGTTGTTCGATTTTGTATTTCCGAAACGAAATAAGATATATAAATTCTTAAAACACCTTTACATGGGCCTTAGTTTGAATAACGAAATTCTTCTCGTAATGTACTTATTCTCTTTTCTCATATTATATCTTTATAATCATATCGGACTCTGTTCTTCGGTTAAGTCGACTTGTTTGTGACATCATAGCCATTAATGGCACACTGGCTACATACTAATGATCGCTTTGCTAAAAGGGCGGAGCTTTCCCCACCTGACTTTAACCATTAATATCCGGTGTTAGTTGAGATATACAGAAACGAATTTCACTTTAATTTACGTTTACGTGAGTTGATTGGGGCAATAAAAAATTTCGGTTCTGACACTGGCCCAACACAGTTAAGGGATTTAACATAAATTATTTTTCAGTATCTTTATACATATTATAATTATACAATAATATTTTGAAAACACACATCAAATTACTGACATCCTCATTGATTTCTAATTTGAATTTATTTTAATATTATGATGACAACAATAACCTTGGCAAAAATATCAAAGAATTGGTAGTTGATCAATAAAAATAATTGATACTTAATTAATGACGACCGACGATAATGAATGGCGATTGTGGGCGCGGGTTCGATTCCCGATAGAACCAATTTGGGAAATGAACTTTTCCAAAAAGGTTCTGGTTTGGGTGTCCTGGGAAGTGTCACAGAGTGAATTCCGTTACTAATAGTAAAGGGAATTTCCCAGTTTGAGACCAGTCAATTGGTGTGGTAGTCTGACACATAATATTATAATATACTTATATTGTAATTAATTTTTTTTTTGAGGTCTAACTTTATACCTGTGTTCGAAAAGTGATTCATGGGACATATCAATATCATGGCACTATTTTCTATTTCTTGCTAAATGGTGAGTTGAAGATTGGTACTGTAAATATATAGTCGTAGTTTTTATTAGTTTTCTAAAATGATGGCAACACGAGTCAAAACTGTATAATGAACGTGGGATTGCCGGCACTAATAATAGAGTCTTCGCAGCAAATGTCAATTGTTGAACTTTGAGAGACTGTGTAATGATAGGGGTGCGTCCTGTTGAACCATATCGCTGTAAATCAATGCTTCCCGTAAATATTAGAAGGTGAATTAGCTTTTTGAAAGTTCAACTTGTTCGCAATATAATCTTATATTGGTCTACATCTCTTCTTTAAATGTCAAAGAGTCATCAAAAGTTACATGGGTAAACAGTTTTGTATTCTGTCTAGGTAAATGTCAACGTTCAAACTGTGTTATTTACTTTCTTGTTAGTAATTGTTAAAATTATTTTGCTCATTTGCTTTCCGGATGACTTTTTCTTATCATGACAGTATGTTTCGTTAAAAAAGCTGTGGTAGTGGTATAATGGTATAATGGTTTGACCTACCGCCTCTCTAGCAGAAGTCGTGGATTCGCATCTGAGTTTCTCGGAATTTACGTGCGAAATTTAATTTGAAATTTATCACGAGCTTATGCGGTGAAGGAAAATATCTTGATGAAACGTACACATCGAAGAAGGTTCACAACCCTCAACAAACGTGAGAAGTCCCCAACCCGCAATGAGCCAGCGTAGCGGACTATATGGCCTAAACTCTCGCCTGAGAGAAGACTCGTACCCAGCAGTGGGAAGTATAAACGGGTTGATGTTAATTGCGTCACACGTCGCAGACAAAACGTGTTAATAATAAATAGTAATTAGTGTTTTATTACATTATTCTGTATGTTAGGCTGTAACGTATGTATTTATGGCTCTTTGGAACTTGAGTACAAATAAGTAAATGATATAATGATGATATTTCGTTAATAATCCGAAATGTTGAGATATGATAGTTTTTACATTTTTAAATAACCAGCATTTGTTGTTTGAAATAGATCACTAAAGAATATCAAAACCGTTCTCATTTCTCGATATTGTAGCTTAGAGCGAATACACGCGGCAAATTTTATCAGTGCGTCTGCAATAGCGATGCAATCGCTAGTCGTCTACCTTTACAAACACGCGCGATTTAAGAAGCATAACAATCGCGATGCAAACGCGACACACATTTTTAGTAGCAGTAGAGCTCCTCGTGAAAGAGTTCGTCCAGGGTGGTACTGCCACCTTACCTATTTCTGCCGCCAAGCAGTAATGTCAGCATTATTGCGTTCTGGTTTTGAAGAGTAAGGGTGCTGGTGAAATTACAGGTACATGGGACTTGTCAACTTATGTCTCAGGGTGAAGGGTGCAGTGGCAGTGCCCCTCAGATCTTTGTGATTTAAAGTTCTGAATGGCATTGCAACTGTTATGGACAGGCGTGTTGCTTACCATCGGGCGCACGACATGTTCGTCCTGTCACTTTATATTATAAAAAAAATGATTCAACAAGTGCAATCGCGCGTTTGCATCGATGCAACCGCTTAAAAGTCATCATACTGACAAGGATTCGCATTAAGCCGATCAGAAAAATCTTTATATTCACGTAAGAAGAGCGAAAATGACGTTGTGCGTTTCACATAAGCTATTCGAGTCATTTTCGCTTTTAATGCATAGTCATAAAGGTTTTTCTGACCGGCTTAATGCGATTCCATGTGAATAAATGTGGTTAGTTGCAAGTATCGCGATACAATCGCGCATTTCACATAGGCTCGTTTGTATCGCTTCTGGAAGTCGCCGTGTCTAACCGCTCTTAAAGGCGAACAGCAAGGAGGTGAATTCAGGACTGGCTTCTAGTAATTTGCAGAGAAACGGCTGATGGTATCAGCGAAGTCGGTACAACGATAGTGAGCAACTTGCACCAACTTCAGTAAAACACTGCATAAGAACCGTGTGTAAGTGATTGAATTACGAGTATATTATACCAAAGAGTAAATTTGTTGTGAAGTTAGTACGTGCAAGTTACTAAGTCTTGCCTGTATTAACTTTATTAAGCAGCTTACCAAGAATGCATAATGATATAAGTGAGAATGAGTGTAGACAATTTGAATTGGGTAACCTGTTTACTCCGAGGGTGAGGAAGCTTTTACACATTTGCTTCGATGTTTATATTTTATTTCAATTACGTATTTGTGAATAGGTCAGAACAATTTGTATGATTATGCTCATATCTATGAAACCACTAATAATATGGCTAGTACTATTTAATCTTTAAGTATTTTCGAAAAGTTTCGACTAATTTCATTTCACCTTTTAATTGAGTCGTCAGTTGTAAGATACAAAGTAAGCTGTAACGAAAGGACTTGTAAAGAACGCGAAACGTTGATTTGATTGGAAAAATACGCGATTTTTGATAAAAATCAAAATTAATTTCCAACTTTCAATGTTGTTGAGCTTCTTTCGTGTATCTCCGTTATATCTTGGCAAAGTCAGCAACTAAAAAAAAAAATTAAAATAATGAGTAAAGAGCACTTCCAAGCAATTCTTTGGCTATATGAACCTCACTTTGTGACGACGCTGACCTTCTTCATCGTCATCCCACTTTCTTATATAGGCTCTTAGGGTTAGTAGTAGTGTGTTAGTTACTTTTTTAGGGAGTGTTTTATAATAATTGTAGGTACTTTTTCCTTATATAATTTTATTTGTTACAATCTTTACTTTTCCTTTTTTAACATTTCTTACAATAAATCTTGTAGACCGAGCTTTCTGCGTTTTCATTTTGCTAAGGCTAGGCTACAACTTGATACAGACAAACGACTATAAAACACACCTTTGCACGGACGAAGGACAAACTTGTAAAATTTCATAGTACTAGAATTATAGAGACATTAATGCCGTTACCCGCACGTAATGCAAATACGATGCGATTAGATCCAAATAGCGATTGAAGCCGATTGATTGGTTCAATGAGGAGGATAATCTGCGATTAGCAGCACGTTACATTGATGGCCATTGACGTCAGCTGCGTTCTGTAACTATGGGAACAGATGCTAATGGTTACTTAGTATGGGACCATACTGTTTATCAGATGTTTCTACAGTCTTTAGAGAACAGGATACGTTTATGAGGCGTTGGTTACCCAACGGTAACATATTTATTCCGAGAGTAGAGAGGCTTTCATACAAATGCTTTGATGTACATTTTTTTCATTTGCGTATTTGTATTTAGGTCGTAACATATTTGTATATTCACAGGTTGATATCTGTTATATTATTAAATCCGTCTATATCCATAACGCTGTTGGTAGAACGCTTGCATTCATGTTAGGCTCAATTTATGTTGCGGCGGAACGGAATGGAAGCGAATTTTTGTAACGATATTGTACATTGAATAATGAACTTTATGGTCAATTATGTAACGAACAAACTAGATACGAGCCAAAAATGAAAAAAATCGCTTTCATTCCGTTCCACCGCAATATAAATAGAGCCTAAGGAGTATAAGTTTTATTACTAGCTCATTGCAGTCATTATCATTTTGGTTTTAGCTGATTTACATCTGCATACCGAGTAAGGGTCACAATAAATGTTTCTAAGTGTCAAGTCATTAACCCGCGTGGGCCGTAGTGGTGGACTACGACTTAAACCCCCTTCCTTAGAGAAAATCCGTACACAAGACTGGGAGTTAAGTGGGTTGAAATATACATTTATATTGAATTGTTTTACTATAAAGCTTATCGCATTAACATAAAACTTGTATTTCTTTGATTAAGGACTCTGGAAATTGTTATCTACAAAAGAATACGCTTACGTGTAGGAACGTAATAAAAACTAAATTATCTAAACCACAGCTCCTGAGAATGCTTTCTTTATCATACTTTACTACCAGTAAGTTGAGTGGAGTTAATATTGCCGTGTTCAGTCTGTTTCACTATTCTGGATTACGAGGCAAAAACGCAGTCTAGAGATAAATCTGCTTTACCTTTTACAGCGCGCTCGTCGACACTAGCTGCGAGTAGTTTATTACGGGGACACATACAAACATGATGCTGGGTTTTGTTCTTACTGCAACTGAATACTCAACGTTTCAACTGTTATTGCTTGTCTTTTAAGATGCTTGGACAGTAATAGAAGTGCATTGTTTCGTGAAATGATTATCAGCTGAACCAGAACAGACAAGAGGGATTTGGAGGTAGTACCCACCATTGGGATTGGTGCTGGTTTCATAATTTTTTAGAGGCATTATAAAAAAAAGGATTAAAAGTAAAGCCTAATAAGTAAATCGTAGTTTTTGTGTACGGTATGGACACGTTCTGCGCCAGTAGGTAGCGCAGCAGTTTGTCACCGGAGGACACGTGCGGACGTGATGCTCGGTTTATTGCTTCCTGGATCTGCTGATTGGATAACCCCGAGCGGGCCTGTAAACACCGCGAGGCAGATATCCACGGGTGCCGATGACTACTTTTCATTAAGTGCCTCGTCTGCTCCTTTGTTTCCTACTTTATATGTTAAAAAAAAAAACAATATTCAAATTCTGTATCAACGTAACTTAGTGAACATTTTTGAATTAGCATCCTGACAAGTCAGTATATACAGAAAGAAAGAAAATTGTCATAGCCATGTCCAATATGAAGTTAATCGTTACTTTATTTTAGAATATCATTAGTTTTCGATTAAATAATATTATTTCAAAATCCTTATCTAATTTTTTTTAAATTCTTTTAATTTATTTTATTTAATTATCAGGGGATCAGTTCGAATCAAAACTTTTCGATGGCACTGTTACTCGGTATTACACGTAAAACTATTGCATAAGTATTACAAAGTTAAACTTAATACTTCAATTTCATCTCTGCTTGAAAAAAACTCTTCTGCAATACGGATGGTCGAATGACTTTTCTAATATTTAAAAAATAAGCTTGAGAAGACTAGTCTTATAAAGACAAATATCATGATGATCATCCACTAATGTTGCATATATTTTTTTCAAGTCTAAATAATTCCGATTTTATTTTTTTATTTCGTTTAGTGTACAAATTTATTAGCAAATTTCGCCGTTCGTATTCAAATTCAGGTTTTTATTATTAATCTTTGTGTAGGAACCCGAATATAGGGAAATAGTTCTTTTAATTCGCTCTTTTCCCTGGAAGGTCATGATAGCACGTTCGACGACTTTGCACGTAGTCGCCTTGATGCCTACTTTATTGGCCACTAGGGTCCGACGAGCGCTCACTGCATGCAGTCACTGCATTCACACACGATCTTCTGACGGTAGACGGCAAAAAAAAAAGTTCGTATCGACATATTAAAACAGAAATTCCCATTTCTTCTGATACTCGCAATGAGTGATTAGTGAGGCGGTACAAAACTTGCATTCATGGGCGATGATTTCGATTCGCTTACAAACTTGGAAATAATTTGAGTAATATTGATTTTATTAAATATCAACATGTTTTAACACCGTGACATTCATACATGTTTTGTGAAATAACTACACTAGTTTGTTATAAATTATTTTAATACAAAGATCGAACACAAACACAAAATTCATTCTACTTGGCTGGCCTGTCAATACTGGAAAGGTACTGGCTGAGTGAGAAACTTCACAAGTTTCTCACAAGGTATCGCTTACGGCGTTAAAAAGCCAAAAAAACCAAATTCAAATTTGTAACAGACACAGTTGGCGGAGCATCGCCGGTTTGGCGTGGTCACAGGTTTGAGACCTGTCAGTTCGAAGGAATTTTTCTTTGTGTTCGAACTTTGTATTAATAATGGTAACAAACTAATGGAGTTATTTCATAAATAATCTCAGTACAGAGTTTAAAAAAAACCGATCTCAAATGTCATTCATTTCCTAGTTTACTACCCTCAGAAGCGGAATATTTTCTTCCAATTTTAATTGCACCACTTCTAAGGTATCCTCTTTCCAACAAGAAAATAATCATGAAAATTGATTCACAAATGGCCGGATTTATCGCGTAACATACATACAAAAAAAGCATATGATCGAATTGAGAGCTTCCTCCTTTTTTTGAAGGCGGTTAAAAATATATTAATATCATTGTGGTGGAAAACATCTTGATATTCAATAAAATCTACATTACAATTAACACAGCGACATATAAGTCAGCTTGTGATAGTTGTAAAGGTATCGAGAAACTTCTCTCACAAGGTGTCACTTACGGCGTTAAGAAGCCGCAAAAACCCAGTACCAAGATCTACAACAAACACAAAGAGGAATTGATTTAACTAGTAGCTCAGTTGGCAGAGTATCGCCCTGGTTTGGAGTGGTCATAGGCTCGGGTTCTGCCAGGCCAGTATAAAAATTTGAGTAATTATAATGTTAGGATGCTGATACTGATATACATATTTATGTTATAGAGTATTTCAAAACCGACATACAACTAAAACTATTTTATTGAAAATAGTTTACTTTTTAATTCTTAAAATTCACACCAAAAAAACCTTACTTCTAAAAAACCACTTAAATGATATCGTAGCTAGGATTCTGAAATAAATGCATGTTTACGTAAAACTGTAAATACTTATATGTCTATAAAGTTTAAACACTAAAATGTTGAATTTAGTGCAAAACTCTGTTTTTGTGTGTTCTACGATATTATTTGCAGGTGACTCGAATTTATTATCCATGAGTATATGCAATCGCGGTGCACTAATTAGGGACACTCGGTGACCACGCTCATCAGTGAATTTCACTTGCCATGTTTTAATTAATCTTGAATAAATTTCTATTCATATCAAAGTAACGGTTCGTCAATGAGTAATTCCAATATTAAAAAAAATCTTATTCAATTAAAAAAATTTTAAATCACCTCATCAATTTATTATAAACCCTAGCCCGCCGTGGCCACTTCCGTGGCAGAACGGCTTTTTTTATGATATTAAGTGATGGGGAGAACAAGTCGTGCGCCTGATGGTACACGACACACCTGTCCAAAACAGTTGCAGTGCCACTTAGAGCTTAAATCGCAAATATCTAAGGTGCATTACCTCTGCGCCCGTCACCCTGAGACATAAATCGAAAAGTCTCATGTGCCTGTAATTTCACCAGCACCCTTACCCTTCTAAATCGGAACGCAGTAATGCTTTCATTACTGCTTGACGGCAGAAATACGACGACGAATTCTTTCACACGAAGCTCTACATGGTAACAACCAAGCTGGTCTGCCACGCAGAGAACCCGGGTTCGATTTCCGGGCCGGGAGAAATATTTGTATGACCTGCATTTATTTCTCTCGTGGGTGTAATTTGTGGTTTTCTAATACAATTTTACTCTTAACTTTATTCTAACTTTTAGACAAATATGTTCTCTTCAAGATTTTATTTAATTTCTAATCAATTAATTGGACATTACTTACATCAAGAAATTTTTACCTCTTACATCAAATTTAAATAATCTTAAATGAATTCAAAATTTCTTGGGTGTATTTTAAGAAACTATATTCTTAAATAAAAAAAGAAATAGTTTGCTATTCAGATTAATATACTAAATTCTAGGGTATATTTTTAAAGCAACATTTCGTTACGTTTTCATAGTCAATGTTGTCGTGAAATGTCGCCGAAGGCGCATGCGGTAACTATTACTTTTACTTGTGCTTGTAATCATAAAAATCATAAACAGTCATTTATCTAAAGGAACAATACGTAGTATCTCTAGTTTGTTAGTGTGTATTTGTAGTCATAATTTAAGAAATTTGGTTTCAATATGAAATCAAACTACACTTGTAACAAGCACAACTTTAACATACAATTAGTTCCATCGCGCCACTGCTAGATGGCATTAGTTGTACTCTGAAACGCGCTATTGTTTTGTTAACTTCAATAGTATGAAGTCATCTCATATATTTAAAATTCTTAGTAGGGTAAAAAGGGCAAGCGCTCCCGCGCTGCCAAAACATCAGACTCCCCTGCCCCTAAGGCAATAAAAGCCCAAAAGGCTAACTCCCGCCCGTCCTCCGCGCAGGACAGACCCTCTCCCCCCGCGTATCCAAGCAGCCACCCGCACCCGCGCCGGTACCAAAACCCACCGAACCAGCCCCCCCGCTAATAGTCATCCGCTCCAAGGCCCGTTGGAGCGAAATTTCAACCCGATGCAACAGCTTAGGGATCAATTTTTTGAAAGCCAAGGCGTCCGAGCTTGGCATCAACGTCAAGGTCCAATCGTCGTCGGACCACCGCCGCCTCACCCGTCTTTTAAATGACTTGAGTGTAGAATACTACACCTACGCACTCCCCGAAGAACGCGTTCTCCGCGTTGTTATCCGCGGGCTCCCAAAGGAGCTAGATACAGAGGTTATCGCCGCGGACCTGAAATCACAAAACCTCCCGGTACATGAGGTTCACCGAATGTACAAGAGCCGTTCCCGCGAACCATACGACATGGTACTCGCCGTCCTCCCCCTCACACCCGAAGGTAAGAAGGTCTTCAACCTGACTACCTGTTGCCAACTCACCGGCTTAACCGTTGAGCCTCCTCGCAAACGTGGCATGCCCGGGCAATGCCACAATTGCCAACTTTACGGGCACTCGGCCCGTAATTGCCGCTCGCAACCCCGCTGCGTTAAATGCGCACTCCCCCACGCGACCTCAGCCTGCCCTAGACCTAAAGATAGGTCCCAGTGCACCGAGCCTCCTCGGTGTGTTCTGTGCGGAGAGTCCCACACCGCGAACTATTTATTTATTTATTTATTTATTTATTTATAGGAAAACCAACAGCTACAGACACAGAATAACAATTTAAATAGTAATAGAAAGCCAATTACAGGTTCCCACTAATAAAGACATAATAAATATATAAGCACTAATTAATACGGCAAAAACACTACTTAAATAATAAAATATAAATACTACCGAAGAATTAACACAACAATTAATAAATATTAATATAATTACTATTTGACTCAAGCCACCACTTAACTGCTAAAATACTAATAAAAACTAACTGTCAAAAAACAACCCATTAATTATTCGCTTCACCGATGCAACGCTAGTGTTAAAAAGATCGAGATCAACCCGTTTCGACATATTATTAAAGTTATTACCTGCTCGCAGGAAATATGCATTCTGCCGAAAGTTTGAGGAAGCGGGAGGGACGCATATAAGGGCCTTAATTCTAAGAGACTTCACAGGGGCTCTAAGGGCGACTCGAGACAGAAGTTCTGGACAGTCAACGGAGCCAGAAGCAATTTTATGCAGAAACACAAGGTCCGCCATCTGGCGACGCATCTCCAGTGGCAGAAGATGATGCTTCCTGCAAAAGTCAATGTAGCGACTTGACTCATATTGTTCCTTGGTTCGAAAACATAAATATTTCAGAAACTTCTTTTGTATATTTTCAATACGTGATATGTATGTCACATATTGAGGGTTCCAGACCTGCGATGAATATTCCAGATGACTTCGAACCAGTGAACAATATAAAATTTTTAGTGACTTTGCTTGTCTGAAGTCACCAGAGTTGCGCATTACAAACCCAAAAGCCTTGGACGCTTTTGAAATAATGTTGTTAACATGGGAATCGAATATCAATTTGCTGTCATGAATTACACCAAGATCTCGTATGAATTTGTCACGTTTCAGTACAGAGGTTTTTAATACATAGTCAAATTGCACTAAATTCCGTTTGCGACTATAAGTTACAACGCTGCACTTGGATGGATTAAGGTCTAGTTGATTCTCAATGCAATATGCATCAAGCCTCATAAGGTCCTCCTGCAACTTAAACGCGTCAGCTAATGAAGAAATCGGTGCAACAATCTTCATATCGTCAGCAAAGCATAGCAGTTGAGAAAACTCAAAACACTGCTCAATATCATTCACAAAAACAGCAAAGAGGAGAGGACCGAGCAGAGAACCCTGGGGGACCCCACTAGGGACCGTAAGCCACCCAGAAATGTAATTTTTTACCACTACAGCCCTCGACCGATTATTAATGTACGAGGACAACCATCTCAACAAATCTCCGCTGATGCCGACCTTCTGCAACTTACGCACAAGTAAATCGGGCTGAATCCGATCAAAAGCCTTGCTGTAGTCCGTATAAACAACATCGACCTGCCAACCACTGTCCATATGAGAAGTGAGAAGTTCATTAAGGATTACCAGGTTTGACACAACGGAGCGACCCTTCATGAAACCATGCTGAGTGACACTAAGGGAATGTTTGAGTGCTGAGTAAAGCTGATCGTATATTATTCTCTCGAGAACTTTTGAGACAATGCAAAGCTTTGAAATTGGTCGATAATTTGCAATGTCAGATCTAGACCCTTTCTTGTAAACTGGTGTGACGTAGGCACGTTTCCACACTTCCGGTACCGTGTTCCGGTTCCGGTTCCGGTATCGCGGCTGTGCTAAGGCCCCCCGCCCTAACCACAAGGTGGCGGCGCGCACTGCGGCCCATCAGCAGACTAGGGCACAACCTCAGCCCCTTATGTCCATCCGCGACTTCCCGGCCATCAGCCCTGCCCTTACAGCCCCACTATCGCCCCAATCACCGTGGGTAATCCCCCGCGCCAACGCCCCTGCGCCCGCCGCTCCGAAGCAGGCTAGCCCCATCGCCTCCGCTGCCCCTAAGGCAAAAGCACAATCGGCGCCTTCTGCGCATCGACCCACCGCGATACCACCCGCGACTCACTCCCTTAAGGACGACCTGGCCCTCGTGTGCCACTTTGTTAGCACCTTCGACGTATTCGAAGTTAAAAATCTAGCTACACTCCTCCGCGCCACTGACGGAAACGGCACTGCCCGTCTTCAAGCCATGTCGCGTTTCAGCTCGCTCATAGAATCACTGAGCAAATTCTCCGCCTCTTCGTTCTCCCTCTAAATGGACTTATTAACCAGTAGGAGTAGAGTCAAGCCACGATCATTAAAGCTAGGCTTTTTCAACGCGGATGGCTTATCAAGCCAACGCGAGGAAGTTCGAACCTTCCTCACAGACCACCAACTCGACGTCCTGTTAATTCAAGAAACCTTCCTTAAACCCACCGCTCGAACCCCCATGTTTGCCAACTATTGCGCGGTACGCAACGATAGATTGAACTCGCCCCTCGGCGGTACCATTATATACTACAAACGGTCACTTCACTGCATCCCGCTCGACCCACCCCCTACAACGTACATCGAAGCATCGGCGTGTCGGCTCGGCATCACCGGCCACCCACCGATCACTCTCATTTCGGCCTATCTTTCACCTGATACTTCCCGATCGCTAATTCGCGAAGACCTGCAAGCCCTCTTGTCCCTAGGAGATTCAGTAATTCTGACTGGCGACCTTAACGCCAAAAATACTGCATGGAATTGTAACACCACCAACCCGCGCGGTAACACCCTCATGACGCTATCCGAATCCATGCATTTCGATATAATTGCACCCCTAGAGCCCACCCACTATCCGCATAACGTAAATTACCGCCCCGACATCCTAGACTTAGCTTTATTTAAAAACATTAACCTTAGATTAGACTCAATCCACGTCGTTCATGAATTAGTTTCAGATCACCGCCCTGTCCTCTTTCACCTCTCTCCTCGTTCAGACATAGCCCCCCCTGACCCTTGCGCCCCCGTTAAATCGGTGTTGGACTGGGGGAAGTTGAGTCATGACCTCAATTTCCTCGAGTCTGAACACCTAGTTCAGATTCCGGACGAGATCTCTTCAGTCGTAGACGCCAACTGTGCTATTGACCGTCTAGAGGGACACATACAAACCGCCGTTTGTAACAGCTCCCGGCCGGCACCGGCGACGGACGACCGTCGCTGCAACCTACCGGAGGATGTGCGTGCCCTTCTAACGGAAAAGAACACAGCCACTCGTGCTTACGACTCTTACCCCACCGACGAAAACCGTCGTTTCCTGCGGGCTTTACAGAGGGACGTAAAGACGCGTATGGACGAGGTACGTCAAAGTCGATGGGAAAAGCTCCTAGAAGGGCTCGAGCCCACCCACCAAGCCTTCTGGCAACTAACCCGTTCCCTCAAGTCCGGCACAGTTGCCCAAACGCCCCCCCTTAACCGACCCAACCGCACCCCAGCATTTGACGACGAGGAAAAGGCCGAATGCCTGGCCGACAGCCTCGAAGCCCAGTGCTCCCCCAGCCTAGAGCCGGTCGACCCGACCCACCTCCTCCAGGTGGACTCCGAGGTCGAACTCAGAGCAACCCTCCCGCCCTCCGACCCTCCCCTCCCCCCGGTCACCCCAAAGGAAGTAGAATCGCTCATAAAGGACCTTAAGCCCCGCAAAGCCCCAGGCCCTGACGGTATCTCCAACAAGGTGCTTAAACAGCTTTCTGCACCCCTCATCTGTCTCCTGACTGCAATTTTTAACGCCGCTCTGACTAACTGCATCTTTCCGCAAAAGTGGAAAGAGGCGGTGGTCATCGGTATTCACAAGCCCGGGAAACCTCCATCTGAGCCCTCCAGTTACCGTCCCATCTCCCTGCTTAACACCATGGGCAAACTCTACGAGCGCATCCTATACGCCCGCCTCAGAGACTACGTCATGTCTCACAATCTCCTCCCCGACGAACAGTTCGGTTTCAGAGCTAGGCACTCATGCGTCCAGCAAGTGCACCGGATAGTGGAACACATCTCCGAAGGCTTCGATCGCCCCCGCTTCATGCCCACCGGCGCCCTCTTCTTCGATGTGGCAAAAGCCTTCGACAAAGTCTGGCACAACGGCTTACTTTACAAGCTGTATAAACTCGGCGTGCCTGATCGTCTCGTGCACATCATTCGAGACTTCTTGTCGAACCGCTCTTTCCGCTACCGAGTTGAGGGCGCACTCTCCTCCCCTCACCCCGTAAGAGCTGGAGTCCCGCAAGGCTCTGTCCTCTCGCCTCTCCTTTTTTCCTTGTACAC
The DNA here is from genome assembly GCF_003589595.1 of Hyposmocoma kahamanoa. Taxonomy (NCBI): domain Eukaryota; kingdom Metazoa; phylum Arthropoda; class Insecta; order Lepidoptera; family Cosmopterigidae; genus Hyposmocoma; species Hyposmocoma kahamanoa. Next base: position 11,988,972 of record NW_020654878.1, read on the forward strand.
TTGCGACATCCCCAAGTATCAGGCAGTAAATCTCGCCCTCTTTGCCGACGACACTGCGCTCTACTATTCGGCGCGCAGCTCCAAGTTAGTGTCCACGGCTCTCCAATCTGCCACCACACGCCTAGGCGAGTGGTTTCGCAGATGGAGAATCGAAGTCAATCCCGACAAAAGCGCGGCGGTATTCTTCACGCGAAGTAACCTATCCAGTCGTAGGGTACAAAACCTCACGCCGATCTCGCTCTTTGACCGCCTAATCCCCTGGGTGAACACGATCAAATACTTAGGAGTTACGCTCGATAGGAAGCTGTCATTCAAAGCACACGTGAAAACCGTCCGCGATCGCGCCCACTTTGTTATGAGCCGGCTTCATCCCCTTCTCAACAAGCATAGTAAACTCTCCCTTCGCAATAAGGTCAGACTGTACACGACCTGCATCCGCCCTATCATGACGTACGCCAGCGTCGCATTCGCTCAGGCAAATCCCGCGTTAATACACCGCCTGCAGGCTCTCCAAAATAGATTCATGCGCAACGCGACAGGTGCCCCGTGGTACCTGCGCAACGCTAACCTCCATATAGATTTACGGCTCCCCACAATAGCCCAATTCATGAAACAGGCGTCGAGGAAATACTTCGACTCTGCTCCTCACCACCCCAACCCCCTCGTGGTGGCTGCATCCTCTTACGACCCCCTCAGGGAACAACCCCACCGCGTACGTAGGACCCGTCGGCCAAGGGAAGTCCTCAACGACCCTGACGACCCTATCACTCTCGCCACTTTGAAGGCCAATCAGATTTCTAGTCAGTCCCGTCCCGCACGCACCAACCGTCCTCGTCGGCGAGGTCGTAGAGCCCCTCATTTTAGCACGTACACTGGTAGATTCTCTCCAACAGCACGCCCTTCTGGCGGAAGTCTCCAGTAGCGCCCTGAGCCGAGGTCCGTTCCCACTTGGGCGCCCTCAGGCCCGCTACTTAGCTTTAAGTTTGTTTTAGGGGTTATGAGCCTTCAGCTCGCCCTTTTTCTCCGGTGGCGCAGTAAAGGCCATCAGCGGCCAACTGCAAAATGTCATTCAAAAAAAAAAAAAAAAAAATTCTTAGTCTTTTTCGATGTGCCAAAAGCTTTCGACAAAGTCTGGCACAACGGCTTACTTTACAAGCTGTACAATCTAGGCGGCCTGATCGTCTCGTGCACATCATTCGAGACTTCTTGTCGAACCGCTCTTTCCGCTACCGAGTTGAGTGCGCACTCTCCTTCCCTCACCCCGTAAGAGCTAGAGTCTCGCAAGGCTCTGTCCTCTCGCCTCTCCTATTCTCCCTGTACACTTGCGATATCCCGAAGTATCAGGCAGTAAATCTCACCCTCGTTGCCGACGACACTGCGCTCTATTATTCGGCGCGCAGCTCCAAGTTAGTGTCCACGGCTCTCCAATCTGCCACCACACGCCTAGGCGAGTGGTTTCGAAGATGGAGAATCGAAGTCAATCCCGACAAAAGCGCGGTGGTATTCTTCACGCGAAGTAACCTATCCAGTCGTAGGGTACAAAACCTCACCCCGATCTCGCTCTTTGACCGCCTAATCCCTTGGGTGAACACGGTCAAATACTTAGGAGTTACGCTCGATAGGAAGCTGTCAATCAAAGCACACGTGAAAACCGTCCGCGATCACGCCCACTTTGTTATGAGCCGGCTCCACCCCCTTCTCAACAAGCACAGCAAACTCTCCCTTCGCAATAAGGTGAGATTGTACACGACCTGCATCCGCCCAATCATGACGTACGCCAGCGTCGCATTCGCTCAGGCAAATTCCGCGCTTATACACCGCCTGCAGGCTCTCCAAAATAGATTCATGCGCAACGCGACGGGTGCCCCGTGGTACTTGCGCAACGTTAACCTCCACATAGATTTACGGCTCCCCACAATAGCCCGCTCAATTCATGAAACAGGCATCATGGAAATACTTCGACTCTGCTCCTCACCACTCCAATCCCCTCGTGGTGGCTGCATCGTCTTACGACCCCCTCAGGGAACAACCCCACCGCGTAAACAGGAACCGTCGGCCAAGGGAAGTCCTCAACGACCCTGACGATCCTATCACTCTCGCCACTTTGTAGGTCAACCAGATCGCTAGTCAGTCCCGTCCCTCACGCACCAACCGTCCTCGCCGGCGAGGTCGTAGAGCCCCTCACTTCAGCACGCACACTAGTAGATTCTCTCCTACAGCACGCCCTTCTGGCGGAAGTCTCCAGTAGCACCCCTGAGCCGAGGTCCGTGCCCACTTGGGCGCCCTCAGGCCCGCTACTTAGCTTTAAGTTTATTTTAGGGGTTATGAACCTTCAGCTCGACCTTTTCTTCGGTGGCGCAGTCAAGGCCATCAGCGGCCAACTGCAAAATATCCTTCATAAATAAAAAATCGTGCTTTCTACCGCTGTAGCATTTATATGGCACTGAATGGTACTCAAGTATTTGAGAAGATTCCGTCCTATTTCTGCTACTTTGCTTTCACAGTATTGAGACGTTCTGTTGGGTCCATAGCTCAGTAAATTTTTACCGTTTTTGATATTAGAAAACATAAGTCTTCAATGAAATAATGAAGTACCTCTCAATTTTTCTTCAAGTCGAAATAGGACATTTCTAATAACTAATAAATATTTTGTTGAATCTAGAGTAGCTTTGTGACTTGAAGTAAATACATTTGCTATATTAAATATTTCTGTCTTATAACTAAAATACACTTTTGAGACTTTTTTTACTATTATCAAGTAATTATTCTCTAGCGTCTTTAGGGAGAGGATCGTTTTGTGAGATTTAATAAATTTGTCTTCATAAAAATAATTTTGTCTTTTTCTAAGTAATCTGTTTTTACCGTGCATGAGCACGCCAACACTCCCGGTCTTGTGCCGCCCGCATCCAGGCACTGCCGGCCATCTTGCTCAGGTCGCTACGTTTTCCTTGACGTGGTCGTCATTCCAGAACAAGTCTGCTCCATCGGCGACCTACCCTCCTGCACACATGCCCGGCCCACTGCCACTTAAGCTTACTGGTTTTGCGAACTATGTCGGTCACTTTAGCTCTCTGACTATAAACTATATAAATACGTAAATAAATATTTATTTTATAATACTTTTATAATACATTGAAAATAGCTGATTGCATGCACAGTGGAGGAGTGAGAATAGAAACCGGAATTGAAGGATGGATAAGATAACTGATATCAAAAGAGAGAGCGACAGGTCTTATCCTGGGACCTAAGAAAGCTGAAACTTAGTTAAATATATGTTTTATTTTATCTCTGTATCAATTAATCATCATTAAAATGTCAACCAATCGAGAATAGAATAATTTCAAAGGGCATGACCGGACATTTACCCATCTTGCCACTTATGAACCTAATTAGTTAACCACAACTATACATAAATTAACATACATAAACCTTAACACAGCAAACTCGGCATTAAAGTCGTGATCTGATTTAAATTTCTCTACTCGGTGATAATAATGAAATTTTTGTTTTATAGTCGTATTTATTATTTTTCATAATAATATTTTCCATTTACAATTTTTTTGGGATCAGTCTTTAGTAAAATGTGAAAACTAATTATTATTGCATCGTACTTTGTGCAAGTAAATTATCTTCTACTCTGTTGGAACCTCTATTACATAGACATTCCGAAACTTTTTGGCTCACCGCCCCCTTAGATAAGATAAAACATTTGAACGCCCACCACCACAAATAAATAATTGAAAACACGTATTTAACACAAAAAATCCCAAGAAAAAAATATAGTGTACTTTTATAGATAATTCTGGTATTTTTTTCAAATGCGGCAGTACCCCCTGGAGAGCATGAACGCCCCCCGCTTGCTTCCGAAGCACCTACCCCCTAGGACTCGTCAGCGCCCACTGACGGGCGGTAGGGACTACTTTAGGAAACTGTGCTCTATTATAACTATGAATACAAAGATCGAACACAGAAAAATTTCGCCGACCCGGTGGGACTTGAATCCACGTCTATGCTGCATCGTAGCATTGCTCTTTCTAACTACGGGTCCATTTACCGAAAGCCAATACAAAGATCTATAACAAAAATATGTAGGAGAAGCTTGACGGCTCGGTAACTGACTCGTAGCTCAGTTGCAATAAAAGTAAGAGCAATGCTACAGTGCAGCATGGACCTGGGTTCATCTCCCACTGGGTAAAATTTTTCTGTATGTCCCATCTTTTTATTCAATAAATCATAACAAATATAGTGGAGTTATTTCACAAAAAATCTCAATAAATACGCTCTATTCATTAAATTATTTCCATTGACGTCAATAGAAATATTTTGTCGTGAATAGTGTCCTGATTCGCAAGCTGCACACGTCCGGACGGAGCTCAGTTTACCCGCAGTCGGACTGATTGAAGACGATGCCACCCGTTGCTATCCGCTGCCGCCGCAGTGTTGAATATTTTACCATTCTGTTTTCATTTTATTCGCTTAGATTCAATATTTAAGCAATGCACACGCAACAAATTACTATCATTCTATTTTGTCAATCACTTGTTGTTGCGTTCCATTATATAATTCACTGTACTTCACCCCATCAGCACCAAACCCTTCTCATCCTGTGGGTGTCGTAAAAGGCGACTTAAGGAAAATTGCCAGATTACCCATCTTGGCCAGTACTGTGATCGCCAACTCGCCTGCCAAGCGTAGCGATTATAGCAAACCCAATGGTACACACACCAAAGAATTGGCCCCTAGTCCCCGGCAGTCCTGCCTTTCAAAGCCGCTAGGCTTTGGAAACAGGGCATGCAAGGCCAGTTACGCTGGGATATCATTGGGCTATCTGAAGTTCGAAGAGAGGGGGAGGACTCGACAATCCTGAACTCCGTGGATTTACTGTACTACCGGGAGGGCGACCTACAGTTCCTTGGCGGTGTCGGGTTTATAGTCCCTTGTTAACAACGTGATTTCCATCGGATGTGTGTCGACCAGAGTGGCCTGATACTTGATACTCAGAATATCAAAACGATATTTGTTGAATGTCATTCAGGTTTATGCTCCGACCTCGACACACCCAGATGACGAAGTGGAGGCTGTGTATGAGGAGATCTCAAAAGCCATGCATAGCTACAAAACCAACTACACGGTTGTGATGGGGGACTTCAATGCAAAGTTGGGAAAGCGTTGCGGTGATGAGCTGAGAGTGGGGCAGTTTGGAGTTGGACAACGGAACGCCAGAGGCCGGATGTTGATTGATTTCATGGAAAACGAGAACCTTTATATGATGAACACCTTTTTCAGGAAATCTCCAACTTGAAAATGAACCTGTACGAGTCCGAACGGTAAAGTAAAAAATGAGATTGACTTTATCATGTCGACGAAAAAGCATATATTCAATCTTGTCTCAGCGATCAACACCGTTACAACAGGAAGTGATCACCGGTTGGTACGAGACACATTGAATATCAAGATCAGGCTTGAAAGATCTCGACTGATAAAGTCTACGCTCCGACCAATACCTGCACAACTTCAAAACCCGGAGAGCTTTCAACTCGAACTTCAACAACGCTTCGAAGCCCTCGAAAACAGCGTAGATGTGGACGATCTAAAACAACATGGTGGTGGATACTGTCCTTACGGTTGGGTCCAAGCTTTTCAAAACCCACCATACCAGAATGAAGAAACTCTCCGTCAAAACACTCCAACTCGTGGAACAGAAACATGAAATGAGGCTACACAACTCAGAGATATCGAAGTCTTTGACTAGCGACATGCGCCAATTTAATACAGAGCATATTAAAGAGGCCATTGAGTGGAATAAAGGCTCCAAGGTGTTCACGAGAGATCTGTGTATTGGGCTAAGCCAACTGACGAAGCTGAAAACTGATGACGGTAGCATCATTTCATCTAAGCCTGAAATCCTGAGGGAGATAGGGAGTTTCTATCGACAGCTATTCTCCACGAAAACACCTGTTGAAAGCGAGGCTAAAGAACCCAGAGCCCAGCTTACCCGACATCATACCGAAGATAATAATATCTCGGACGTCGGCCTTAATGAAATTAGTGTGGCTCTTAAACAACTCAAGAACAACAAAGCGCCGGGCGATGGTGGAATCACAACAGAACTTCTGAGAGCGGGCGGCAAGCCGATTCCTAAAATCCTCCAGAAGCTTTTCAATTCTGTCATCGTCCAAGGTCAAACGCCGAAGGCTTGAGGCAGAAGCAAGGTCGTCTTGTCTTCAAAAAGGGTTATAAAACACTCTTGAATAACTATCGGCCAATCTCACTTCTGAGCCATGTCTATAAGTTGTTTTCGAGAGTTATCACGAATCGTCTCACTCGCAGGTTTGACGACTTCCAACCTCCCGAACAAGCCGGTTGTCGAAAGGGTTTTAGTTCCATAGACCACATCCATACGCTGCGGCAGGTTATACAGAAGTTCGGGGAGTATAACCGGCCAGTTTGCTTAGCGTTTGCGGACTATAAGAAGGCCTTTGATTCGATCGAGACCTGGGTGGTGCTACAGTCTTTCTAAAGGTGCCAAGTAGACTATAGGTATATCGAGGTAAAGATAAAGATAAATTTATTCTGTACAAAAATTTAACCTAGCTACATGAATCTTATTAAATAACCTTTTATTTACATATATGCGCCAGACTATCGCAAATAGTGATATATTGTATATTTACATAACTTTAATTAAGGTTAGTAGTGCAAGTTAATCTAGGTGATACTAAACTAAGTAAAATTGCTTACTTGTATCTTAGGTATCCAAATCAGTGCTTATAGCATAATGGTTACTCAACATATTTTCAACATATTTTGTTCAATACCAATGAATTACAATAAAACATGAATACTTAATTATATTACTTAGCATCTTAACTATTATTAATATTATGTAACAACAGATACTAAATTTTCGGTATCATTGTAGTTTAATCCTTTTAACCAGTCTTGTATGGTTTTCTTACATTGAAACTTATTCATAGGATATATACATAGTGAACGATTTATTTTATTATACAAAAAGCTACCAAGAAAGCAACAGAATCTATGAGAGTGTGCAGTTCGAAACCGTTCAGTGGTACAAACAATGTTTGCTCGTCTTTTGCTGGCGTGGAGTGAGGGGATATAGGGCGTTAGTGAATGCTTTTTTGTTACGGTTAGTACTATGAACAACTGGCGTATTGAAAGTGTATTACATTTAGTAAGGAGTTCTGCGGTGTAATTGTGTTTGTGCTGCTAAGTTTAGGACATATACAGGTACTTTCTACCGAGCCAAAACAGTTGTGCGCGAATATTGAACGTGAGTTTAAAGTCGGTTTAGAGTGAGTTATAAGAAAACGTTATGTATTTTGTTTTATCAGTGTTCAGGGTCAGGAAGTTGTTCCTAAGCCATTTATTAATAATAATAATAATAATAATAATTTATTGATCAAAGAAAAATGAAATACAATGGCATTACAAGGCACAACATAAAAAGAAACATAAAAATATAGTAAAGAAATGCCAATATTTGTGATTCCCTAACTTCTAAACTAGGTAATCCTGTATCTTAGGAGTTAGTGATTCCTTCAACATTGAGTGCTTAAATAGTACACACGAATAGCTTCAGTAGCAAATAAGTATACGTAAATAAGTGTATTGAAATAAGTGTACTGTAATAAGAGTTTTACCTTGTAATTATTGTAGTGTGTATTAATTGAAGTGTGTTTTGGGTGTAAGTGTGTGGAGTGAATGGAATGATGTGGTTTTCTTCATTTTAACATATTTTCTATGTCATTGTAATTTAGTGTTAAAAGTAATTCTTGAAGTACTTTTTTAAGTGTGTGTTTCGGTAGGGAGTAAATCGGACTTAGTTTGTTCATTCTATTATATAAGCTACAGCTTAGAGCATTGTATTGTTGTTTGGCCCATGCGGTGCGACATTTTAATGGAGGACACATTTGTGCACCCCTTCGTTTGTTTGCAGTGGCAGTAGAATAAGGTATTGACCGGTGTTTGCGTAGAAGCGTCCTTAGCACAAACAGTTGTCTTACTGAAAGTACTTTACATTCATTGTATAGGTTTGCTGTTGAGAATGTTCGTTTTTTAAAGGTCATAACTTTGAGGATAGCCCGCTGAGCTCGTTCCAATTTTAGAAGAGAGGTCTTAGATGCACCACCCCATACCGGGATACAGTATGAGATGACAGACTGGCATAGTCCTAAATATACCATGAAGAGGGTTTTGTGGTCAGCTGAGTGGCGGAGATTTTTAAAAAGGTAAATGAGGCTTCTGACTCTGGTTGAAAGGGATTTAATTTGGACGTGCCAGTCAAGTCTATCATCTAGGTGTACACCCAGGTACTTTATGGTTTGTACGGTGTCGAGAGGCTTACAGTCACAATTGTTATTGTCTATAGTGGAACAATTATGGATTCTTAAGACAGGAGGAAGTAATTTTGGTTTTGAAATTTTAGCAATGTCAAATTGGACAACTTTTGTTTTGTCTAGGTTAATCGTTAGAAGGTTTCCCGAAAGCCACTCCTTGACACGTCTTAGGGCATTTTCTGCGTGTTTTTTGGCAGATTCCCAGCTATCACCGTAGATCAATAAAGCAGTGTCATCCGCATAAGCAAAAATGTTACAGTTCTGTAGGGACATGCTACATAGTTGATCCATGTATACCAGAAACAGCGTGGGGCCGAGTATGCTTCCTTGCGGGACACCATAACAAATTAAATTCTTGTCACTAATCAAAGAGCCAATCTTAACACTCTGTGTGCGTTCAGATAAGTAGCTGGCAAAGATGTTTAGGCCGAGACCTCGTACACCCAGACGTTCAAGCTTGGATAGTAAGATTGGAACAGAAACCGTGTCGAAGGCCTTGGCGAGATCCAGGAAAACACCATAACACTTAAGCTTGTTGTCTATATTGTTGACTAGATTCGACACAAAACTCAATATAGCATCTTCTGTAGAGACGCTGCTTCGGAACCCGTATTGATTATTAGACAATAACTTGTATTTTTCAAGGTACTTGATTAAGCAGGTATTGAGGTATCGCTCCAGAATCTTAGAAAGGGCTGTGAGGATAGAAATTGGCCTGTAATTTGGAACGAAACCTTTATTTCCCCCCTTGTGAATTGGATGAACTATTGCATGTTTTAGAGATCGGGGGAAGACACCACGTGTGATACAGAGGTTGAAGACATGAGTCAGCGCTGGAGCCAAAGTATCAATGGATTGTTTGATCACCCGTGGTGGAATCTCATCCCATCCAGCAGCACAATCACTGCGCAGACCATGGATTAAATTCCTAACTTCCGTCACATCAATTGGAAGAATGACAAATGAATTGCTCATATGATTATGGCTTGAAAAGTGGTCAGGTTGTGGTGGCTCTGGAGTGGGAGCAATCTTTGCGGCTAGATTTCTGCCAACGCTGACAAAAAATTCGTTAACTCGGTTTACAGCAGTCTTCTCGTCACACGCAATACTCAGGAGTTCTCTGGGGTCGCTTTTGTTTTTTTTCGAATTCGTGATAGTCTTGATTACATTCCACAGCTCCTTTGGGTTATTCTTGGCCTTTTCTAACTCGCATTTTTCGTAGGAAATTTTCAACTTCCTTAGAAGATCGTTACAAAAGTTGCGGTATCTGCAATAAGTAGTCTTTAAAATACTGTTTTTAGGCGAACTCTTTAGCCTAAGATGCATGGCGTCACGGTTACGTATACACCGAAGCATCCCAGGGGTAATCCAGGGTTTAATTATTACGCTTTTACGTGATATTTTAATGACTGTCTTGTGTTGTTCAATTAACGTTTTTATATTTGTGATTAAGGAAAGAGTTCCTTGTTCTGGATCCGTCTCCGTCATAATTTTACCAAAATCGAATTTGTCTATACTTTTTTTAATTTCAAAATAGTCATATTTTGTTATATAATTGGGGACATTTTTGTAGTCTTGTTTTTTTAATTTTAACGACAGTACAGTAGGGTAATGATCAGTAGTTTCAGTTTGGATAACTGTCACTGTTGCCTTATATTTCGTCTTCAACATAATGTGATCTAGACAATTGCCAAGTCGCGTAGGTAGCAGATGTGCTGGTAGGAGTCCCATAGATGACATGAAAGTTAGGTATTCATCACTGCTGCGATTATTATTATTTGGTTTTATGTCCACATTTATATCTCCTATCAGGGCTACAACAAACAGCGCAAGAAGCGCGCTTTGACATTGTCAACAGGGCTATTGACAATGTCAAAGCGCGCTTGGGCTAATGTGAATGTGTCAGCTAATTTTTGACACTAAATAACAAAGCAGTGTCGTCAGCGTAAGATATTATTTTACTATTGTTTGGTAGGGGGAGGAGGCATAAATTATTACCGAAAATCAGAAAAAGCAAAGGTCCTAATATGCTTCCTTGCGAGACACCATATTCGACGGTCAGTTCTTCACTTACTGTATCATCTATCTTAACGCGCTAAGTCCTGTCAGTTAAATAACTTTTCGGAAGATTATGTGCATGACCTCTAATTCCTAAGTAGTATAATTTTTCGAGGAGGATTGGAATTGAGACTGTATCAAAAGCCTTTGCGAGGTCTAGGAATATGGCTAAGCACTTTTTTTTGAGTCTTTGTGTCTTACAATGTAGTCAGTCAGTTCATGCACTGTGTCGTCAGTCGATTTGTTAGTTCTGAAACCGTATTGTGTAGTTGCCAGGAGTCCGTTCTTCTCTAAGTACTTTATTAGCCTATTATAGATAAGTCTTTCTAGGATTTTAGAAATAGACGGCATTATGGCTAGGGGGCGATAGTTGTCAAAGCAACTCTTATCCCCATTTTATGAACGGGAGTGATAAGGGCCTTTTTTAATATATGGGGAAATATTCTTGTTACAAAGCACTGCTTGAATAAATACGTAAGTGGTAGTATTAAGTGTTGCTTGAATATCTTGATGAATGAGCAGGGTATTTTGTCAATTCGAGTAGCACAGTCATTTCTCGGAGTCATGATGATTTTTTCTACTTCAGATTCGTCAGTATCAAATAGGGCAAAAGGTGTTAAGGTACTTATACAAAAACGCCACTATGTCAGTCCGATTACAGGATCAAAGCTCTAATCTTATCCAACTACAATGAGGCGTGAGACAGAGAGGTGTGATATCCCCGAAACTGTTCACTGCTACGTTGGAGGATATTTTCAAGCTTCTGGACTGGGAAGGACGCGATCAATGGCGAGTATCTAACACACCTTAGATTTGCCGATGATATAGTTCTATATGGCTGAGATCTTGGGAGACCTGAACACAATGCTCGAAGATCTCAGTAGTATTTCCCAAAGAGTGAAAAAAAAACGTATATTTGGGGCAGACAGTCCAGTTAGGTAAGTGCAACTTTGAGAAAGAGATCTCTCATCGAATCCAGCTCGGATGGGCAGCGTTCGGGAAATTACAAAATATCTTTGCATCCAAATTACCTCAGTGTGTCAAGACGAAAGTCTTTGACCAGTGCGTGTTGCCAGTGAAGCCGATAGATGCGGGCAGCGCAGGCCCGATCGTCGTGGAGATCATTGGGGGAGGTCTATGCCCAGCATTGGGCGTCATGGGCATGATGATGACTGCAGAGAATGGAGAGGCCAGGGGGCGCCACCAGGTGTAAACACACGATTCATTGCTGATTTTTCGTAAATATAATAAAAGTGAACGGTTTAAAGTGCAAAGTGTAAGAAAACGTTTGTTACTACCATAAATATGGACAATTATTGATTGTGACATAAACTGTTTGCAAATGGTGTTGAAAAAATTATACAGTGCTAAATCTGTGCTGGATCAAAAAGGACAAAGTATATTAAGTAAGTGAATACCCATTACAACAAGTTGATAAACCCGAAACAAAAATTGACACATAGATATTAATTCTGCTCCAGAACTTTGTTGTATTTCTAAAAAATTGTGATAAAAAAACCGTTGTAGATGTTAGACTATTTTAAATTGAAATGAACTTTGTACTACTCAGAGGTACCATAATAATACATACAACATAAAAGAAGAAAGGCACTCATAATTTGCAGTTGTGACGTCAAGTGCACGGTGGCTCAAGGGTTTAAACAGCCTCGCTACAAATCAAGCTTGTCGACTGCACCGAGTTCGAACCCACGGCAACATAAAAAAAAAACTGTGGCGCCATCTAGTGAGAAGGAGCAGTAGTATTTTGCAAATATAGATCCCAGTTCCGTATTCTTCCGCGAGAGGGCAGCAACGGTTCATTTAAAAAAAAAATTGGTACACTCTACGACACGAAATTCTTGTTTAAGAAAGAAACAAACAAAATCTATTCAATGGCAAATTGTGACATACACTAAATAAAACTCCAAACTTTGTTACACAACGAAAGTACAGAATAAACATTTCCACTTATAATTCTTTTGATTCACTGTCTGATAATGATTCTTCGAATCTGTCGGCGACTAACGAAAAGCTAAACCGAAGTTGTCCAGAAGTGCAAGTAAGTCACGGTGAACAGGCAGAGGAATTAAAGGAAAAGAATTATAAATTACAACTAGAACTTGAAGCTGCCGATGAAGAAATAAAGAATTTGCTTTCGGAAAATTATGCATTGAAAAATCGTATCACCAAATTAGAGTCGTTAAATAAAACCCTAACACAAATATGCTCATCGACAAAGAAAGTATCTACAGATATCAAGAAAAAATCATCAAATTTAAAAAAAAGGGTATTGGAATTCTCGAATATTGATAATTCTATCACAGAGCAAGTCGAAAACGGACAGAAAGACTTCGATACTAATCTTGAAAAATTAAATCCTGCAAACAAAGACACTGAAGCCCAAGAAACAAAAACGTATGACGATTACATAACAACAAAGTACAATAACTACAATAAGAAAACAGAAACGAATAACACAACAAATAATAATGAATATCAGCGCGAAAAAAGAAAATTATGTATACTGAGCAGTAACTCCAGAATCAAAATGTTGCAGCTAACTAGAGCTACCCTAGACCACACCAATATTTGCCATTATATTACTCCAGGAGCTGGTATAAATCAACTTCTAAAGGGTATAGAAAATAAATTATGCAATTTTAATTATGACGACTACTGTATTTTGTTTATAGGTGACGCGGACTTTAAAGAAAGTTACAAGTACTCTGAGCTAATTGAACATATTCGAAATAAGTTGCTAAATGTACAACATACAAATATAGTAATTTGTTTGCCCACTTACAGATCTACTAGTTATGCAAATTTATACAATAAACGAGTAGAAATATTTAATAATTTACTGTATCGTGATAATAAGTACTATGAATATGCCTACTTATTAGATAGCAACAAAAAATTGGAATACTGTACAAAAATGTATACAAGGGGCGGCTTAGTGAGTAATTATGGGTATAAAATTATTATCGAAAATCTGAACGAATTAATTAGTGAAATCACGCATTATTATTATTTATATAGCTTGAAAGAACCAATCCTAAACGAACCTAGTACTACAAGTCCGCATAGTTTAAACCTGTCTTGTACGTGCCAAAATAAAAACTTTTTTCGTTAAGGATACAAAAAGTAACGGCATAATTTTAATAGTCTTAACAATATACTTGATTTAGACCTATTTAACACGAGCACGACTTCGATAAGGAATACACTAATTAAGCATTATATTACTTGTATTGTCTGAGAGGCTTTTGTGTTGTTCTGTGATGTTCCTATTTAGTCAAAATTGTTTTATCTCTTGTTTTAATTTAGCCTAGGATCTGTCGTGTTCATTTTTTATTGTGTTTCTATTAGTGAAGACTTTTAAGTGGCTTTATGTTGTTATTGTATTTTCCTATTTTAGTTTTTAGCTGTAAGTCTTCCTTGTTAAGTAAATAAATAAAATAAATAAATAAAATTAATGCATCAAAATATAGCCGGTTACGTCTCCAAAAAATCATTGCTTGATGTCACAATTTCCGAGTTACACTCAATTAAAAAGGGCCCTGACATTATCTGTTTATCAGAGACTATGGTTAAAGTTGGAAATGAAAGTCGTATAACTGTAACTGGTTATGACTTAGCAGCGACTTATTGCAGACAAAACATGAAAAGTAGGGGTGGAACATGTATTTTAATAAACAAAAAACTAAAATTTCAAAAGATTGAAGATTTGAAAAGCTATGCTCAGGATGCAACATTTGAATGCTGCGGTGTTAAGTTACTATCACACAATATTTACATCCTATGTGTGTATAGGTCGCCCAAATCAAATATAAACATATTTTTATCAAAATTAGAAGAAGTATTACATAAATACACAAAACAATCAAAAAGTAAGATTATTTTGGCTGGAGATCTTAATATCAACACCCTAGCGACACAATTGTCAAAAAATGTTAGAATCTTTTTGGACATACTAAAAAATTACAATTTGACATTACATATTACTGAACCGACTAGACTTCATACTTGCATTGACCATACTACTGCTGAATTACAACATTTATATCTGTCTGACCACAACACGGCTCAAATGTTATATATTCCAGTTATTAAAAAAATTGAGCAGACGACGGAATACTTTATAAAGATCAGAGACTATTGCAGCCAAAATCTAAATAGATTTCAAAACTGTCTGAAAGAGCTGTCCTTTTGGGAGACATTAAAAGAGCGCGATTTAAATAGAGCCATGCAATATTTCCATGAAACCTTAAGTTTTTTGTATAATCTCAATTTTCCTGTTAAAATAATCAAAGTATCCAACAAATATAAAAAACCAAAATGGATCACCAAAGGTATCAGGAAAAGTTATAAAACTAAAAGAATACTGCGTTACCAATACTACGCCGAAAAATCGAAAGTTAAAAAACAAAAATATAGGTTATACTCCAAAATTCTGCGCAAAAGTATAAACTTAGCTCAAAAGTTGCACAACGACAAACTCATGAGAAACTCAAAAAACAAAGCAAAAGCTTCTTGGAAAATCGTTAAAAAAGAACTGAATGCTATTAGTAGTGACCAATTTATAAAAGAAATAGTAGTAAATAATGCTATTATAAGTGACCCTATCTCTATAGCGAACGAATTTAACAATTATTTGATCAACTTAACAAATTCAAGTAAAAAAGTTACTAAAAACACGAACAAAAATACTTTGGCAAATAGTATTTATTTACAGCCCGTACAACCAACGGAAATACAGAACATAGTAAGATCACTGAGCAATACAAACTCAACTGGGTACGATGGCATATCAACGAAAGTTTTAAAATATTGTGCTAATGAACTAAGTGCGCCACTTACATATTTAGTTAACCTTTCGTTCGAACATGGTACTTTTCCAGAACTACTTAAAATATCAATTGTTAAGCCTCTCCATAAAAAGGGCACGAAAACTGACATGACTAATTATCGTCCTATCACATTAGTCCCTGTGCTTTCAAAAATTTTTGAGAAAGCAATGAAAAAAAGGCTGCTGGATTTTGCTTCCAAAAACAACATAATTAAACCAGAACAGTTTGGATTTCAGCAAAATAAATCTACTTCGTTAGCAGTTTTCCACTTAGTGCAGGAAATAGTTGAGAATGTAAACAAAGGTATACCAACAACTAGTATATTTTTTGATATGACTCGCGCCTTTGATTTCATGTCCCATGATTTACTTCTCCAAAAGCTAGGTAATCTTGGAATTAGAGGACTAGCACTTGACTGGTTAACCTCATTTTTAAGTAATAGGAGTCAGGCGGTAGAAATCAGTTCGCTAGATAGTAATTTTCACGTAGTTTCAAATGGATCGTTATATAGAGTAAATGCATGTGGTGTGCCTCAAGGTAGCGTTCTCGGACCAATTTTATTTCTACTCTACATTAACGACCTACCTGACATAACACAACACAGATGTGTATTATTTGCAGATGACATATCTATAACGATACCATATAAGGACAATAAAGTAAACTACGAAACGGACATTAATAATACAATTGCATTAGTGGTGGATTGGCTCAATAGTAATAACTTGACATTGAACTTTAGTAAAACAAACTTCATTCAATTTGGGACTATCAGACATAATAAGTTAGAACTGAACATTAATTACAAAGGACAAATCTTACAAGAATTAGAACACACAAAATTTTTAGGTGTAATGATTGACGATAAATTTGAATGGAAGCTACATGTTGATACAATACGGAATAATCTGCATCGCTATGTTTATGTTTTAAGAAGGCTACGTAATACTTCTACTTTATCTACAACTTTAGAGGCATATCATGGCTACGTAGCATCCTTACTTCGATATGGATTGGTTGTATGGGGGAATTCAACGGATGTGAATAAATTATTTGTAGCGCAAAAAAAATGCGTCAGGGCAATGTGCGGTTTAGGACCCCGACAATCATGTAAACCTGTATTCAAATCGCTTAACATCTTACCGCTGCCCTGCATGTACACATTTGAAGCGTCTAAATTTGTGAAGTACAATAGTAAGCTCTTTAAAAAGACTCGAGACGTTCATAACAGAAATATAAGGAACCTTGACAGGTTAGTGTGTAAAAGTAATACCAAATTAAGTTATTACCAGCGACAATGCGGGGCCATGTGTGTAAAGATATATAACGCTTTACCATCAGACATGAAATTGATAAATAATAATCTTATGTTCAAACGTAAGTTAATGTCGTGGCTAAGAAACAAAAATTTCTACTCAATTAAAGACTTATTTGATACTAATTTTAATAATCTGACTACTTAATTTAAGTTAATTTAATTTGTTGACATACCAAAACTTACTTTTTATAATAAATGTTAATAAGTATGTGAGTAATTGCTATTAGAATTGTTAAATTATAAAATATAGATGATAATGTATTATTTGCATGCCAAATTTTTGGTGAAATATGAGGACTTCTATTATTATGTATTATGTGTACCACCTTGTAAACCATATTTAAGGCAAATAAAATTTCATTTCATTTCATTTCATTTCATTTCATTTCATTGCACTGTGGTCTATGTGTACGTTTGTGGTGTATATGGATACACTTAGGTATATATAATAATAAGTCACCAGGCAATAAGTAATGAGCATTCTTACATGTGTAAGAATGCTCATTACTTTTTATTTTAGTTATAACTAACGCACATTGGTAATTTTTGAGGTTTTGGCAGCTGAATTTTGTTTTTGAAAAATGTCTATTTCGTTGATTTTGCTTAACAATAAAACTGGAACCAGACAATTAAGAAATGCCCATAATGCCTATACGAGGGCTGCTACTTATGTATCCGGAAAATAAAAAATAAGCAAACATGTATGACTAAATATAGTTTTATTGTTTTTCAAAGTATTCTCCACGATGATCGATGCACTTTTGCATCCGTGTAAACCAATTTTTAAAGCACTTTTGCCACTCTGACTGAGGTATCTCCAAAACGTGTTGTTTGAAGGCGTCGACTGCATCTTCACGGGTCGAAAATCGTTGACCACGTAATTTATTCTTTACATTTGGGAATAAATAAAAATTATTCGGTGCCAAATCAGGGCTGTACGGTGGATGACCAGTTAATTCCACATTTTGACCTTCCAAAAACTGAGTTGTTACGCGTGACGTATGACAGCTGGCATTGTCATGGTGAAGAATGATTCTGCGTCGCCGGTTGTTTTTTCGTATTTCTTCAAATACCTCAGGCAAACAAATGGTCGTGTACCACTCCGAATTAACCGTTCTACGATTTTCTAGTGGCACTGTAGCCACATGGCCATTAATACCAAAAAAGCAGGCCACCATTTGCTTCATAGTGCTTTATGCACGAGTTACTTTCGTAGGGTTCGGCTCATTTTGAAACACCCACACAGTTGATTGTTGTTTAGTTTCGGGATCATACGCATAAATCCAGGATTCGTCACCTGTGTAGATATTATAGACAGCCTTTGAGTCACCACGGTTATATTTTTCGAACATTTTCTTGCACCATTCGACGCGAGCATCTTTTTGATCCGTAGTTAACATATGCGGTATCCAACGCGAACAAATTTTTTTTACAGCTAAATATTCATGCACAATCTTATTAATGCTCGTCATACAAATGCCCAGAGTCGCCTCTATCTCGCGATATGTAACATGCCGGTCATGCATTATAAGTTTTCGCACAGCTTCAATGTTTTGTGGTACAACGACCGATTTCGGGCGACCCTCCTTAACCTCGTCCTTGAGCATACTACGTCCACAATTAAATTCACTAAACCAGTGATACACAGTGCTTTTTGATGGAGCTTCATCACCAAAAGTTAAATTGAGTTGATCTATGCACTGTTGTTGCGTTAAACCACGCCGAAAATCGTAATAAATCATGGCACGAATATTTTCACGAGTAAGTTCCATTTTCGCAGCGAGATGACATTTTAAACCCGCCAAAAACAAAAGACTAGCGACACAAGAAAAAAAAATAAAGCGGCCAGTATTTTTAAAAAACTTCAAATTTTGCTATGGAGGTTAGATATAGCGTTAAAAAAATTCGGTATTCTGGATTCCGGATACATAAGTAGCAACCCTCGTACAAACCACGAACCGACATCGGTACTGAGAATATTGGGTACGAAGTTGCCAATTGTATTCATAATAATCTTGCCCCACAGCATAACAGCAAGAGGGCTGGCTCCGCAGCTCCGCGGAATAAAAAGTATTAAGTACCAGGGTCTCGGGTCCGACGACCTTTTTATAGCCTTTGGAGTCGAAACCCTTGACTCGTGGGGTCCCAGTGCCCTTCATCTGTACAAAATTTTATCAAAAAAATTAATAGAATGTCTGGAAAACCCAAGGACGGCAGCTACCTTGCCCATCGCATTAGCATAGCAATACAAAGGGGAACGCTGCCAGCATCTTGGGCACCTTTCCGCGGGGACACAATTTTATTCATATAATTTAAAAATCCCAGTTTTACATTCTAGTTTTTGAGCTTTTATTGTCTTTTTTACTTTACCTGTATATTATCAAAATAAAAATATATCACACACAATCTTCCAAAGTATATCAAAGAAATACAATCATTCTCTTTATTTAAAAATAAACTAAAATTTCACATGATAAAATGTAATTCACTTTTATTGTTTGTCCATACGTAATGTGAACTCTCCGTGTGGGCCTCTTGTTGTAATAATAAAATATTTCTAACTACCTACCTACATTAAAAAAAAACATTAATTACTCCTAATTATTGTTGATATATGTCTAGCATAATTATTTCAAAACATAATTTTTAGATTATGCAATAGCATTGTGTAAATGTGAATATATTCTAATATGTTTGTAACGGTTCTGATGCAAGTTCATTTTATAAGCTTATTTATCTAATAAATTTTCATTGTAAATGAATGTTTGTATTCTGTTTTAAGAAATAAATGTCTTAAGCCATGTATGATAAGACGAGCAGAATGCCGAAAATATAATATAAATATACCGTACGTTACCATGCGACTTAATATTTAATGGTTCAAAAAAAGTTATATATTTGATGTTAGTGAATACAAAGGAAGCTCTATTTTTCCTTAATCTCTATTTAAAAGCCAGAAACAAATATTTTTTTTTACTTTATCAGCCTCTCCGCCTTTGCTTTAATTGCGCAAATCCTCTTAGGGAGATCCTTTTCGATAGAATCTTTTTTATTTTTCAGTAACGATTCCCGGCGAGATGATGTAATTTAAGATACGTAAAATCAGCTTACTACTATAACTTTTCCAAAAACAATCTTATTTCAATGTAAGCTTAAAGTATGCTTATTATAATATTACTCATATTCGTACTATTTATGACAAACCTATCAACCAAGTAATGTATTATTGCTAAAGTGACTGAAAGATCGAATGATTTCCCAATATTGTCTATTCACTACTAAAAATTGGACAGAAATAACGCTATTTGAAGTATATCGTAGAGGGAGAATAAAAAAAAAGAATAGAGAAGCTTCTCGCGTATACTGAAAAGGGATACCAACAGAGTACCTATAAATTCTGGGTTGTCTACTTTTAAAATTTTACCCCGTTAAAGAAATTGAAATAAAAATGAAGTCATTTACCTGCTTGAGAAAGCAGAGGGTCGTAGGTTCGAATCCAGACTCGCACGTCTGAGTTTCTCGGAATTTGTGCGAAATTTAATTTGAAATTTATCATGAGCTTTTCGGTGAAGGAAAACATCGTGATGAAACGTTGAGGCAGATTCAAAGTCCTCGGAAAACGTATGCAGTCCCCAACCCTCATTGGGCCAGAGTGGTGGACTGTCGCCTAAGCACTCGCCTGAGGGGAGACCTGTGCCCAGCAGCGGGACGTATGAATGGGTTTATGATAATTATGAAATCTGTCGAGTCTAAGGAGAGAGAATCCGCCAGACCACATTTAACTTGGTTGAGTTTTAGTAACTAAATAAAACAATTATGACAAATCATTACTTTTTTATTGGCCCTTGAACAATATTAACTTAGTATACATATTTCGAACTGAAAAAGTATTGAAAAGTAAAAAAAATACAATATTTAAAATGACCCATACATTGGGGAAAAGATAGTGGCAAAAGCACGGTATCACGGTCTAATTTCATTTATACGTTATTTATTTGATCTCTCTTTCTCGCGTATCATAATCACTGCTGGTAGAAGCGAGATGAACATATTTGACAAAAGTAAGATATTCTCCTTATTTTAGGAGGTTTATACGATGCAAACAAAAATCTTTCAATCAAGAAAAACACTTCAAATATCATCTAAAATAAAAGGAATAAAACAGTAAAAACATTTCTATTTTTATTGTGATTTCAACATTGACTTACAAACAAATGGACGACGGGTCTAATACAAAAACTACGAAAAAAATGTCCCAAGTCAACCTATTTAAGCGTAGTGACATGTCAAGGAATATGAAAAAAGCTAAAACATTGAATTTAAATTGTAATGTCATCGCAGTACTGTCTAATTTTGTTTGCTTCGCTGTCAGTCGAACAAACGCAGACTAGAGCGTGAATGACGCTCTGTATACGATTTTAACGCCCTATAAGTTCGGACATTTTTTAGCGCGGACCCGACGTCCATATAATTGTAAGTCAATGGATTTCAAGCATAACTTCTAAAATTTGATATGGTTACATAGCTAGTGTAAATACAATTAGTATCTATGCATTTTAATGCTTACCTGGGATGATGAAATTTGGCAAATGTTATAAGCGCGGAGCGAAAAACACACAACCATCTCACACGACTAAACGCGGGGTCCTATGGGGCCCACAGGACTCGAACCTTGGCGAACGTTAACGAAGACTTATGAGTGCCGTTTGCACAAATACGAGCATTGGGAACGTCCAGTGTATCATCGCTCTCATTACCCGCGGGCTCTCAATACCCCACGTTCCCCTACTACAAGCAAACAGGTCTCGCACAAACAAAAGTCTACAACACTAGCTTATTTTTACAAATACACAGAAAAAACACTCATTCATGTCATGGCCGTACACAGAATAGGCCTGTAAAAATAAATCGATTCTCATGAATATACTAGAGACGGAAAGTTATCGACGTGACGGTGTCGATATGTATTACGTACTGGTTAATCATGTACTTATATGAAAAATGTAATTCCACCCTTGGCTAAACTGGATGTAGTGAATTTCTTTTTCCAATTTTGTGTGTAGTGTAACAGTGGTATTGTTTTACTTGTATTTGCTAGAGGAGATTGCCAATTGACTTACCAATAAATGGATGACAATAAATACAATCCAAGGTCTAATCCAAAAACCGCGAAAATATGTCCGGAGTTTTTTTTTCAGTTTATGGCTTTTCGCGGTCAGCGTTGGAGACAATGACAAGCATGGCCGGAATTAACCTCAACAAACGTAGTGACATGTATAGAAAAATTTAAAAAACTAAAACATTTAAATTTACATACTTACATAATTAAAATTTAATTTAAACTGTAAAGTCATTGCAGTATAGTTTGTTTTTGTTTGCCACAATTTAAACGCCCAAAAATTATCCATATTCAGCTTCTACTGGAAATAACAAAATGCACCATATTTAGTTTCTAGTGAAAACTACTTGAACACAAGAGTGATGGAATAGTCTTAATGTTAATATTAATCAATTTTATAGTATTATGTTGAATTTTATACGAATTCACTTTAAGTAATAAGAGTTGTGCAGATACATAGGTGTACATACAAATATTGTTAATGTAAAAATAGCTGTGTTTCTCTGTTGGTAGTTATGACGTGCTATAAGAAATGTATCGATGATTCGAATTTCTAGATTCCAACTAGAAGTAAACTCAAAGTTTCATAATCTCGAAGCCCGATTAATAACAAAACCGTTATACTTTCTGGGGATTTTGGTTGCTAATCACAAAGAAAGGATTAAGTTAGTTTGTTTTATAATATTCCTAAAATAACTAAAAAAAGTACATTTGGGATTACAAAAATTCGGGCAAACATTACTTCGGCTAAATGTATTTTCGGACTTCTGATTGATAACTCCGAACAGTAAAACGAATACAACAATATTTGGTTAGTTACTTATTACTAACATTTAATAAAAAGTCATTTTAAAAATAAGATTAACTTTAAATCAACTCTATAGTTTCTTTGTTCTAAATCTAAATATTTCAATTGCTTGTGGTTCCAAAATTGAAATTGACGTAACGAGTCTCTTTCTTTCTTTTGCGCATAGATTTCTTAGATAGAGTCTTGTGTAGATAGGTTAGCTATTTGGTTATTTTTATTGCTTTTGTAATTCATGTGTATTGTATGTATGTACTCGTATATGTACTTTTTATTTTAATTTTTTTCTTACAGTACGGCATGATTTATGATGATTCTTAGAATAGTAACGCATAGAAACCTAGCCCGCACACGCTAAGTGAGGCAAATTGAAGCGCGCCAAAAGGGCCTACACGAGCGGGCGGGCCTTCAGTGCTCAAGATCAACTTGCACCGCGAACAGCTCCAGAATTTTAGCTAAAAATGACGAAATGTGCGGTAAATGAGTGTAAAAATACGTCAGACAAGCATAACGTAGATACTAACATCACATTCCACAAGGAAGTAACGCGTTTCAACTTGTATTTTTATATGAATATTCACTAAATCCGAAAATTAACCTACTACTAAAACTAGCCTACATGAATTTGATTTTTGCCTCACTTGTGACAGTTCGTTTGATATGAAACTATCATTCTATGCGTTATTATTCTAAGTGATGATTTATATTAAACAATTACAATTTATTTTCATTATTTGTAATTTATTATTGTTAAATATACAATACGACGGAGAAATCAATTTGAATAAAGTCGTTACATAACCTGTCGATAAAAATAGGAGCCAAAAGAGCGCGTCGCTTCTCTATAACGAAAAAACAGCGTTCATGAAGTACTGCATTTTTTGTATATAGTTACCTGTTAGTAATTAGGGAACTTCATAGGCATGATTATGTCAAATGTTTTCAAATATTTTTTATGTAGTCGATAAATTGAATCAATGTGATCATTGTGAAAAAAATGTCATAAAATAGAAAATTGGCAATTTATGTAAAAAATAGGCTTTTGTATGGAATGTAATTCCACCCTCGGCTAGACTGGACGCAGCAGAGATTTTTATGCAAGTATGTAGAGCGCAAGACGACATGTTTCGTTATAAGTACAATTATAGTCTGGTATCAACTGTTAGTTTCGAAGGAGCATATAGATGGCGCTGTCATAATTTTACGCAATAAACTTCGCGTTAACGATACATTATTTCCTATGTGCTATTAAATAAAAAATAAACAAAACATTGAAGAGATATATGTAAATAAATAAGTTCAACTTAACTTTTAAGACAATTAAAGACAATAAAACTGAAGATAATATTGTTTCCATTGCATCCGTGTAACTATTTTAAGATTGCTAAATTTGACATAAGAGCAATATTACTTTAATGTTAAAGTCGCGTCATAGTACGAACTGAGTGAACGAATAGTCACAAAGCTGCCAATAAAATATCATAGTTTTAAAATTACAATAAGTATATATAATAATAAATAAAGTAAGCACTTTAAGCGCATTATGGTACGAAAAGTCAATGTAAGGTTAAAGTAATATTGTCTTAAGAGGTTTTGGTAGGCCACCTGACTGTGTTAACGGCGGCTTTATCTAAGCAGAAGAAGGTCCGAATGTCTATGGCTAATTAATGTTATTGTTAAAAATATCCAACTTTCAAGGAAAATTTTCACAAAAAGAAGAACTCTTTTATTTTACTTCAGGATGATCATTTTTCTTTTAGATTTTTTTTTTTCAACTATAACTTGAAAGGAAACTCTTAATAGACAGTGAATTATTATTAAAAAATGTTATGAAATTTCGATTGAAGTACACGTAGATGCCGTGTAATTAATTAGCTGCGAATTCTTGTCCATTAGATAAGAAGTCCGCTTTGTTTTCAACAATCTTAAAAAATTCAAAGGAATTGTATTGACAATTCCTTTGAATTTTTTCTTCAGCAATTTTGAACATTAATAATAGCTCAGCGATTAGTGGAACGTCACGATATTGGTGCTAGTTCCAATAATTGAATTAAGTTTATTAGGTACGCTGTGCTCTCACTCGCTTCTTTGTTGAGATGTAATAAATTCATCTTCTTTTGTTATACGATTCTTAGAAGATACGAAGTGTTCATTTCTTTATTTAACAATTTCTGAACGATTTCTTGAATTAGTTCATTGCTCTATAAGTATAGCTTGTCATCGAAGAGATCTTGATGTGTAGCGTAGTAGAGTCTGAATTGTAGAAGGGTTATGTGAAAAGAAAAAAGCCGAGTTATCCCACGTAGGAATCTTTTTATGGTCGAGTGTGCTTTACAGTATACTAAACACCCATGGTTACATCAACTTTACAGTTTTAGCCAAGAGTAGTGTCACGTAATTTAGCTTGTAGAACTCACATTCCTTGAAACGTTCATCCTCTACAGTTTACTACGTGCTACAAAGAAAGTTAAAAAATATTACTGTCACGAACTAGTTTTGGCGTTAGGTACACTTGTGCGTGTCCAGTATAATTACATTAGGTGTATGGGGGTTAATGGCGTCTACGGATTGTTATTCTTCAGTAAAATAAGCGGCGGTTAACTCCCCACGCGTCGCACGGTATAAATTGAAATCGTGTAGTTAACCAGTAACTAAATTAACGCGCGCCGTCATGATATGATCGTAACTTCGCAGGAGTATAAAACGGTTAATCCATAAAACCACAGGGAATTCAACCTAAGTAACGTTAAATAATTGAAGGTAATCACAGATGTTTTAGGAATACACTGTACAGCAATAGATCAAAAGATGCAAAAATATAAACGATCTCGGTGATCGAACGTTCCTGGTTTCGTTTCTCAATAGAACTAACCTGGGAAATTAATATTAGTAAATTGGTTCTAGTGAGGGTGTTCTGGGCAGTACCCCGAAGTGAGTTTCGATACTCTGGTGGTTGGGAATTTCCTAGTTAGAGACTAGTCAATTGGTGCCGTTTTTTAGGACGGTATGTTTATTATTGAACTGTAAACAAATTCTTTTATTAAATTGTTTTGTAAAGCATTCACTTTTCACTCTTTAATTAATTCCTTTTACGAACTTTTTAAACAGATATTGAGTCTGCTGATAATTTTATAATACATGCCCACTTTACATGCAATTTGTATTAAGGAACATGATTGAAATTGACAAAATCCTTTATTTGAACCAGGTTTTACAAACCTTGAATTCCCACGTAGCATAATAAAGTCGATTACAATGTCCAATTCCATGCAGACAAATTTGTTTCCAATTAGCGCACTATAGTAATAATTTTATTAAACAAACGCATAAAGAAATAAATTTGTTTAATAAGCTTATTGTTTTGACTTAATTATTATTTCCTAGCCTTCCTTCATTTAGATTCATATCACAAAAAACACGTGATTAATCTATAACACGATATTTTGTTGTTGCATTTATAGCTTGAATAGTTTCTAAGCATTTTCTGTGGTCGCGCCAGAAGAATGTCTTTAATTATTAATACAAAGAAAGTTCGAACACTCAGAAAAAATTCCTTCGATCCGGCCAGATTCGAACCGACGTCTTCTACCTTACAGTGCCAGACGCTATAATAACTAAGCCACGGAACGAACGGACCTCACGAATTTTTCTATGTGCTTGTTGTCGTGTCTTTGCATTTGGTTTTTCAACGACTTTTTTAGTCATAGCGCCATCTATGAGAAATCCATGAAAGTTTTCTCACCTTTACAGCTACCGACCCTGGCGAGAGATGTCGCTATTCACTGTATTTTATTTTTTTTAAATTGATATTCAATTGTTTTTTGTGAAATTACTACCTATCACTAGTTTGTTATAATTATTAATACAAAGATCGAAAACTCAGAAAAAATTCCTTCGATCCGGCCGGATTCGAACCGACATCTTGTAGCATACCGTGCCAGACGCTATACCAACTAAGCTACGGAACGAACCAGCGGACCTCACGAATTTTTCTATGTGCTTGTTGTCTGATCTCGATGTGCTTCTTCGTGTCTTTTTACGTTAAGAACCATATTAGTTTTAGTTGACATTTTTATTACTCCAATTTTTAAGTTTCCGGCTGATTACACACGGTACCGTAACAACAGCGGTATCGCCACCGCTACGACGCCGCAGTTGTAATCGCCTTTGCTTTTGTTTACACACTTTCATAGACGCACCACCACGGCGGCGTCTCGCATATGCTGTAGTCGCGCCGCTCGTGTTGCGGTATGACGCGACAACTCTTGCAGTCCCACGGCGACAAAAAAGGCCGCCGCCGCGGCGCCATGTGTAATCGCAGTAATCAGCCTCCTACTTGCTGTCCTCATCGCAGCTTAGAAGCCGTCAATCACAATACCGTCTATAAACCTTGTGTGGTTTTGTGTTTACTACGTTCTGGTAGTAATGTCGTCGTATGGTCAGAGACTGCTTATTCAGTATATTCGCAGCTAACCGTCATATCTGATGGCCGATCACTATCTGTGTATGACCCGCTAGTAGCCTCAGTTCTATACTACGTATACTAATTTTTAAAATCATATTTCCGAAATATAGACACGTGACAATTCTAGCAGCGTTAGCATTTCAATTTGCTTGAAGGAAGGGATAGCAATTTGTTAAATTTGTCCCTCACAGGGAGAGGCGATTTTTCTAACAATGTAAGTATTTAATACAGGTTTCAGGTCACGGACCGGGTGATCCTGTGCCTGATTCAAAGTGAATGGACGCCCTCGTGTCACGTTGAATGCATCCGGACCCTTCGCGGGCGTGACCTTACCATTTACCTGACTTGCCAATCAATGTACGTATTATGTATGGAATATACCTGATACGTGCAGATAAAATTGTGTCAATCGGACGGTGGACGGTGAATTCTGCAAAGGTTGTAATGGCATTATATGGCTGAGATTAAAGTTTAAGGGATTATTCACATTGCCGGGCATGAACCGTGTCACACCCGTGCCGGAGACGGGCCACGGGTTGGAAATGCTACGAACATTTTATATGGACGGCCGAGAGACCCATGAGCTGCTTACGAACACGTCCGAGCCTTAGATTCGGTCCACCCTCGCATCGGCTCGTTCTAATAATATGAACATTCTTCCGTGTCTCGACTATGTTGCGATTTACATACAGTGAGTGAGTATAAGTTTTTTTCTAAAATGGAAGATGAAAAATTGTACGAGTGCGTAAAAAATTTCCCAGTGCTATATGATATGACCGAGCCATCCTAAATATTTAGATAACAAATACAAAATTACAATATGGACTACAGTAGCCTGTGAATTAAATGAGTCTGATCGCTAATTAGGTATTTCGATTATTAAAAAACGTGAATATGAAAATATTTTGAGGTTTTATTGGTGACTTCAATTTTGTATTTTGTCTGGCAAGAGCAGGTGTTAATTTTATGAGTAACAACTGGAAGTTTTGTTTTGACTTTTAAAAATATTACTTAAATTTGTCTTCATCATCTACTAAATATTTGTAGAGCGTAACAAAATCTCCTTTTGATGTTAATTTTTCCATCTTCTTTTTGAATTTTACACTGTACTTCCTCTTCAATAGCAATTGCAATAGCTGCCATCTCTAATAGCGAAAAGTCCATATTTTGTTAATTAACACTTGTCACAATATTACGTTCGTATCCGATTGTAAACCGTGCCGTACTGCGCGTACTGACTCGGTCTAGTGTAAATGTGTAGCACATCCGAGGGTCGGGTGACTCGAACGTCTCTCGGGCCCTGATAAGTTTTTGGAAGGTTTAGCACTTGCGATTTTGCAACACGAAGCGTCTTAGTTTAAATATAGTGAAGTGTTTTTCTTGATAAATTAACTCATAGTAGTTATCAATATATTATGATATATCTTATTTCTTAATTTACAAGGAATATGCGGTGGCACATGCCTTAACAACAAAGCCCTCTTATTAACCCCTACTGTGCATAAGTGTAGAGCTCCTCTCAAACGAGTGGCAGGTTTTAAGTAGGTACCTTGGACACTGGGTCACCGAGAACGTCCTTGATGATTTAAATATGGAGAAAGAGAGCACAGGGTATTAGTTGTACGTTATAATATGTTATCCCGAAGATTTGGTGCTGTGGATGGGGACGTTAAAGCTACCCCTTTCAGGGCGTTTTGTCAGACCTTTTACACGTGCAGCCTGTGCACAAACTACACTAAAAAGGTGGCCATTGCTCTGCGTGTTCAGTATAATAGTAGGTTTAGGATATAGTTGGGACTGCCACGCTTTTGCAGCGCTTCAGAATTGTCGAAAACGCGTATTGACAGCTTTAGTGCCATAATACGCAACACAACTTCCTCCTTGATGCGTTGCGTGCGTGACAGTTTCTTTCGTTTTTGATTAAATTCAGTATAATTATACTTAACAAAGGACAAAATATAATTCGCATGTGATTTAAAAAAAATGAAAGAAATAACAATCCTTCAATAACATTCATATAAAACACCTACCAATAACATACAAATTAATGTTACATTGAATGCTAAATCAAACTTAAATTAACATGCATGGAATCTACATAACTAAATAGAATATAATAGTGGTGCGATGGCGTGGAATGAATTTTGATGATCTCTATTCAGTAGCGCCATTCGGGTAGCAAGTCACAATTGGAGTACGGGCCGTAAGTAAGATAACACTCGTCACGTGACACTGTTGTCTGACAAATTTACATTCGAGTCGCGAGCTTAACCCGCTCGAAAATTTTGTTGGGCCACTAAACGAGCCAGTTGAGAAATTGTTGCTAAACTCTTCTGCTATAAAGTGTATAATTATACCGCGCGCGGAACGGGGAGGTTTCCGTATAAAATTAAATGAAAGTGGAAATTTATTTGGTGTTCTCGATGTGATTTTAGATTTTACCATCCCTGACTCGACGACACACGATGGTAGGCGCGATAGTGTCTGTAATTATATTGTCAGTTAATAATATAGCTAGAGCTCCTGGTCGAATACTAATTATAAATGGTACTAAGTTTGTGGAGTACCATGAGGGATCATGTCGGCTACTATGGTTTGTGGTTTTTGTTGTAGCCCATAGTATCTTTCTGATGCATCTGGTTTTTCAATTGTACATTGGATATTTTAATTTGTTCCCGAAATATAAATCTAAATCGTAAACCCCCAGACAAATCATATTCTTGCCGTTGTTTTAGGCTAGTAGTACAGAAAGTAGATCACCATAAGTCAAGGGAAAGGAGTTACGTCTAGAAAATTTATTGTATAAAAAGCTTACAAACATCCAGTGCTAGAGCACCTATAGCGTGATTTTGCAAAACGATAACTTGCGAAGTATGCTACTACTTCTATGTAATGAATGCCTAACAGCAACAATCTTTCCTGATGCCGTGAAAGTAGGCCGTATACTTTTACATAAGAAAGACGACAGACACCACGTAAATAATTATAGATCGAAATTCACACTGTCTATTGTATCTAAAATTTTAAACTTAATGTAGAAAGAAAAATTACAAAACTTTTGGAGGCAAGTAAATTGTTAGTAGATTGCCAGTATATTTTTAAAATAGGTGGATCCACAGAAATTGCAATAGGAAAGGTCATTAAAATAAAAAAAATCAATGGACACCAAAGCCTTTACTAAAAAACTGATACTGTAGAGTACAAAACAGACCCATTTTCTGCACATTGCCAAGATTTGCCAAAAACTCCCATTGGCAAATTATACCTTACTCAAACTGAAATCACAAGTGTTATACGTATATTATCTTCATATTCAATAAATTATAACGTTGAGATGTTGAGAAAATATTGATCTTGCAAACGCGAACAATACGAATTATCATGTGTATTCATAAACGAGTATCTGCTAGAGAGTACTTAGGTAAATATAGAATAATGACTGTATTTTCATTGTGTGTATATATTATAATGTATAGATTATTACAGTGACTCACGAAACAAAAAAAAATATTGCGAAAAGTGATCTTTTAGCAATATTTTTTTTTGTTTCGTTTTTTTAGTGTTGTTTGACTTACATACTATATTCTGTGATGAGTAATAAAAAAATTATTATTATTGTATACAAACATAACTCAATATTACGGATCAGAATTAGGATTTTACAAAAGTAACAAAAAACGTTAAGTCTATGGTGGCCGTCTCTTCTTCCGTCTACTACTCTCCTGCTTGCATCTTAGAGTGATGTGGAGTGAGTACATTCGTATTCGGAAGCAATTTCAAGACAGTGGCCTTTGACTACGATTGATCCCGGATCAAAGTTATCATTGATCATAACTACCTCAAGTAATAAATAAGATAAGATTACTAAGAACCTTAAAACTAAGACAAAAGTTCAAACATTTGTATTGACTATCACGTTTTACGGATTTATGGGAAGGCCAAGTCCTTCTGCTGCGGATGCGATAAAACTCATGGAAACTCATGGAGAGTATTTTCTGAACGGATCGTTCGCATTGTTATTATCAGCGCAGTGACTGCGCTGCTACTAAGTTTCTTCGCTAATTTCAAGGCCCATATTTGTTGGTTTTGTCCGGACTCAGGTGCTGGTGCATCGCGGTCCGACGACAAGTATAAAGTGTACAACTTCCGAACGCTATTCATGATTCATCGCTGCACCGATGCGTTGTCTGAACTATACCACTCTAACCTAGTTGCAAATTCTATATCTATGGTTGCAAACAACAATGGAATCTTTTACTATAAGGCGAAGTTGTAATAATTTGATCTACACAAATAGTAACTTTTTATTTTTTTAAATTTAATAATTTGAATCAGGCAACTATGGCCCTTACAATATATATTTTGAAATATATATTGTACAAATATATAATATTAAATACATAATATGAAAAGTAAATTACTAATCTATAGGAATTGCATTTGTCAGTGACGTGTGGCCCATGGCGTCAGGTAACCGGCCGCGGAATCCCCGATACACGACGACACCCTTCGCCCAAAACTCCTCGTTCATGAAGGTCGATAGATGTTCGGTCGACATTCTCACCACAAACGAATTAAAATTCACGTTGTAGCAGGACTCCAACCGTTCGACCCTCAGGGTGTATTTGGCTTTTAGTCTCATGTACTCCACTATCTACTCAGAATTCATAGCGCAATGCAGTCGCGACAAGTACAGCAGCGGCGTTGATATGGCCGGACGCAGCAGAAAGTTCGATCCTGTCGGAGCTGTGCCACTTAGGTTACGGCAGATTGATTTCTTCTTCCTATTCTCCTTTGTGGAACCGTCATCGTCGCACCGGTCCATCTGCTGCTATGATTTTGCAACTTCCTCTTGCCGCAGCTCGAGTTTCGAACAGACGTTGAATAATAAAAACGTTAATTTACTTCGCAATATCAAGTAACTTTAAAAGTTGCCCGAAAGGTTAGCATCATGGGCGCTGGATAAGGAGGTCCCGGGCGCAATGCCTGGTAGGACCCATTTTAAAAAAGCTTTTATTTTTATTTCTTTTTCATTCATTATACTTATCATAAGGTGTACACAGTTAAAATTTAGTTGGAAAACTAAAATATTTACTTGCAAATTACAGCCCGAAATATCAAAACAACGATAGCAAATGGTTTATTGATATATATTGTGTACAGATGGTGTATTCAATTTCTTTGCAATTCCAAATATATTGCAGTATGCCATACAATACGGAACTTGTGTTTCGTAGCTATTTAAAAGGTGTTCTGGTGTAAAGTGTCGTTTAAATCTGTGTCAGAATCAGCATTCCTTCCTACTCCGCCTGATCTCAAAAAGGAAGCTTTTTGGCAGTAGTTTTTACCAATTATTCAATGCAGCGACTAAATTTGAGGTTAGATGATAAGTACAAACTAAGTTGCTATTTATATTCATGTGTTTTGTATTTACGCTTTTGCAATCGGTTCAACCGCGTCACCACACAACTATCCACTTTATGTTTAAGACACGAGGAATCATCAGCAGGTATGATAGAGTAGCAGAGAGGATAGATTACTGACCTACGTAGCATTAATAACCTGAAGAGCAAACGTGTACCCATCTACAATTACACAAATTGAGCCGTTCCTCAACTCCGTTGGCTAAGGGCTTATTTAACAGGCTGTCGTGGCAGAGTCTATCTATAAAGCCTTTGAAATATGGAGACTTACTTGGTATAATAAAGTCACATGTGATCAAACTTTAATGGTGGTTTTTTACATGAAACTCATAGAAGTAATACATATATACAGTTATACACATAATTTGTTTATGATGTTAGTAATATAGCCCTGCGAGGTTGTTAGTATTTTACCGCTTTACCGCTTTTACCCTGTATAAGTGAAATTTCATAAATCTCCTTTTTTAAACTGCCATATTTTGAAACTTTTTTGACAAATTTTTGAACTTTACCGAAGTCCCGAGTTCGATTTCCGGTAAAACTCATTTGGGAAATAAACTTTTTTGTTTCTGGTCTGGGTGTTCTAGGAAGTGCCCAAGAATTAAGAGCTCTGTTACTCATAGTACTGGGAATTCCGTAGTTTGAGACCAGGCAATAGGAGTGGTTATCTGGCACATAGTAAAAAAAATCGTTTGTAGAATCATCAAACTTCTTTTTTACTGAAAAGCTCTTATTTTGCAGATGTTTCCTTACTACACATATTTTTACAACTACAACTACAAATATTTTAATAATAATATTTAAGATATTTAAAAAATATATAAATTTACATAAATTCAAGAAAAAAAGACCAACAATAAAACAACTTCAAAATGTTTAATGTAACAATATATTCAGTATATACAAAGTTTGGGTACAATTATAATGCAACGATGGCATATAACGCGACTAACAACATTAAAGGTGTGCGCGCACTGCCGAAGGAGACATGTGCCGAGAAGCTGCGCTTGAGTGCTTCCAATTCACTGACGTCAGGTGTCTCATCGAAATCGCTGACCTCGTTGTACTGCATCTCCTCGAATTTTCCGGATAATGCTGAAATTAATTTTGCATACGTATGTAAATTTATCGTAGGACAAAATTTATTGCAGGTATAAAATTTTAACCAGGGTGGCAACAAAAAAAGAAATGATTTTACCACATTAAAATAATTTGGAAGTTTTTCATAAAGGTATTTCATAACGTATTTTATACACATAAAATTGAACAGAAATTGACTTATTACATGTTTTTTTTACTGATTGTGGCGTTGAAGGATTTAAGTGTAAGCGTATAAAATTGTTTTTCACCTCACTAGCTCGGAAAGGCTTTCTTTCTCCTTAGAAATCTGCGCGCAAAAACGTTTTTTGTACTAGCTAGCGTGGAAAGGGTTTTCGAAATTCGAGTTTGAGGATGGACTGTGGTGCAAAAAAAAAACGACAAATAAGAGACTTGTCGTCATTTGTCGTACATTACTTATTTATGTAATATAAATCCGTTGGTATATTTTATTCTGATTATTGTTGACATTAAATTGACAATGATAACTAATTGTGTTTATTAAATGATTTTAATTCGTTGAAGAACTAAAATAATTTCAATAATCACGTAATCACACAAAATAAAAGTACAAGCAAGAATAAAAATTGATGAGGTGTAAATTCAGAACGCATTCGAAGATAATTATTTTTTATTTATTTATTTCAGGCAACTAGGACCCATAGATACATACCTTACACACTAACATACATATTGTATAATATAACAATAATATAATAAAACAATAACAGAAATATTAAATAAATACCCTACGGACTAATCATAAATACAATATAACATGATAATATACATATAACACTATTTATTTACACGTATGTACTTCGACGTGTGACGCAACGTGGGTGTCCGGTAGCCGTCCTCGGAAACCCCGGTACATGACACCCTTCGGCCAAAAGTCTTCCCTCATGTAGGTCGACAGGTGTTGAGTTGGTACTCGCACCACAAATGAATTAAAATTCACATTGTGACGCGACTCCAACCGCTCGACCCTCAGGTTTGCGTTGGCCTTCACTCGCATGTACTCCACAATATCCGCAGACTTGGTGGAATAATGAAGACGCGACACGTATAACAACGTCGTCGGTACCGCTGGACGCAATAAATGATTCGGGCCAGTCAGGGCGGTGCCACTAAGGTTTCGGCTGGTGTTCTTCTTTTTCTTTTCCACCTTCCGAAAGCCATCCTCGTCGCACTGATCAACTCGTCTCGGTGGTACTGACGACGCAGCTCCAGATACGAGTTTCCTTTTCGGTTTTCCCTTCATTGGTTGCCTGGGTTGTGGTTGTGGAGTACTAGGTCGGACAGCGGCAACAGCTGCGTAATCACGTGGAGGGGTCGTCTCCGGCGGGGCGGGGTGCGGGGAAACGCGCGCGGCAACAGCGCCAGAGGTCGGTGCACGATGCTGATTTCGTCCATGGTATCTATGGCGTGTTGTATAAACGCCAACAGTTCGTTGGCTATGAGTTGCTGAGAACCCATAGTCAGTTACGTGCAGCGGCTATTGCCGCGCAGGTCGCGAATTATTACAATTCTTATTGTGCAGTGAAGCACGTCCGAATCCGAGCGTGCACCGCACCGCACTGATAATGTTTTTTTTTAACTTTTTCTTTTAATTAAAAAAAAAAAACGGATGTTTTATAGTTCAATTGTTTTTTATTCATCTACCGTTTAGACTCGCTCTGGACCTTTTGGAGCGAAAAGTGTCGTTTTTATTTTGACTTTCAATTATTTTGTGAAATCTAGTTTAAAGTGGAATAGGATAGTGCTATTGTGTCTTAATCGAACATTAAAACGCGAAATTATACGAATCTCGAACTCGAATACCCGTATCGGCCTGTTTTAAGGAATCCCGAGTCAATCCAACCACGCCGCCTCAAATTGCCTATCCTCTTTGTGGGGGCCATATTTACAGAAACATAATTAATCTTCATGTTTAGGCAGATGGCTTTGCCAAAGCCTTAATAAATAAAAAAAAAAAATCATCTACCATTTTCCACGCTATAGTGAGGTGAAAAGAAGTGTGTTTCGCTCGGCTGCAAAATTGTTTTGCGTCTCGTCCTTAAACCCTCGCTACGCTCAGGAATTTGTTTTTCTTAGATCTTAGCTTCTTGCTTTTTGTTAATCTTAGCTTCCTTCGCTTGGTCAGGTTTCAATACAAGCACTCGCGTCAAACAACAACTTTGCAGCCTTTCATAACAAATAACTATAAGGTACCTGCGGGTAACAAGAGCCACCGTCTAACAGGGGCCACTGTTACAAAAACAATCTTCTAACGTTCCTTATGGATACTATTTACGCGCACATGTAAAGGACCAATAGGAAACTTACTGCGCGCGGTTGCGTCATCACGCGATTCGCCATCTTGTCAGTAGCCACGAATCCGTCGAAGTAGTAGGTGTCTGTCACTGCGCAGTATAATTTTCTCCACAATAATCGTCAATTTTTGTATAAAATACACAACTTTTTATAAAGTTTTCTAGTTTAAATTTAAGATTAGACAATCGTGTCGACTAATCAAGGTAACTTTAATAATTTTATTAATATTTATTTATTTTTTTATACAAACGTATGAAAATACGATCAAAGTGAAATAAGGGCCACATACGAGGCGGGTAAATAGGCCGGCCCTTATTAGACGTTCGGATTATCAAGCATTTTAAAAATAAGCAAGTGTGTATTGTAATTGTTTAAACTATTGATTCAATTGCAGAGTAACTAAAAGGAGGATTATGTTAACCTACTAATGTTTGTATTTTTTCCGTATCTCTCGAATGACTGATCAGATTTTGGTTTATGATAGAATATTAATTAGTATAGCGAGTATCATTCTAGACATGACAGTCAATTTTACCAGTCGGACAAATTGTGTGAAATATACACGCAGTCGAATTTTCAGTGCAGTAGTATATTCAGACTTCATTAACTTGTTATCCTTTCCCATCCTCACAAAATTTGTTGGCAACAAAACTAACTACTAAATAAACGTGTACTTTTTCTATACGTTCATTGAAATAGGATGTCATTAGGAACATAAGTATAATAAGGGCCACAAATCATTGAAAAAAATAAATGTTTCTTTGTTTCTGTCAAAGACGTATATATAACATAGAGTTACGAATACTTTCTTTAAATATGTGTTCATTTTGTGGGTACTAAGTTAATGAATACTTTTTTATACAATTTTTGTTACCTCAGTTTAATATGGCCCACTTTTGATTTTCCTCTTATTTAAAATGGGTTGAAAGTGTGATTCAATGCCAAATGATAATTAAAGCTAGTCTGAACTAGAAAATATTGTGTTTATGATAGTTAATATTTAAACATTTTACTTATGATTATGGTCTTTATTAAACAACCTAGGTTTAATAATGGCCACACCAAGGATTTCAAAAAAGACTTAATATTGAAGACGAAATGTGGGTGATATCAAAAACAATATTCTTTTCGTGATCTTAATAAAGTAAATATTCATGTAATGCATTGTTTTCTATTCGTATTCCATAATTAAACAAAATATTTAGTTTTGAATTAAGGTGGCCCTTGTTTACCGCAAGTACCTTACTAATTTAGTTGTTTCTTGTTTTCCTGTTACCTACTTTACTCGTATGTTTAAATTGTAAACTTGAAAATTAAATTATCTTCTTTGTTTTTGGACTAAATTTTTTTTATCATAAATGAAGTATTTTTCGTGTTAATTTTCTTATGTTGATTAATGTTAATCACGCTGTATAGTTTGGCCGAATATTCGGCTATTCGGCATTGCTCCTCGCTGAATGAACTATTCGTTGACTAATTACTCTTATTATACTATTACACTAATTTTTACTCACAATTACAAAACTTTTCTTCTAATTACACTACTTATAGTAACATAATTGGTAGTTACACATGAAAAAAATAGAACAAAGTACAAAACAATATTTCCGGGATTCCAGAGAACGATTATCCATCCTCATGGTAATAGATGCACAGTGGATAATACCAATAATAATTTAGGAAGATAAAATTACACTTCATATTGGTGTAATTCCTTCCTGGAAATCACGTAAATATGCTTCATTTATCTCCGATATCGTATAATGATTTTCATCATGCACTTTTGAAGTTGGACGTGTATGTCTTTGTCTACTTTGTATACTTACAGTAGAGTTTGATAGTCCCGTCTGTGTCTCCAAGGGAATTCTTTGATATGCAGCTATAAGTGCCGAAGGTGGATCGGCCGACTTTCTTTATTTTCAGCCGCATATCTACTTCGTATCCTCGCTCTATGGCGGTGATCTCGAACTTTTTGTCTGCTGCAAACAGTGTATTATCTAATCTAATTTCATCATATTACTAATATTACGATGATGATACAAAGGTTTTGATGAGATATATCAAATAATATAGATAAGTGCTTTTTTTGTGTATTTTAAACAATTTATGTAAAAACAATGTAACGGTAGGTATTCTACGGGGTGTAAAAAAAGGTGAAACCGTTTTGTAGCCGTTGATCACAAGTGACACGATAACCAATAACTTTAGCAAAAAAAAACATTTAAGAATTTAAATGAAAAAAATTTATTAATTCCGGTATTTGTATAGGGTTGCAACTATTTTGTTCGTATTTTTGTCTCTGTTATATACTTGTTTGTTATTTGTCCACTGTTTAATATTTTGAACTCAACATTCACAAATAGTTTAAATTACAAATGTTATAATTTAGGAAATAAAATACTTTGATGGGATTTAAGTCCGTAGGTATATTTGTTTTTCCGACAAACCAACCTTTCGAACCCTTTACAGGTCTCATGGTCACGACTGATTTGTAAAGGTCTCGAAACGTTGGTTGTTTAAAAAAACAAATATACACGATTTAGATCACAAAAAATAGTTTCATTTCTTTCGTGTAACAATCGCGAAAACTTGAAATGTTATTAATTATTAAATTTTCTTGTCATTTGGTGATCAAATAAACCCTATAAGAACTTTCATGAAATTCCTCTATTGATACAAAATTAAATTTGTTAAATGTTGTATAGTAAAAGGAAAACAGCGTGAAGTCAATAGTAATTTAGTTGGTAGTAGGTAATTTTACAGTAGTTTAATACGACAAATCACGAAAGCTAAAATTTATTTAAGTACACCCTAACTGACCATTTGGTTCTGAGTAGACGTACAGAAAAAGAGCACAGAAAAGTGTTAAACAAACTTCAAGTTGTGAACGGTGAAATTCATTTTGACATGACTTCCTGATTGCATCATTAGTGAATTACGTTTTAAGGAACTTTTTAAGCCAATTTAATCTTTAACGTATAAGCTGGAATTCCTTTGACACTTTTCCTTTGAATGCGTAAAATGAGTCTTCTGAACCGAAGGATCGGTTAGCGGGTCAGGTATCTTAGGGCCTCCAGTGTACAAGTGCAGGTATGTTTGGATACTTACACTGTGAAATTATTTGATCATTTATCGTCCAATAATTGATGGACCTTGGAAATGCTTCTGAATGGCAATCGAGGTGTACCATGTCGCCTTCTTTGGCCCCAACTAGTTGGTTTTGTATCGTCATTATCGGCGGAACTGTAACAAAGATGCTGCTTTAAAAACATCTGAAACATGTCGACTCTTAATAGTGGGTATTAAGTTTCAAAATAAGATCATAATACTTAAGGCGCACTATAAGTTTTCGGAACTGGCCACTTACAAAAACAATATTTAAAAAGTAATTACAACATTTGAAAATGAAACTCTTTGGCTGTAGAATACAGTTTGTTTCATCTGACTGTCACTTGTTTTTGTATTGTGGCGTCATTTTAGAAATTGATTGTCTACATCACCATGACTTTAACTCATGAAAATTTTCGTAGTATGATTTTCTACGACTTTAAGTGTAATTTAACAGCAGCTTCGGTCGTCTTCAAACTGCTTTTGGTGATGAAGCACCATGCAAGACGACTATTTATAGCTGGTTTGCAGAATTCAAACGCGGTCGTGAGAATTTCAGTGACGAATTTCGTGATGGTCGCCCGTCCACTGCTGTGAACAACAAAAACATCGATGCTGTGCGCCGTATGATCAACACAGACAGGCATGTGACATACCACGAGATTATATACACGAGATCTTTAGGCATAGGCATGAGTCAAATACAATCAATACTACACAAACATTTGGGTGTGAAAAAGCTTTGCTCTCGGTGGATCCCACGCAATTTGACTGAGGCTCAAAAAACGGATCGCGTCACTTGGTGCAATACCATGCTTACCAGATTCAACGAAGGGGCGTCAAATTTGGTGTGGGACATAGTAACAGGTGACAAAACATGGGTTTATAGTTACGATCTCAAAACAAAGCAGCAATCGAGCGTATGGGTCTTTCGAGATAAGCCGGAACCAACCAAAGTGGCGCGCGTGTAAAGTGCCTCTAAGCGGATGATTGCTTCTTTTTTCAATAAAACTGGACACGTGGCTACTGTTGCTTTGGAGAATCGTTGTACCGTGAATAGTGATTGGTGCACGATCATTTGTTTGCCGGAAGTTATTGACCAACTGCGTAAAAATAACCGTAAATGCCGTATCATCTTGCACCACGATAATGCCAGTACTTACACGGCCAGACAGACAAATGATTTTTTTAAGGTGAACAACGTTGACCTTATGAGCCATCTCGCGTACAGTCCCGACCTGGCACTTTGTGACTTTTATTTATTTCCAAAAATTAATAACCAGTTACGCGGTCAACGATTTTCATCACCCGAAGAGACTGTCGAAGAGTATGAAAAATATGTTTCAGAGGTAGGCACGGAGGAGTGGCATAAACGTTTTCAAAATTGGTTCATTCGTATGAAAAAGTGCATTAACGCCAACGAAAAATATTTTGAGAAACAATAAATTCATTTCTGACCATTTATAGTATTTTTTTCTTATTCATACAGGAAACTTATAGTGCGCCACACGTATAATAAGACAAATGGTGCAATTTCCGCCTGTTCGACGACTGCGAAACTGAATATGAACATAATACTCGTATATGTATAGATAGAGTTATGAAGGTTGTACTCATATGTGTTTATAAATAACATCCCTATCTAGAGCAAGGTTCGTGATGATTGCTTGGGATGAGAGTCTGCTAGGGAAAATACTTGCCTTCCGTGTAGAATTACCTAGGATCGAATCTCACGTCGGGGTTTGCGTAATTTTCGTGAGTAATATTCGTTTAGGTTAGTAATATTCACAATAGACTTTAATGGCGAAAGAAAACAAAGTGCTGAAACTTGCTACTTGGATAACATTTATGCGAAAGGCTTTTCGAAGAAAAGTTTTGTAAAGTCATCAACACGCATTGGGCCAGCGTTACAGGCTGTGGCATTAATCCTCTCCTTGTAAGAGACTCGTGCTCAGTAGTGGAAAATATAGTGGGTTGATGGTAGTGATGGTTGCATTGGTGTGATAGTAGCTTTAATATTTCAATGGAATTGATACATTGATGTCCACTTGCAAACAATATGTCTTAAACCAATGCTTGCAATGCAAAAGAGTAACACAATTGTTAAGAGTGTTTTATCAATTTAAGATGGATATTATTTTATAATGTTATTTTATAAGTAAGAGCAACTTACAATGTACAACCAGCATTACTCGCTTGCTGACGGAAGGCGGGACTCCGTTGCTGGCGATGCAGAGGTACGGTCCCATGTGAAGACGAGACACCTTCACTAGATGAAGCACTGCGCCACTCACAGAAGTATCTGCGTAATCAAATCGTCAATCATCCTTTCAGAAGAATTAATTTTACATAGACATAGTACGCCGACGGTATCAAGTATGGCCGCTGGAGTAAGGCTTTGACAGACCAGTGGCCAAGGACAGGCCGAAAAAATCTAGATCGTCCAATGGTACCCACGTTGATGACATAGTAAAAGTCGTGGGCAAAACCTGGACTGGAGACGCACCGAACCGGAAAGTTTGGCAAGAGCGAAAGGATACCTATATCCAGAAGTGGGTACTACAGTGCTGAAACTTATCGGACACAGTGTTTTTTTGATAGCCTGCAGATCGTGAGTGTCTTTGAGAGATAAGTTTAAAGACGTTAACATTCTTACACTAGAGTTACAGTACATTTATGAAAATGTAATTTATGTTAACAAGAATGGTAATTTTGTGATTAATGGTGACAGACATGACATTAATATGAGGTATAAAAATAAATGAATTAATGGCTGTTCTTGACCCACTTTATACCGGCCCGGGATTCAGATTCTACGAACCCGTTCTTGAAAGTCACAAATTCATTTAAAGGGCCACGGATACGCTTCTAGAATACGATTCCGGTAGATGAAAATTAGCTGTTTATAAGGTTTAAAACTATAGTGAAACCAAAACTTTATACTAAAGGCTATTTATTGTACGGCTTTTGCGTATTTGGATGACAAACATTCGCGTTAGTGACCCATTAAGCTCTTGGAGGAAGTCTCGATACATGATGTATGAAATAAATAATGTAAATGATAAATGTATTCTAATGGATACATACAAAGAGTAACCCCTAGAGTTTCTTACTCATTCTTCTCAGGGGAATCTGCTTTACTAATGAGCAGTAGAGTTCAATCAATATGACGATTTCAAGTATAATTTGCTTACCTATGAAATAAAGATTATTCGACTTCGAGTTTAAGTGTACAAGGTAAAAAAATATTTCCTTTCTAACCTCCTAAGGCTCTGTGTACATCAAAATGTGAAGTGATCCAGACCCAGACAATATTATTCCTATCACGAAAACGCTCAGTATACAGTATTA
Source organism: Hyposmocoma kahamanoa (assembly GCF_003589595.1). Lineage (NCBI taxonomy): Eukaryota > Metazoa > Arthropoda > Insecta > Lepidoptera > Cosmopterigidae > Hyposmocoma > Hyposmocoma kahamanoa. The sequence continues at coordinate 12,031,243 of NW_020654878.1, forward strand.
TATAATATTATATTATAATATATACATATCGCATTCAAATTAAACGTTATAAATTCTATATGACTATAGGTTTTCTACAAAAACACGCTTTTTACACAAAACTGCTTACCATCAGGCGCACGACTTGTTTGTCCCGTCACTTGATATTATTAAATAAAATAAAACTGAGGGCGCACATGCTTGGGCCTGAAGCATGTAATATTTGGTGCATTTTAACGTACATTGGGGGTTTAGCGCTTTTTCTGTTCTACTTTGTTGGGTCTTAAGCGGGTATAACCAATTTGGGAAATGAAGTTATTTAAATTAGGTCTGAATAAGGTTCGGTTCTGGATAGGGCACCGGACATGTGTGTCCTTATAATTAGGTGAAGTGAACTTATAATTAGGGACTTAGTTGCCTCCGTGACCGAACGTTTACCATGCTGGTCTGCCACGCTGAAGTCCCGGGTACGATTCCCGGGCCATGAGAAATATTTGCATTGCCTACATTTATTTCTCTCGTGAGTTTAAAGGTGTCATTTGTGGTTGTCTATGTGTGTGCCCATGTCTCATACACCCGCGACACAGGGTTTCCCTAGTGTGGGGTTATGTGTGTGTGTTGTTATTATTATTATTAATAGTTTGAAACCAGGTAATTGTTGAACGGCACATTATGTATTTTTAGTTTTATTTTAATTTCTTCTAGTCATAGTAGAAACGCCATAATAACTGGCCAGATACTTACTCAGATCTTTAGAAATGATAATCTTTTATTTTTCCTTTGCAAAATATTACATTGCAGTTTCTGAAAGAGTTACATGGGTACTACTTTCACAAATACACCTCATTACTCTAAAAGCGTACCTAAGAGGAATAACTGAATGCCATTGTATTATACTAACGCAGTTGTTGTTAATTGGGAGCGCTAGACTAATCTGCGTTTAAGAGAGATCGTCCGCTTACATTAATAATGCATCGTTCTGGAGCATTAATTTAAAACGGCTACTCTATTTGTATAATGTTTTGTTTCTTTACCCAACTCAGTACAATTTGTCACAATTTTCAGTATACAAAAAAGTGCCTCTGTGGCCGAACGGTTACTATAGCCGGACTGCCACGCAGAGATCCCAGATTCGATTCCCAGACCGGGAGAAATATTTGTATTACCTACATTTATTTCTCTCGTGTGTCTGGGTGTAATTTGTGGGTGTCTATGTGCGTATCCATGGCACCCACGACACAGGGTTTCCCTAGTGTGCAGGGCTATGTTGAGTGTGCGTTATAATTGTTTTGCATACGTTCATATACATCTTTTGTTGTTACTTTTTTCTTATTTTTTTTAGATGACGCATACCCTCAACCATGCCATGGACACCCGCGACACAGGGATTAAACTTCCATAAGGTACATTATTGCCATCGTGGAGTATATAATATTATAGTGTATATTTAAAAATATTCAGTATCTAAACACGAACTCTGATAGTACCGCAACATAATAAATATTAACATTATCATAAATTGTTCGAAACAACAGTAACTTCTGTCTAATATAAAACAAAAACTCTTAAGTAAACATTCACATTGCATTACCATTATCATTATTAATTATTTTTATGCTTTCATCATCCTCATCATTATTTCAGCCGAAAGAGGTCCACTAGTGGACATAGGCCTCCCAAAAGCCCAAAGAGCGCTACAAACGATGGATACATTGTGCTGCTGGTATCCAATGGATTCCCGGAACGTTCACCAGGTCCACCTTATGGGTGGTCTCCGCACGCTGCGTCTTGTTATGTTTTATATTACTAATTAATTATTGTTATCCTTTATTCATTGCCAAATATATCATTATAATTTAAGATCTCTCAGTCAAGAAGTATTACTAGGTAAAATGTTTAATGGATATTCTAAAAGCACGAGTAGGGGTATCAGACAGAAATTGTTCACTAATCTCCTCAAGATTATTCTGTATATCTGTGTAAATATGACAATTATGTTTTATAACCGCAGTTAATGCTTATCTTGAGGTACGGTAATTAGGGCCGTAGGCGTTCTGCATGAAAATGCTTGATGAGCAATCTCCTTAATTAATCTAAATTACCTTACTTCTTGTAATGCTATTTATAATTCTTATTTGTATGATTAAGTAGGCATTTAATTTAATGAAGACGCTTAAGGGAGTTTTGACTAATGTCTGAAACTCGCTAAGGTAAAATGAAATATATTTGGGTAGCAAGTGTTTGTAATAGCTGGTTCAAAATGAACAGAAAAAAGACAATGGTATAGTTTGGTCAAATCGGCGACATATAGATGAGCGGTTTGAAAGGGGATGACGTGTGCGGACCCCGGAAATGGTGTGAAAGCAATCTGTAAGAGAACCCCGATTTGCATGTCGGCGTTTTTGTTTTGCTTTGTAAAGTATTTGCAAGAGCTGGAAATATTTTGAATTGAAATATCGGGCACTGTCTTGATATCGGGTGTTATATTTTGATTTTAAAATCGGGACTTAACGTATAAAACACACTTCATTTACCTCAACGTTTTGGACGTATTGCAACGTCCATTTATTTGTCCACATTATTTGATTTTAAAAGCGATCTTGTAGGGACTAATTCGAGGTTCCTTTGAGACCGCTTTTAAAATCAAATAATTTGTAAAAATCCTGAAAGTTTAAATCAATGTAATGCAGTTGGGGGTATTAAACTGATAGATCCTTATTTTTTATTATTTTTTGTTATGATTAGCATGAATGGGAAATAAAACTATTTTTTCGGATCAAAATTGCTGATATTTGTGTTTTCATGATCATACGATAGTCACAGTTACCTGAGGCAGTAAAGTCGTCAACCAGTTACATCTAATATTAATACAATGCTAATATTCGACAATGCTAAAAAAACAATATTATATGCGATTTAGATCCGAAAAATTTTATTTCCAGTGTTTAAGAGAAAACCTAAGAACTCGATATTACCGTGAGCGTTTTATTTAAGGCCATGTTATAATAAAAGTATATACATAATTTATTTTTTTACAACGAAATTAAAACCGTTAGAATAATGTGTATCGTATAGTATACGTGTTCCATTTACTTCAGTTAATATAAAAAAAAATCATTGGTATGTGTAAAATACATATTGAATACAACTCTTGTAAAATTTCGAGATAAGACAAAAATAATGTGTATTTTTTCTATCGTGAAAATTTTTCGGAATCGTGTTTTCACACCGTGTATAGTAAGTAATCAGTCTATATCCTCAATTTTACTACATATTTTTTCCAAAGTGATTGATTCAACATTCCAAAACCCAAACAGTATGATAACCCTGTTTTCTTCCTTGGTTCGCAGCAATTTAGAGTATTGTTCAGTTATATGAATTATATGGTCATCCTTTTATAATTGTCATATTGAAAGAATCGAAGCTGTCCAAAGACGGTTTCTTCGGAACTTGAGCTCTAGGTTTGGAATGCGTAGGAAATCGGATACCTACGAAGCAATACTCAAATAGTTTAAGGTACGCCCTCTTCAGTACAGACGTGTGATACTGGACTATTTATTCCACACTGTTTAAAATTACCAACTTTGAAACGGACTCAAGTGAGATCTTAAGGCACGCCTTGTTTTAGATTGGCAGTAACGTACCCAAATAACTTTTTCTTTGCCATGTACCACTAACAATGTCTCATATAATGATCCTATTTTTCGCATGTTTAGAGCTCATAACAACTTTTCTAAAGATTTGGACTTATTCTCCCATAGTCGCTATACCTATTTAAATATTTGTAAGGAGAAGCTGAATATGTTGGATATTTAAGAATTTCATTGTTTTTATATACGTGTAACATGATTTTTTGCTATTGTTTTTAAGTGCAAATTTTAATTTTTTTTTTATTATGTTTAATAACCTGTTAATTTGTAGGTACTTATTTATTTTGCAAATGCCGTGTGTGGCTGTCATAGGAATACAAATTTACTCCTATTATAATGCATGTTAACTTTAAGCATCTTCACAGTTTGTATTCTGTAGCTATTCCAAAAATAAATAAATAAATAAACATTTTCACTGTTATGCGGAATCACCCAAAATCATTTGAGGTAGTATAGACTCTTCAGTCATATTCCAAACTGTAGTATGGAACGCACTCACAGGACTGTTCCCTTAAGAAATTTGAATTTATTCGAATTTAAGTAGCAAAGTCATAGTATAAGTTCAATGTTAATCTTACTCTGTGTATCGCTGAAATTAGTAGTAGGCAGGAGGTCTCCGGCCTCCCGTCGCCACACCACGGTTGGCGTTGGCACTCCATGCGCGGCACAACGCAGCGTAACGTTGGCACCTTCTCTCGCTACCTGGTCACTACTGGTCGGGTAGTCCAGAATATCAGGTGGCACTGACACAAACAAATTAATATCCACGATTATCACGGGTTTCTTACCACGGTATGACCTTCTATTCTTCTCCCGATGTTTCAAAGCAATTTCGCGCTTCAAATGCACCGGTTTGAACATCGGAAGAGAAATAAAAAAACCATACCACGGTAAGAAACTTGAAACTAACAATCTTCGTTTAGAGAATAATCACGAAAATTATCAAATTTTATTTATATCGTGATTGGAATATTATATTTATTTACGTATTTTATACGATGACAATCACAATCCTAATTAGTTATCACAGTAAAACGTAAAACAACAATAATAATATTAATGATGTTATTAATGGTCTGCCTACGTTGCGTCTTGTTTATGTTAACCTTTATACATTATTAAATATATCAAATAAATTTTAACCGACTTCAAAAAAAGAGAAAGTTCTCTATTCGACTGTATTTTTTTATGTATGTTACGTGATTACTCTGTGAACCGATTTTGATGATTCTTTTTTGTTGGAATTTGAAGAAAATATTACACAGGTGATGAATCTGGTTTCCTGGACTTTCCGGTAACTGATTTCAATAAAACTTGGCAAATAGATGTAATTTCACGAACTTTTGAGGTCGGTTTTTTTATGCTAAGAACTCTCAGTCAAGGAATGATACTAGGCATCAAGAAAGTACTCAACACCGGACGTTGAGTAACTCCAAAAAAAAATTACTATTTAAATTGTTAATAGTCCAATAAAACAATGATAAATATATATACCGATATACGTGTGTGGCCTTAATTTGTCCAAAAATTAAAATACTTTATAAAGCAATTTATTTCCCTCGTTTCAATTCGTCGTTTCCTATTTGTAATTCGCACAAAACACTCATCAAACCGTATTAGATTACTGAAACTCCTTTCAGTCAAAGCGAGGACGTCCCTCGACAGGCGAACACTATTAACGAAAGAAAAGCTTAAACTCATTTGAAAGTTTCAATTAACAAAAGTTACCACTGAATTGATTATTAAGGTTTTAAACAATACACGCCTCACTTAATCAAATAATCGATAAACTTTAGACTCGCTTGACGTAGTCTAATATAATTTATTAACAAATCAGTCTAATCTGTGGAGCTCTATGTACATTTAGAAGGCAGAGTTAGGTACTCTAGATTTTCGTGGAATAATGATACGTTGGAGTATGTTTGAGGCAGGCACAGGAGGCGACAAATCCATGGTGGATTGGTATTCTGCGTAGTTCGTACCAAAGGCGTTTAGGTTCCTTTAGTTTGTGAGAATACGTACCTACAACATCTAGGTAAGCCGTTTGGCTTTTCATTGGGTCTGTGTTGAGCTGGCACATATACCATCCGCGGTCTGACTGTCTCACGTCGTGGATGTGAAGGAACCACACGCGACGATCGCTGTGGTTCACAGCGATCCTGTGATTCTTGGTGATAACGTGCGTGGCTATCGTCAGGATCGTCTGCGTGTCCACGCGTAGCCACGCCACCTTGAACCAAAACGAAAGTTGAGAACACGCACTTTTATGGGTTAACAATTGACCCGTAAATCAAGGTCAAGCTTGTGATTAATTAAAGTATAAGTGGTATAAATAATTTGGGCTGTGAGAATAATCAGTTGTTTTGTTAGTTAAATGTGGTAGGTATGTACTTGGATTAATTGATATCATTATTCAGAGTTGTATTGAAAGGTACTTACCCGGTAAGAGCCGAGGTCATTGACGACACAAGTGAAGACGGCTTCTCTCCCCAACGACACTGTTAAATTGTTAAGGCTATCTTCAAAGCGTGGAACTTCTGTAACAAATACGTGAATTAAACGCAATTAACTAAATTTCATCAATACTTTTTTTCAAGTTAAGATTAAATCTACAAAACCGCCATTTTGTATTGTTGCAAACAAAATTGAATTGCTGATGAATACACAAAAGCTAGAAACAATTAAACCATGTGACACGGGATTTTATTGAGGTAAAGTATTCAGGTTAACTGATTTGACGTAAAATCTATCCGAGCGAAAATAAATGTAACAAATGGGACGATAGAATAACAATCAACCGGATTTCGATGCCAGTAGACATATTTGCATTGAAATGTAATAGCCGACCTCCCTAATCCGTTATATTGCCGTGGCCTGTCAAACAAGCAACTAGATTTTTGTGGACCCTACGTCATCAAGTACCAAAACGGGACCTGCTTTTTAATCGACTTCAAAAATAGGAGGAGGTTCTCAATTCGACTGCATGTTTTTTTATATGTATGTTACGCGATAACGCTTTTGTGAACCGATTTTGATGATTCTTCTTTTGTTGGAAAGAGAGTATCTTAGATATGGTCCTATTTAAATTTGAAGAAAATATCCCACCTCTAAGGGTGGCAAACTAGGGGATGAATGACTTTTCAGGTTGGTTGTTTTAGTACTCTGTACTGAGATTATAATGATGAAGTCTATCTAGTTCACCAAAAGCTAGAAATACGAAAATTTTAAGCGCATATTTGTATGTGTTCGTATCTCGTTATTGTAATATTTGTACTCCACAAAGAATGTTATATTACAATTAGACATTACACAAAATTTAACTTAAATATAATTTGTTTCCAGGAAAATAGTGAACGATTTAGACCTAAGTAAACAATATACACTAGTCTAATTATCGTTGTAGACAAATATTAACGTTGGTTGGGGCGACTTTCCACAGTCGGTCGAAAAATACACACACACGCACGTATATTCTTTTGTATTGTGTCTAGAACAAATTTGCTTGTGGGTCGCAATATCCAAGAGAACGGCCCCTGGGGAGCTATCCTGTTTTATTTGCGCGCCAGAACCGATAATGAAGGTTTTTTTCTCTGTACCTATTTCGAAGAGTCAATATACTAAAGGCGTAATAAAGGGTAGCATTTTAGACTCTCTCCTGTTCATGGGGTGTAACAAGGTGTAACAACATAACTCAACCGGTGACAGCTGAATTATGTTTTTTGTACGTTCACACGTAATTATAACAGCAAAATTAACAAAAAGAATAAATAAATTTGTTGATCCAAAAGGAATTCCTTTTATTTCATATTTTTTTATAATAACATTTTTTATTATGAGTGTGATCATCAGATGGTGATGGATCTTTAAGATGGTGACGATCGCACTTTTTCGTTGCGTGCTGTATATGTTTTACTTGGCGCCCAATATTAATTGTCGCATAATGTAATCGAGTCCTTCGCCAGAAGACAGCCGTCGATCGAAAATTGTTCCCACCAGTTTGTATTTAAGTTGCTAAATGGCTCAGCAACGATGGAATAACAACAGAGATTAAGCAAATTAAACAATAAGATAACGTTAATCAATAGATTGACAATAAAATGTTTAGAAGGCCTTTATGATCGTAAATGTGCCGAATTTGCTCTTATGCCTCCTTAAGGTAGGATATTATTATTTTGATGGCATATTTTTCCGAATCGACTACTAAAATATACTTTTGGTAACTTGTCATGTTATAGGCATTTTATGCGAAAAGTCATATAATTTTTACTTCAGTCTTTAATGTAGGGACTGAAGCCGTTGTCAGCGAATTTTTTTAAGCGAGCTTAATTTAAAAAAAATGTTTTAAATGCTGATTTACGATGTTCGCTTATTTGAGAGCTTGAGTAGCATAATTAAAATCATTTAGAAGAGGTTGAAAGCGTTTATTCTTTTTGCTCGCTGGTATAATTTTATCAAAATGAAATTGTAAAGATTTTCAATATCATATCACTGTACATGAGCTTAATATTTAGGAAAGCGATGCTTTGTCATGACATGTTTAATCTTGTTGAATACGTCGGTGTAATTTGAAACTTTTTGTCAAATGGGCTCAAGTATCGCGATTTTGTCAAAATCTATTTAGTGTGTTTTCTTGTTCAATAAACTTTTTATGTCGAAACGAGTTCTAGTAAACATTTTGTGAAATGCATGTATAACGAACAGGTGGTCTAAATTAAATAAGAATCGTCTGAAACCCACTTATTTACGTGATTTAAAACTCACACGTTTTATGAGTTCAAAGAATCTCCAGAGAAAATTTCTGGAAGAGCATTAAGATGTCCTTAACGATTAAAAAAAATTGTAAATGTTTTTACGTCGATTTTTATATATACATATATACGCACGTTTGTCGTCGACATAATACTGATATTAAGTTGTGTAACGATTTAAAAAAAATATTTGTGTTACGATGTTCAGAAAAAAAAACAGGTTCTTAATATAAAAAAATCGAAGAATCGTTTGGAACCTACTTATTTAAGATTTCTTCCATTATGTGCATTGACCTACAGTTATGTGATTTAAAATACACGCGTTCCAGCCTGGAGCAACAAAAGATGATGTTCGTTTTATGAGTTCAAGGAAATCTCCGGAGAGAATTTCTGAGAGAGCATTATATGTCCTTAGCGACCAAAAGAAAGTTTTAAATGCTTTTATGTCGATTTTTATACGCACGTTTGTCGTCGACATAATACTGATATTAAGTTGTGTGACGTTTTGAAGAAAACGATTTGTGTTACGATGTTCAGTAAAAACAAAACAGGTTCTTTAGAGAGAAAAAAATTCGAGGAATCGTCCGAAACCTACTTATTTACGATTTGTTCCGTTATGTGATTTAAATAAAACACACACGGGCCAGCCCGAAGCAACAAAAATGATGTTTATCGTTTCATTGCTTCAAAGAAAGTCTCCAGAGACAATTTCTGAGAGAACATTATGTGTCCTTAGCGACTAAAAGAAAGTTTTATGTCGATTTTTATATGCACGTAGGTCGTCGACATAATACTGATATTAAGTTGTGTAACGTTTTTACGAAATCGATTTGTATTACCATGTTCAGTAAAAATAAAACAGGTTTTTAAGAGACAAAAATTTGCATGGGCACCTGCCCTGCACTAATCACTGTATTTTTTTCATTCATATGCAATCTAGATTATGAATTGGTCGCTGGCTCTAAGAGGATATCCTTGACGGGATTTAATAATATTGTTGCTATTTCTATAGACTGTGCCACGAACACGGGTGAGTAAGATACCACTCGTTTGGGGACATTTTGGCGTGTATTTTTTATTCATTTGAATAAATAATAATTATACTTACCACATATATGCGGTAAAAGGTTTTAATGTAAAGATATCATTATTTATTTACTCAGTCTGCCAATGCTTTACAGAATGTATGAAAATGTTTTGGGAAATTTGCTAAATTTTCACTCAATTTTATCGACTTCTGTAGCCCACGTAGTTATTAAAACTATATGAATGAACACAAATACACCGTTGGATATTATATCGTGTTACTATATTATTTGAGATTGATTTGTTGATTGCTCTTCATCTTGAAGAAACCTACAGAACGGTAAAAGTTTATGACTCTTCTAAGACATATCAAATTTATTCAAGAGAAGAAACAAATAATTTATATATAGAGTATAAGTACTTGCTTTCAAATATGACTACAACCCGGCACGGATAAAATGAAAGCGAAACAATCTCGTTACAGTTTTAGCGCTCTGACCGCTGGTTACTGACACGGCTTTACAGGCATGAGAGGGGTCATTATATTTAACATGTGTAGAATTACCCAGTAATATCTATCCGTGGACGGCTAGTTTAAAATGGTCTCTGACAGATTGTTGCAAGTGTGAGATCCATAACTCTGTAAATTTTTTTGCGAAGTATGCATAAGTATGTATGTTGAGTACAATATACAGGGCACTCCACGGCTATGCAACATGGAGGGAAATCCTCAAATACCGTAGATAGAAAATTTTACTGAAAGAAGATTTACTTATATTTGATTTTAAAAACATGCATTTAAAGATTTTTAGATAATTAGAAATAAATAGGCGATTATCGGTCGAACCCGCCAAATGTAAAAAAAAAACCTGTAATTTTACTACATACTGATCGAAAGCCTTAATCATAAGGATTGTTTTCTTCTGAATAGCATAGCATCTTAAATAAAAGAAAGACCATGAAATTTAACATTTAATTTGATATTTTGTTCAGGAAAATAAATAGCCTTTTATCTGACTTTGCCGCGGTCATAACTACTGATATTGTTACATTTTAGTAGTCGTCCAGGGAAGTACTGCCACCTTACCTATTTCTGCGGCGAGGGTATGGGTGCTGGTGAAATTACAGGCACATGGGAGTTGTCAACTTATGGTGACGGGCGCAGTGGGAGTGCCCCTTAGATCTTTGCGATTTAAAGCACTGAGTGGCACTACAACTGTTATGGATAGGCGTATCGCTTTCCACCAGGCACACGACTTGTTCATCCCTTCACTTGGTATTATAAAAGAAATTGTGTCGTTTTTCAGTCTCCGCCTGTCTTCTCTGTCGGACATTATCGGAACATTATTACTAAAATTCTGAACAATTTTAAAGGTCTACAACAAAACCAATAATCCTTAATCTAACCTAAATCTATATATACATACTGATTACCAGTGAAATATTTTGATACAGTTAAACCATACAAACACAACAAACAAACAAAAAAAATATATAACAATGTATACAACAAAGACTTTAATCATGAAGGCTTGTCATAATATGATAAGTAGCTTTTCGAGAATGGAGGCCCAAACCATATCGTTACTTTCTTTATTTATTACCAATGATAGGATGTTCCAAATTAGTAGATAAATGTGTACATATAGATGCAAGGCGAGTGAAACCACCAATATAATATTTGGTGGTTTGAACCACTCCGAATATGGAATTCTAAAAAAGTAATTATGATTATTTACTTTTTCGAATTCCATATTTCCAGAAATAGTTTTATTGCATCGTAGGATAAACCAATTCACCTACATATAAAGCAGAAGTTGGATTTTTATTTGTAGCTTTAAAAAAGCTTACTTTGGTAAAAGATTAGTTATCTACTGAATTTTGTACATAAGTGCCATTAGAATTACTTTAAAATAATACTTCAGCTTCCTAGGTGAGTACTTTTTAATATTTGGTAGTTTTAACCACTCTATATCACTCTTTGTATCTATACATATATCGCCGGTGTTCTTACTACGCTTATTATTAGGAAAAAAATCAGGTTAGCATGTTTTAGGCTTATAAGACTTTAACGTTTTAAATTCAATTTTAAAACATAATCAGAGAACAAAAAGTAAAGAGAACGGACACTCTCCGCCCCTCCCTAGCTTTAGATACCGCACCACGCCCCGCACAATGCCCGTCACTTTGACTGAACGACAACAAGGCTGCCAGCGAGCCGTTTTCACGCGAAGACGGCTTTGATATTTGAATAGAGTTTTCATTTATTCATTACGAAACTTGTACGTTAATATAAAACATTATTTTACGTTACTATTTATAATTGTCGTAAATAGTGCTGGGTACGGCTGTATATCATCATTTCCCGAAAGACGAAACGAAGTAGGTAAGTAAAAAAACTTATGTCTGAGACTCATTCAGTTATTGTTTTCTTCCTTTATTTACTGCAGAGTAATATATGTATGTATGAAAAATGTATGAAAAAAACAGATTTATTATATCAATATAGTGAGGCGCCATGACTTCGTGAGCTAGCTAGTAGACAAGGGTTATCGAATTTTCAATTCATATTGCCGATAAATATTACGTAAGTAGCGAATATACTTAATTATTAACTAAGTAATGATGATCAACTAGGACACGCAATTTCAAATACCTTGGTTACCTTATTTAAAAGTACATGTCCAAAATATAACATTTTAAGTGCTTTTAATAAATTTTTTAAATAAATCTTCTATTTACTTTTGTTAGTGAGTTAATGAAAAATATGATATTATATCGATATAAATAGATAATAGACGTGTGTTTAGGATTCTGGATTCAATTAATAGAATCATAGATAATAGATTCGCGTTAGCATTTTCGCTATGGTGCCGCTCTGATCACGAAACGTAATAGTGCAAGGAAGTGATGGGTAACCCTGCGACGTCAAGCACACATTTTTGCGCATGTGCAGATAGCGCCTTGCTGTATGTAGTAGTAGTAGGTAAATAATTTTCGACCGTCGTATGGAGTGTCCGGGGTGTGACATAATTGAATTTTAAAATAGGACGTAGTAAATATTTTGAAACAGTCGTTAAAACCTAAAACAAGCTCCCCAGAAAAAAAATTCGAAATGTCGCTTACGCCCTTTCTACGAAACACCGACATTTATCTAATCATTTGGAACACCTTATTCCGACCATTGTTTATTATACAGCTCTATTGACAATGGGCTACATTTTATAGTAAATAAAACATCTAGCTTTCCATTGTTGAATATAATTACATGACAATATTGGGTCAATATATTATTCAGGGAAATTCCGCGCTACACCTCAGTTATGTACATCTTCCTGATGATTCCGTACTTTTTGAATTAGGCTGATATTCTAGAAAACCATCGATGTGATATGATACGATATGATATGATTGTTTCACTAACTCACTGAGTAGCAATAGAGCTCCTTGTGAAAAAGTTCGTCCAGGGAAATACCTACTATCACCCAACGTATTTCTGCCGTCAAGCTGTAATCTGATCATTAGTGTGTTTCGGTTTTGAAGGGCAAGGTTTCAGGTGAAATTACAAGGCACATGGGCATTGTCAACTTATGGCTCAGGGTGACGGGTGCAGTGGCAGTGCCCCTCAATTTTTTCGATTTAAAGTGGGCAGTGGCACTGCACATGTTATAGACAGGCGCGCGGCTTGATCGTCTCGTTACTTGTTATGATAAAAAAATTAAAAACAAACAACTTTAGTTAGCTTTTTATTCATTCGATTATATAGTAATAAAGCACACACTCCTACCTACGCATTAGGGAAACTCGTTTCGCGGGTGCCATGGACACACACATACTTCGATAACCACAAATTACACCCAAACTCACGAGAGAAATAAATGTAGGCCACATAAATATTTCTCCCGGCCCGGGAATCGAGCCCGGGACATCTGCGTGGCAGACGAACATGGTAACCGTTCGGCCACGCATGCAGTTATTGAGATTATTTACGTACCCTTTAAACTTCCCTAAATCCGCAACACGGTATTTACTTGAAGTAGTAACAATCGGACGTGTCTATTTTATATCTTATATCAGTGCCAATTTTTATGACTCATATTTTATTTGCCAAATAAAGTTTAAATTGAACGACGTAAACTATTTGTCATGTCTCGTTTTATGTTAGCAGTAGTATAAACGAGTATAAGCTGGAGAATTTTACGACGCTATGACATTTTCCCTCTTCCCGTACTTTGTTGTCTGCGAATCTTTATTCCCAGCGGAAACTTTGCACTTATCGCGACCCAAAAATATCCTCCATTGCGTAATATAATTATATTCCTTGTGATTCCATCTATTATGTATATAATATAATATTCTGCTTCAAAAAAACGAAATATAACAGATTTTAAAGGTAAATCTGACGTTACTTAAAAATCTGACAGCTAGATAGTAACACACACAGAAGAATAAATACAGTAGAAGTAGGTACTTAGAGGGCGGAGCAGGTGTGCGCAGTTCCACATACTTGAGCTCAGTCCGCCATTTTCGTTTTGTACGTCTTGTCAATCATCTTAGGCAAAACTTCGAAAATCGTGGCCTCATTTTGCTACTTTAGAGTGCCAAAATGATAGTCGCACATATCGCACCCTTAGTAATATAAGGGCACAATCCAAAAAAAGTAGATTTTTGGGAAATTTCGGAATTGATAGGGACTTAAATAATAAATGGGATCAAACTTATATAGCTCCATATTTCTGTTATATTTTTTGTACTATATGGGTCTAACTTGAAAGTGTTTTTTTAACTTGCTTGAAACTTATGGAATTTATTTATATTATTTTTTTTATTGCTATTTATAATACATTTATCAAAGAACAAATCTGCCAAATTTCATATTTATAACTTAAATAATAAGCATATTATTTGAAAAAATAGGTGTAATGTAGGAATCCAGAATCTTAATACGCGATTTCCCAAAAATCTACTTTTTTTGGATTGTGCCCTTATATTACTAAGGGTGCGATATATCCTTGATGGTGTTTCACATCACCGTTCAGTCTTTTTTTTAATTTTAATAACTTTTCCATTTTCTGTTTATTGTAATAGGTTATTCATTATAAGAAACAAAAGTAACCTTATAGTGCTGCAATATGGTCTACTTTTTTTAAGAACGTTAATCGTTTGTCGTATCTTAGTCTTTCGGCTATCGTCGCTAATGGCAGCGCATTGAATGAATTTCAGTATAAAATTAAAACTACGTAACTTGCAATAATACGTATTGAACTTTCAACGATATGCTAACTAAGTAATTTAAGGTAAGGTTTAAATTATATTAACAGTCCAGAATTTATTACATCTTTTTAAATTAGAAACTACGACCAAGCGTTATCAAGATTTCATAGTGTTTAACATATGGTTGTGTGATTTTTGTCGACCGCGGTTCAGATAGATTACTTAATAGTTACTTAAGGCACTTCCACTGTATTTTTCTGCTGTAAGTACCAAGTAAGTACTGGTGTAAATTCACGCAATCAATTGTTCTTTAGTGATACAAATTTTGAGAAACTAATACGACATTCAATAAACTTAAAAATTACAATTATTAAAGCGACATCCCTAGTCAGCGATAGTAGCTGTACCTCTATGAGTGAAGAAATAAATTTATAACAGATGGCGCTACGGCAAAAAGTCGTTAAAAACCAAAACAAAGATTTGCGTAAGCACATAGAAAAATAATTGTGCTGTCCTTTAACAAAACGTGGGTAAGTGACAAAATATGTTTTTTAAATATCATAAAAAAATCCAGTCTTAGAATATTGTTTGTTTAATGGTATTTCAGCTATGCATCATTAGGGTAAGTTCCGATACGTCAAACATGTTAACTAATTTTAACTATTTTTAAAAGAGAATTTTCTGCTCTATCTTTTGCTATTTTAAACGGATATTTGATCATTTGTCACTAAGCCGCGTTTTAGTTAGTGGACGGCAGGATTTGAAAGGTCTGCCGGTTCGTTCCGTGGCTTAATTGGCAGATTCTCTGGCACGGATTGTCTGAGGGCGCTGGTTCGAATCCAGCCGGATCGAATTAATTTTTGTAAGTGTTCGATCTTTATTACTAATAATTATAAGAAACAAATACGAGTTGTATGGTAAAAATTAAATGAACCTCATTTGTACCTCTACATCTTAACTTGAAGTTTACCTGTTTATTTTACCTGGTATTAACATTAATGCGGCGGAAATAAGCTCGTATATAATTAGGGTTTATATTTGGATAGAACGTACGAACGTACAAGCAGAGGGTATCTAGGCCGGACACAAAACAATAACATTGAATAGAGATTACGTGAAATCCTCTAGATGGAGTATCCGAAATTTACGTAAACGCTTTATGTGCTCTGGTATAATATATTCCCGGACACATAATTGGAGCCACAGCCACATCAGTATTAAATGCCCTAAGCTTATACAATGTTCGATTGATCAAGAACTATCCTACGCAATTTTGAAACTAGTATATTAAAAGTCTTTTTTTTCATTCATTCTCATCTCATTTCATTTCATTTCATTCAAATTTTCCATAAGCCTTTGTTGAAAATTTCGACTTACAAAACCCCCGGTTTTAAACCTATCCTTTAAGGCAAAAACGCGAGGTGGCTCGAATTATGTGTCCGGGAGTATATTAGTAAATTCTGTTATCAAGGATGAAAGATTAGATTTTAGTATCACACGTGACTATTAACAAAGTTATGGATTCAATCCCCGGCATGGGCTTGTAGCTTTTGTTTCTTTACGGCTCTCGGTCATATACGATGTTCGCTCTAATTAGAATGGGGATGATTTTAGCGCAAAACTGCGTATGCGCCTTAAAACGAACGGTTTTCACGATTTTACGATGATTTTCAAGCGTGGTATTCACCCTTTACTATTGAGCAAAGTTTCAAAAGCAAATTTTTACATGATTTACACTAAATCTGCGTCATTTATTTTATTCCAACTGATGATGAACTCTATGCATTAAATACTCGTCTCATCACTTGATGTCAAACCAACATGTGATGGTCTAGAACCTACCATGGCGTGTTCCTAGGATGGAAAAAAATAATAGTATAAGGTCTGTTCCAATCCAATGTTCCAAAATAGTAAACAAACAGATCACCGATTGACCGACCATAGACAGTTTAGTGATGACCAACTATACTGTCAACTACAAATCGATTAATTAATGGAATGAATTGATTTGTTTATTAAATCTCGTGGAATAACTGCAATTTATATAATAAAATGAAATTTGCGATTTCGCTTCTGATTACTAAAAAAAAAAATATGTGATTCAATACTGAATGATGATGTTTCACACATGAGATTAGAAATTTCTTATTACATAACCTAAAAAGCAAATTTAAAATTTTCGAAATCTACTTTTAAATCCTCCTTCAAATGTTGTACTTACATATTCGATCGATTATGATAAAATTTTCGATTGAAAAAACTTTAATTGAATGAACCGAATGAGTTATTTCCGTACAGCCCTTTGCAACCGTAGACTATTCACAAATCAATTATTTATTTATTTATTTATACAGCATTGGCTACTAAGCCATCAGCTTAATGGTAACAAATAATCAAGAAACGCACAACGTAATATACTTAAATAAACTAAAAATGAATTTGTGTAAAAACTATAACTACTAAAACCCGCCATTTTTTCAAAACTATTTTCGCTTATTTTTTTTATATTTTAATTTTAATTTTATTTGATTTTTATTTTTTATTTGATTTTTATTTATCCAACATTTTTCAAATAAGATTTTAATATGTTATTCAAATGAATATTGCTGGAAATAGTGATGAGATATCAAGTTGAAATCTACAAAATATACTTGAGTGATTGCTTTAGAATTTTCACCAAATCGGTTTATTTACTTTTTTGGCATAATGGATTGAAATAGACTTTACGTGATCTTCTTAGACTACATACTCCACTACGTAATCTTCTTAGTAACTGTTACAGACTTGTGAAGTCCACTTGATAAATTTTGCTAATAACTAAATTGCGATGATTATTTATCTAAAGCTGGCTCTCTGTTTTCGAACGTGATCAAGGCACCAACCAGAGTTTACCCAAAGGACAAAGATACCCTGTTTTAAAATGCTCTGTTTGAGTCCTTGTTACCGCTTGACAAAGACGTACTCTCTATCTTGGCTGAGTCAGTACTGGGAAAACATTCTTTGCAGATTTCTTTGCATATAAATTGACAATGGAATTTATTCATAATATAATTTTAACAAGCTTAACTTTATTGAGGTGTCATTGATGCCCGTGCTGTTGAATTGAGAGCGAGACTTCTGGATTTATGGTTAAAAAGTACAAAATTAACATAACTTAAAATTACTTCCTAAAATATAATAACCATTTAATTAAAATCGCTTAACAATCTTTCTTGCGCTTTCTACAGCAGACCATTTACAAATGTCTATTCTATATTATGTATTTTACACCTTTTCAATCCGAATCATTTTTGTCTATTTGTCCTTCTATCCAAAACTAGTAAAAGATGAATGATGAATTTCATCAAGACTTCGCTTAAAACTTTGGCCTTTTTTAACGGAGATTTAAAAAACTACAACAATTAATTAAACAGGATTAGGAAATCAATAACATTGAATTCTGAATTATCCATCTTATTTTGCCATTTAGACGTCACCGTTCTATTGTAACTTATTATTATTACCGATAAAATAGCACTATTATCAAATATTATTTCAGTATCCGATATGAAAACTTGTTATTATCACCTTCGTGTTAGTATTTAGCACTGTAACCTATAACCTTCCTTTTATATTTACCCAAACCATAGGTAATATGTGTTCGAAGTTATTTGCTTATTTACTTTTGTTATTTACTTTTTAAAAATATGTTTAAAACACAAATGAAAACAGATTTTGCTGTAAAGAATACATTTCCTGATCCCCGTACCTTGAGTGGCACGCTCACAACTATAAAATTCTGCCAAGCCTTACATTTTCTTGTCTGGAAAAAGGAGTCAAGAACTCCTATTTACGCCATTGTGTGCACACCTCAAATACGCATATATTTACTCATTTGCTCCAAAAAGCCTTTCGTACTTTCTTCAAAAAGCTATTTTTCATAAAAGTTCGCAACAGAAAGCTATCCTATAGCCTTTCAATTGAAAATTTTCATGAAAAATATCAACATTTACTGTGTAAAAGTTCACTTAATCTCAATTTGGGACGAGCACAGTTCAAAGGTAAATACATTGCTTCCGAATTATTACGTGACTTTGTTGTTAAATTATGTTATCGACAGGCAATATTTTCTGTTTACAGCGACGCAATACAAGACAACGCTTTCAGGTGATGAATTGTACCGTGAGCTCTTAGTGGGGCATGCCGGCGGCGGCTGCGGCGGTATAAATATTTGCGTATCGCATCGGCCACGCCGCTGCCGCCGCCGCCGCCGCCGCACCCGCCGCCGCCGTACACCCCGCGCGCTCTTCCAAACGTAGACCGTCACGCGAGCTCCTGACTCAATGTAAGAAGTTTATTCCACTTTAAATACCCTTCGTATGCGATCGATGGTTTCTCTGCAAATTACGGCCCTCCATCGCGTTCCTAATGGTGTGTAATTTTAAAACTGCCTCCATCAAATATCAAGGTGATACGAAAACGAACAACGGTGTGAATATTCTAGTTAAATTATTTCAAATAGACTTCATGACATATCCTAACCAATTTATAATTGTCTTTTTGTTTTAAAAGGCTTTTCAACGGTACCCGTATTAGAATAGGTAGTAACGGCTGAAACCAACCAAACTATGCCTGCAACCAAAATAACTTTGGTTGCAGACATAGTTTGTCTGGCAGTGAAAAACGTTTAAAAATAATAACCGAGTGAGATAACGCTACAGCCAAACTTCGAAGGTGGCGTCAGTGTAATGGATAAGGTAAAACTGAATAATAGGGGAAGTTATCCTGGAACTCAGCAGATAAGGAATTACGCAAAGAGGACTATTTAAAATATTGAGTAAGTAACAAATTTGCGAACGATCGGCGTGATTCGACAACTTTTCGCCGAAGTTAGCCACAAGTTGCGGAACTTTCCAGCCGTGTTTCGGAACCTTATCGCCCGTAGAAGTAACAAGCCGAGATAAATGAAGTTTAGTTGCTCTTAATTTAATGGCTGACGGAAGTTTTGGAGAACGTGACCGGATGGGAGGGGTGAAGGGTGAAGGGCCTCAGCCCAATTATTGTTCAATTATTAATAAGATCCACACGTACGATCTTTGCCGAACGTTTGTTTTTGTACGTGCGCTGTTGTTGTTCTGTACATGCGCAACAAAATGTAGAAAGTCTTACAAATTTAGCGAAATAGTTTCTTTAATTACGAACAATATTACTACAATAAATGCAGCTGTCTGTAATTTAAAGATTGAAGTTGAAGAAGTTTTTGTTTATGATATCAAGTGACGGGATGAACAACTCTTGTGGCTGCTGGTAAACGATAGGCCCTATCCATGACCGTTACAGTGCCAATCAGAGCTTTAAATCGCAGAGATCTGAGGGCACTGCCACTGCGACTGTTACTATGAGACATACGTTGACATGTGTCACGTGTCTGTAATTTCACCAGCACCCTTAACCCTTCAAAACCGGAACACAGTATTGCTCACATTACCGCTTGGCGGCAGAAATAGATAAGGTGGTAGTAATTTCCTGGACAAACTCTCACAAGGAGGTCTACTTTTACCAAATTTCTGGTTTTAACTGTTTTACTAAAATGTTATTTTTACATTTTATATTTCAACAAGATAATCAAAGCACATTTAAATGAAAAGATCGCCTAAAATAAAAGTATTCGTAATGGCAGCACAGCGGGTACCTCATATAACATTATTTACCAACGAAGCACTTTTTGTTTTCTTTTGATAAAAATATTTTTTAGGCCAAAGCAAAAGCAAAACCTTGAATTACTGAGTAGAATGTTTTAAAATGGAAGTAAGGTTTTAGATCAGAAAAGGGCGAGTTTAATAACATTTTCATCCCCATAATAAACAGCACTTAATTAATCCTTTCAGGCTTTAAAATATTCTAAAAGTATCAAAAAAAATGGCGAATGTGTAATACAATATACCCACACCTCTTTCCTGTGGGGCATTTTAATGGCTTTTATTAAATTCTTCAGTGAATTTAATAAAAACCTTTGTATTTTCCAGTGAATCTACCACATAACCGCATAAACGTGCTGCTTATTATTATTAGCACTATCAAATAAACCGAAACATAAACTCAGACAAAAGTTTTGGGTGGTCCTTCCTTAAGGCGATCAGAGTTGGTGAGGAGTCACTAAGTTTACAGAAGTTGGTTGCTTGAGTGGGACAATTATTTTGTCCATATATTGGGTGTTCAAAAATTCCTAACGTTATATTTTAAGTAGCTAGACCAAAACGTGTCGATCTGTTTATTAAGGTACTTTATGGTGGAATTCTAAGGGGGGTAAAATTACACCAAACGATTTACACAATGCTATTTTATACGGGGCCTTCTAATCCTTGTGACAGTAAAGCAAAGGGATATATACATGAACATTATGGTTACCGTGCTGGTCTGCCACACAGGCGTCCCGGGTTCGATTCCCGAACCGGGAGAAATATTTGTATGGCCTACATTTATTCCTTTCGTGCGTTTGGGTATAATTTGCGATTGTCTATTTGTGTGTCCATGACACCCGCGACACAGTTTTCCTAGTGCGGGGCTATGAGTGTTTGCTATAAGATTTATTTCAAAACTATCTATCGATGAACATCGTATAATATCCAGTTAGTAGCAGTAGAGGTCCTTGTGAAAGAGTTCGTCCAGGGAAGTACTGTTACTTTACCTATTTCTGCCACCAGGCCAGGGAGTAATGTGAATATTACTGTGTTTCGGTTTTGAAGAGTATGGGTGTTGGTAAAATTACAGGTACCTACATGGGACTTGTCAACTATGTCTCAGGGTGGCGAGCGCAGTTATAGTGCCCATCAAATCTTTGCGATTTAAAGCTCTGAGTGTGACTGCAACTATTATGTTCAGGCGTGTCACTTACTGTCAGGTGCACCATTTGTTTGTCCTGTCCTTTGGTATCATGAAAAAGAGGACTACTCTGGGAATTGAACTTTTTTAAATTGGTTCTGGATGTTTTGTGTGGTGTGAATTCCTCAGAGTGAATTCCGTTGTTCTGACACGGTGCATGTAATTTCCTAGTATAGGTTTCATAGTGCAGATAATTCTCTAGTTTAAGATCAAGTAATTGGTACCAAAAGGCATCTTTAACCACTAAATTACATGTAATATGTATATTGTGTGTATGTTTTTTATAATACTAAGCGACACACCTGTCCATAACAGTTGCAGTACCACTCAAAGCTTGAAATCACAAAGATCTGACACGCATTGCCACTGTGCCCGACACCCTGAGACATAAGTCGACAAGGCCCATGTGCCTGTAATTTCACCAGCACCCTTAACCCTTCGAAAACTGGAACGCAATGCGAAAAGTAATGCTCACATTACTGCTTGGTGGCAGAAATAGGTATAGGTAAATGGCAGTATTTACCTGGACGAACTCTTTCACAAGAAACTCTACTGCTACAAAATTTCAATAATAAAAAATTCAGTATTATTTGTTATTCATTTTGTATAATTTTCTGTTTTATTAAATTTGACATACAATGAAGTGATCCCTGCATGGAACTGAGTCAATCAGCAATAATTGTTTTCACAAAAAAGATTTAACGTTTCTTGGACAGTTTCTTTGTATCTTCTGTGGGTTATTTCCTCACACTGTCCCATTACAAAAGAAAAACACTCTGTCTACATACTCGTTTAGAAATGGATAGTTAAATATTATGTATAAATAAAAATAATCACATTATTTGCAATAAGAACCATTCAGTATTTTTTTTTAATTTTCAAATAGTGTTTTCTCAATTCTGCAATTTTGAGTTAACGGCAGTATTTGGTTTCATGTGTGATTTGTTATTATAAATTCTAAATTCAAATTAGACAAAAAAATAACTCATAAATGGCGCAAACAAAGTCAAATCAATCAATTACTGGCTGTAACTTGATTTGTCTTGAGCGTAGTTCCTTAATAATTTTTAGGATTTAAGCATAGACTTACAAATAAATGGACGACGGGTGTAATACAAAAACCACGAAAAAAATGTCCCAAGTCAACCTATTTAACCGTAGTGACATGTAAAGGAATATGAAAAAGCTAAAACGTTGAATTTGAATTGTAATGTCATCGCAGTACTGTCTAATTTTGCTTGCTTCGCTGTCAGAAGAAACAAACGAAGACTAAAGCGTGAATGACGCTCTGTATACGATTTTAACGCCCTATAAGTTCGGACACTTTTTACCGCGGACCCGACGTCCATATAATTGTAAGGCAATGGATTTAAGCATTTAAATATCGTTTACGATAAAAATTTTTAAGTAAAAAAATGAATTTGTAAAATGTAAGTTTTCAGGCAACAAAATGTAATTTTCGACTCAAGGGCTCTGGCAACACCACGGCAACGCTGATTGTGTAACCTGTTATTTGTGGTTCAATCACCGATAATGGTGTTACCGCAATGAAATCAAATCTGCTACTCACATAAACCTGTTGTTGACTTTAACCATTGACCAATAAACTAAAACAAAATGGCTGAATTCCGCATCAGTTGTATTGAAATTGAAATACGTGACTTATAACAATAGGATAATAGATAACAATAAAATTATAAAATGAGAAAGAGAACTTTATGTTGTGCACTGAAAGATTATAATTGTAAGATTCGCAATTCGTAGCATCGTCCTATAATCTGATTAGCGCTATTTCTCTCTCACTAGCAGCTGTTGGCTCATGCATACTTGCTTGTTCGCGCGACACACTCATAACATCAGAATAACAGCATAGCAGTAGCAATTTAGACATTCGATGGATAATGAATTGTACATTTCGTACGAATAATGCATGACCACTTCTATTTGTTACAAATAGAAACGGGGAGAAGTAGGGAAACTACAAAAGTTTCTTGAACAAGTTACACCGAATGATGCAAGAAAAACAATGAAGATTTAGTAAATAGTAAATATAAGTTCTTAGGTTTTCGCTTTTTCCGCGATTTATTATATGCAATTGTTATTTGTTTCTATGGGCACGACTGACCATGCGAATAGTAAAGTGTCCGAAATGTTGATTCATTTAAACAAAAAAAAAATACGCAATTTAGATTCGAAAAGAATACTTTAGCTCTCACAAATAATTTGAATTTTTTGAATCAAAATGAATAAAGAAGGTGTATAATATTTTTTATAAACTAAAATACCATAACTTACTCTTAGGTAGGTTCTTTTGGCAGCAGTAGAGCACCTTGTGAAAGAGTTCCTCCAAAGAAGTACTACCACCTTACCTATTTCTGCCGCCAAGCAGTATTACTAAGTTCCGGTTTTAGAGTGTAAGGGTACTGGTGAAATTTCAGGCATAAATAACATTAATTGTCAACTTATGTCTTAAGGTGATGGGCGCAGTAATAATAATAATAACGCACACACTCAACATAGCCCCGTACTAGGGAAATCTTGTGTCGCGGGTGTCATGGACACACACATAGACAACCTGAAACTACACCTAAACTCACGAGAGAAATAAATGTAGACCATACAAATATTTCTCCCGGCCCAAGAATCGAACCTGGGACCTCTACGTGGCAATCCGACATGGTAACCGTTCGGCCCCGGAGGCAGTGGCAGTGCCCTTCAAATCTCTGTGATTTATATCTCTGAGTATGCAACTGTATTATTAAAATTTTAATATTCGGTCACGATTCCAGAATTTTACATATCACTGCACCATCCAAAGCAATTATTATTTGGGCTTCATTGAATATTGTTGTAGAAAGCTTCTATTCCCATCATGTAGCAATTATCATCGGGTCGTTATATTTAAACGTGACAGTTTATCCAAAGGCTGTTTGTGGCTGGCTCCCGGAACTTTCCGGGAGCTACTGAACATTAACATAAGTAACAGAGCCGCTAATAGATACGATTGTGAACAAATTGTTTTTAGCATATATTTTTTTAAAATAATAAAGCTCCGTTTTGTTTAACTAACCCTGATATTATATTATAGTATAATTGGTGGTGATGTTTGTGTATAATTTCAATACCCATATGTTTCAATAATCACGAAAATCATCACGACTCTAATTAATTAATTCTAAGTAATTCTAATTGTGTTGTTCAAATGATATTGGAACGAGAAAATATGGAAAACACTCTTTCGATTGCACAGTTTTTTGTCTGTCTCTTTTGAGGTTGCCCGAGGACGTTGTTCAAATAAAAACACTGTTGAAGTATGTTGTTATATTTTACGTTTATTAAATAAATTAGGAATATATATTGTGTATTCTTATATTATTATGATTATATTTGTTTGATAAATAAATATTTCATATGTAGTTTTATTACAACGTTAGCACGTTTATATAAAAAACGCTATGTTACCTAACATACGGTCGTTCGCAATGCTACTTAGTATAAACAACAAATGACGTATGTGAGATCTCATTGACATTATATATAAATTCTCTAAATTTAGATAAAATCCAGCGCGTTAACGTAAAGGCATCGGATCATTCCAGTTTTTCGTCACGAATCTCAAGCAATAACAAGATTTAAACTGGTGATCACGACTTGATGTTCAAGGGGAAAAGCGATGCCGATCTACTCTTAGAACATAAGCTTAGTAGAGCACGTTGTCGGTAGGATTCTGTTTACTATACGCCTACTCGATACGCATAAACGCAAAGCCTGGCGCGGGCGTTGGCACGTATAACATTGAAGCCCTAAACATTTAATATATATATATTGCCTAGCGGAATAAGTGTGTAAAAACCTACAAAAAAAATCTGTTTATCCGCTTTTTATGATATTAACTGATGGGATTAACCACTTAAAACCTTTGCCTTTTCCTTTACGGAAAGAGTTACAAGAACGACAACAACAACATAAAGTTGACAAGTCCCACGTACCTATAGTTTTACCAACACCTTTAATTAAATATATATTTAATTTCTAAAGAATATTATGAAATATTACTAGTAATTAAATTTGTTTGTTTGTTGTTGGCGTAAAAAAAACGACTGACAGCCGTTTGGTTCACTGTTTTCGCGATATTCTTTAAAGCAACATAGTGTTCAATATGTCTAAGTTATTCGAATCTAGTTCGAGTACTTATATTTGCTTACTAAGTTTTTATTTTTTCAGTTTTTATTGAATGTTACGACGTTTGACCACCATGATATTTAATTATTTTTGTGAAATTAATTATTATATTGTAAAGACATTTCCTATAAAATCTCCATTACATTCTGTTTTATTCGCTTTTTTTTTATAGTGAATGGACTTTTATGTTTTAATAAACAGAACATTCATTTCATTAATGCATGACATTTTTCTTTGATAATAAGATCACGCTATTGACTCTTTCTTATGTACTATCAACAGTAAATCAAGCCATACATTTTCGTTCTAACATTGCCTCCAGTGCAACTGAACAACTGTCTGTACATAATAATTATATATTTTTTAGTTTATTTATAATATTATATTCTTTATATGTGTAAGTAGTATTTTTGGCGTTTTTGCCATGAAAATAATTTCAAGAATTTTTATTCGTTTATAATGTAATAAATAATGTAGATCTCTTAAATTAATAACCTTTTTTTTAAAATGGAATAATATGTGCCACCAAATTACCACCAAATTCACAAATATGACTATTTGTGAATTTGGTGGTAATTTGTTTTCGAACTACACTCAAGGAATACAAACAGTGCTTAAACTACCCAAACTACTCCAAACACTTAGAACTTATAGTTGAAGAATTTACCACACTTTGCTAATACTATTTATAAATAAAAGCGTAAATACATTTTGCTATCACTCTTTATATTTTTCCGACATTTTTTTGACAAGTTATATTTAAACATTACATTTAAATATATTTCTTCTTTTTGACCATTCAGTTTCATTGAACATCATGCTCAAACTCTAACATCTTCTCTCAATGAATATCTAATCGACAGACTAATTTTTGTAGCCTGGGCCTCGGTAGAGCTTTGGTAAAAATATCCGCCAGTTGTCCTTCACTTGACACCTTCTTCACTGTAATCTCTCTCGTAGTTACCAGCTCTCTGATGAAAAAATGACGTATTCGGATATGCTTTGTGCGCCGATGAAATTCTGGGTTTTCCGCTAGTCTTATTGCTGCCTCGTTATCAACTTGCAAAGTTGGTTTAGCTTTAACTCCAATTAGACTTGTCATAACCCGAGCTAACTAGACACACTCCCTTGCACCTTCGCTAGCAGCTACAATCTCCGCCTCTGTAGTCGAAATGGCTACACTTTGTTGTCTCTTGCTCATCCACGTAATAGCTCCTCCGGCATACATGCATAGCACTCTTGTGGTTGAGCGCCCCGTACGTACGTCTCCGCCATGATCTGCATCACTGAAGCATTCCAGAACACTCTTATTTCTGCCATAATTGATTCCGAAATCTGGAGTATACTGCAGATATCTCATAATCCGCTTCACCCTGACACAGTCATCATCAGTAGGACTATCGAGGCTTCTTGACACCACACTGACAGCATACGCTATATCTGGTCTTGTCCCGACCATCAAATAGGCTAGTGCTCCAACAATCTGCCTATATCTCTGTTTGATATCTGAATCGTCTCTTTGTTCAGCGTGTATTTGTCCATCATTCACAATAGGTGTTGATACCGGTTTGAAACCTCTTCTTTGTGTAGGAAGCCTGATGTATCTTTAAACCGTCTTCTCTGTGTTCTATCTCTATACCAAGAAAGTAAGACGCAGGTTTTGTTGTGATTCTAAAACCTTTACTCAATTGCTCCAGAAAGTCTTCCACTAACTTCTCATTTGAGCCTGCTACCAGCCCATCATCCACGTACAGTGCGACAATAAGTTTTCCAGCTTTAGAATTTCTAATAAGTAAACATGGATCTGCTTCACTTACTTTAAATCCGATTTCCTTGAAGAAATTCACTATGCGCTTCTTCCAGCAGCGCGGAGCTTGCTTTAAGCCATAAAGACTTCTTTTTAAAAGACACACGCGTCCAAGTACCGTCATCATATCCTTCGGGTTGCTTCATGTAGATCTCTTCATCAAGGTCTCCATATAAAAACGCAGTTGTTACATCAAACTGTCTAATAGCCATATTTTCACTAGCAGCTACGCTAAGTACCGCTCTCAGTGTTCCTAGTTTAGCAACAGGGCTAAAAGTTTAATCATAATCGATTCCCTTTTTTGTGAATAACCTTTGACAACCAAACGCGCCTTGAACTTGTGTACCGTACTGGTACGTATCTGGGTTGTGCTTTACTCGATAAACCCACTTACACGGTATACATTTCCTTTTCTCCGGTAGGTCCACAAGTATCCAAGTCTTGTTTTCTTGTGACGAATTTATTTCGCTGTCCATAGCTTTACGCCATTCATTGGTATTTCGAGATTTTATTGCTCCTTTGTATGTTTCTGGTTCAGAATCAGTGCCAAATTCCGTACTCATGATATAATCTTTAAATCTTTCAGGTTGTTTCAAAGTGGTGCGATTCCGTAATACCATACGATGAATTTCTTGAATTTCATTTGAATTCATATTTTCTACCACTTCATTTCCTTCCTCCCTAAATTTATTAAATTCATTAGACGTTTCAGCATCTATAAAAACATCGTTATCATGATCATCCGGGTCTATTGGAAACATCTGGTTTCTACTACCTTCAGGACGCTGATTGTCTTCTCTGACTTCACCGTCACTGACAATACCATCTTCTTCTCTAACTTGAATGTCGTTCTTTGCATTATGTCGCATAACATTCGGTCCTTTAGAGGTTGAAGGTCTGTTCCAAACTTCATAAGGAATCTCGCCAATATCTTGATCACTCTCTAAATATGTGTCCCTCTGTCCTTCGAGTGGTCTTTCATTGAAAGTCACGTCTCAAGACACGTGAAGATCAATGATCTTATGATCTTGTTTGACTTTTCAATCCAAAGCCTGTAACAATCATCGTCGTCATATCCAAGCAACTTGCATTTGACACCCTTCTTGTCCAATTTCTTGCGAGTCTGCTTTGGAACATGAGCATAACACGACGCCCCGATTATTCTCAAGTGCTTTATCTGTGGTTTTTTACCAAACCATACTTCATAAGGTGATTTACCTTCTATAGTAGTCGGTCCAGTTCTGTTCAGAATGTAAACAGCTGTTTTAACTAACTCAGCCCATAACTTTTGACGTAATTATTCGTGAGCATCATTGAACGCGCGCACTCTACTACCGTACGATTTTCCCGTTCGCTCAAACCATTCTGCTCTGGTGTATAGGGCGTTACCAGGCGTTGTCTTATTCCGAATTTTGCTAATATTTTTCGTACTTTATCATTATTGAATTCACCTCCACAGTCGCTCAAAAGTTCTTGTACTTGATGTCCAGAAGCCTTTACTTCAGCCAACATCTGTCTCAACTTTTCATAGACTTCAGACTTTGCCTGTAGCAAATAAATATTTTTGCTTTGTATATGACCCTGGAAATGGTCCGCAGACATCAGTGTGAAACCTTTCACCAGATTTTGTGGCTTTTTCTCTAGTACCGAATTTCTTTCGATGTGCCTTTCCGAAAACACAGCCATCAAACAACTCCTTACTGTCTGTGGTTTTTTTCCCAGTTGTCGTTCTAGAATACGACTGACATGCCTTTTGTTATGATGTCCAAAACGTTCATGGTACAATTGTAGCAAATCTTCCTTCTGTACAACTGTGACATAAGTTGAAGGCATCGGTATCAAGGCTTTACAATTCAGAGTAAATAGACCTCCATGCCTAAAACGTTTTCCTGTAACTATGATTTTTACCGCCAATCTTCATGGTACATGATTCTATATGTGACTCAAACACACTATAGGGGTTCATATCTTGAGCCGCCAACTCAGAAAACAAATTCCTTTTAATTCCAGGTACGTACCAAACATGTCTGAGGTAAAACTGACTCGGTTTTCCATTTACAATAGTTGAAAACTGTATGCTTCCTTTGCCTAGTGCCTTGACAATATTTCCATCTGTCGTAGTAACGGTGTGAATGTCTCCAAATTCGTTGAAATCCTCAAATAAATCTGCTCGCATCGTTACGTGACTAGTTCCTCCGTTATCAATATACCACATCTCAGGATAATTCTCAGCAGAAGTAGCAAAAACCGAAGTTAGCGTCAAGCTAGACATACCCACAGCTCGTACATCCTCAGGTTTTGTCATTTCAGACTTCTTATTAGGACAATGCAATTTTAAATGACCTTTTTCCTTGCATATAAAGCAGCGTCTGCTCTCCTCCTTTGAAGTATCCGAATCTGTTTTAGTACCTTCTGAATTCTTTTCTGTTTATTCATCTTCACAGTAAAAGCTTCTACTCCAGACTCTCCATCGTGACAGTTCAACAGTGCCTTCTCGTGAATACATAACTGACTTGTTAAACTTTCTACTGTTCTGTCTTTCTTTGACATTAGTATCCAACTCGCTTTAAATGAGAAATATGTATTCGGCAAACTATCCAAAATCTTGCAGATTAGCAGAAACTCCGGTAAATCTGTACCTTCACCTGATTTGACTAATTCCTGCTTCAAAGTATGCCACAAAGTTTTCAATTTCGAAATACAAGTCACCATGTCATCTGATGGACCTTTATTCGCTTTAAAAAATGCCAAACAAGCTTCATACAAACGGTCCTCGTTCATGCCGCCGTACAGCCGATGTAACTCATCCCATACATCCTTAGGGTGACAGAATCTTTGTCCAGGATTTCATCCGAGATGTTGTTCGTGATCAAAAGCAACGCAGTGCTTAAAGATCTCTTGTATTCTCCTAGCATCCGATTGTACTACCCAAGAACAGAAGTGTCTTCATCACCGGTAGCAACTACTGGTCGCTTCGGTTCTCGTACTTTGCCCTCCACGATATCCATTAATCTGTCGATGCCGTTAAGCATTGCGGACATGCGATAACGCCATTGGACCCAGTTATGTCCATCCAGCTTCGTAATCTGAATTTTCCATAATTCCATTTTGATCGGATTTTTCCACGTAGTTTATTAAAACTTCAACAAATATGGCCCATAACCACTTAGAACTTATAGTTGAAGAATTTACTACACTTTGCTAATACTATTTATAAATAAAAGCGTAAATACATTTTGCTATCACTCTTTATATTTTTCCGACATTTTTTTGACAAGTTATATTTAAACATGATATTTAAATATATTTCTTCTTTTTGACCATTGAGTTTCATTGAACATCATGCTCAAACTCTAACACAAACCACACTGAAACTACTCATACCACTCGACTTAAGATGACCAATTATATGTTTTTCATTCTGGCTGGGTTTCTATACTTTATTATTGTTATGATATTATACGTTTATATAAGTTTCGCTACTTTATAGAAATAGTATGTCCGTAAGTTATAATAAATAATGATTATAAACCATAAGACTAAAGGCTCAAAATCGAATAAAAAAACACCTGACGAAAGTCAACAACAATACCACTGCTCTTCCACTCTACGTGAAAACATAGAATGGAAGAGCAGTGTTATTGTTGAAAACGTGATAAATACGATCTCTTGTGAACGTGATAAATACGAGCTTGTGTAACCATTATGTAGTTCTTTTGAGGAATATTGTTTGGAAAATCATTTTTAGTACAGTGTTATTTAAAAATGAACTTTAAAAATTGAACTTATACGTATATGATAATTATTACAATAACGTGGATTCCCTGTATTAAGAATAGCATAGCAATGGAATTTACTCCAAGGCACCACCCGTAACACACAGACCAGAACCAGTTTAGAAAAGTTCATTTCCCACAGTGCAAACCTTTGGCCGACCGAGGTCGTTGGCAATTACATAAACAAGTCAATTTGAGAAAAACCTATATTAATTTATTACTTGTAGGTAGGGACGCTGAAAACGTATAATCTCAGTACAGAGTACTAACAAACCGACCTCAAAAGTACGTGGAATTACATCTATTTTCCAAGTTTTATTGAAATCGGTTACCGGAAAGTGACTATCATCAAAATCGGTCTTTATTTTGTTGTATGTATGTTACGCGATTACTCCGGCCTTTTGTTGTATGTATATGAACCGATTTCGATGATTCTCTTTTTATTGAAAAGAGGGTGCCTCAGTGCTGTTCCCATTCTAAGGGTGGCAAACCAGGGGATGAATCCGGTTTCGCGAACTTTGTGGTAACCAATTTCAATGAAACTTTACAAATAGATGTAATTCCAGTAGAATTACATGAACTATTGAGGTCGACTTTTTTTTAAATAAAATTTTATGTTATTATTATTTTGTTTTATCGTTTTGAATTTACTCTTCACATTGACTTATAGGTAGGTCAATATAACCTCCTAAGGCCCCGTGTACATCAAAATACAGGTAATATGTAGAGTGATTCAGACCTCGACAATATTCTTCTTATGATCACGTAAACGCCCAGTAATAATATATAATCACGTGAACAAATATTGTATCGAATACATCGCATTCAAATTTACCGCTATATATTCTATATGACCGTAGGGTATCTAGCAAAAACTTATTACACACAAAACTGAGAGCACGCTTCCTTGGGTCTAAAGCAAATTATATTTAGTTCATTTTAAAGTGCATTGAGCGTTTAGCGCTTTACCCATTGTAGTTCACTGGGTCTTAGGAGACTAAAGCGTAAATTTTATATCTTAAAATTAGACTTCTTTCGAAAGTTCTTAACGGTTGTTCGGCCTTCGAAATTATAGCACTTGGTGCCAAGGTCACCAAAGTAATATTAGCTCTACAATATTCTAACATTCAGGATTAAAAGTACGAAAAATTATAAATATATAAAATAAAAATGTAATTGTAAAATACACTTAAAAATGTACTTACAAAATATGGGGGATTCAAAATATCCTGCTTTTCTATGAATTTACTTAATCATTATACCAAGACTCTAAATCTAATTGTAAACCACATTAAATGCTAGGAAACTTGAGGGTATGTGAAAATTAAGTTACATATGTATATGACGGGATATTTTAAATTAAACGACTCAGGGTTTCCTAACTTTTTGTTATAGTTTTTTTTATAGTAGTAGTTTTTATAGTAGTAGTTTTTTTTTTTTTTTATAGTAGTAGTTTTTTTTATTAGTACTCAATGTTTATATAAGGAAAGTGCAAGAATGCAGTTTTTAGATTTATTACAGTTGTACATCATTGTCATTGGGTCGAATTAATTAAAAGTTAGAAGTAGCATTTTTTACGACATAAAGTGACGGGACGAACAAGTCGTGCGCCTGGTGGTAACCGATACATCTAACCATAATAGTTGCGGTGCCACTCAGGGCTTTAATTCGCAAAGATCTGACGGGCACTGTCACGGCACCCTTCACCCAGAAGCACAAAGTTCACAAGTCCTATATGCCTGTAGTTCTACCATTTAGTAGTAGTCGTAGAGCTCCTTGTGAAAGAGTTCGTCCAGGGAAGTACGGCCACTTTACCTATTTCTGCCGCCAAGCAGTGATTAATGGCAGCATTACTGTGTTTCGGTTTTGAAGGGTAAGGGTGCTGGTGAAATTACAGGTACATGGGACTTGTCAAATTATGTCTCAAGGTGTAGTAGCAGTGCCCCTCAGATCTTTACGATTTAAATTCCATTAGACCTATCATCAGTACCAGCGCACGACTTGTTTGTCCCGTCACTTAATATTAAAAAAAACTTCATGGAGGGTCTTGTTAATACTGAGTCTTAGAGGTACTAGTACTGTGCGTAAACTGGCTAATTTAATTTAATTGTTTTTTTTTTAAATATCTTTCTATGTAGGTTATTAAATGTAGTAGGTTATTAAACCTACTTTAGTGTTAAGTAAATAGTATTATTGCTCATGTCAATGCTGTGCATATCTGTAATGGGTCATTACATCAGACCATGACCGGAAATGCAATATACAATTTGTTGAATGTAATAATGTACTACCTGTTGATGTGCTTAAATAAATAAATAAATTAAAAGTTTCAAACTATATATTTCGAACTATACCCTTGAAAACTGAAACGCAATAATGGTAATGATTAGATTACTGCTTGGCGGCAGAAATAGGTATGGTAGCAGTATTTCTCCGGACGAACTCTTTCTTTATGTGGGTTTTTTTTTTAAAACAAATGTCGCAAAATCATTGAAAAAATCAAATTCGGTGAAAAAAATAATTTTTAACAAGAAACTATTTTGTATAGATCAGGACCTGTAAGTGTGAAATATATAAAATCAGCAATCGCATCAGCATCTGCTGATGTTAAAGTAAAGAAATCAGTATCTGCATCCGTTGATGTGTAAAAAACCTACATCAGCAACAACACTGGTAGTTACAGTGACATATTGAGCATTGATAATACATTTTTAAATTTTTGGTTGAGTCGTTTGATTTCACTTTACACATGCACCATACTTGATCTTCGTTATATGCGTGAATCCAGAACAATTTATGCTAAGTATATTACGCATGTAACAAGATGTGGAGATTAGACGTAGAGGAGTATACAGAGCAAATAGCAAGATATGAGCAGGATGGTAAACCGGCTTATGGGCTCATGCAATCTGTGTCCCTACAGACATTGCCGCCAACCACCGTTCATAATTTGCTCATGTTAGCAATTAATGCCCCGTCTTTCCGATCTTTACACCTACATTGTCTGTCACATATATCTTATTTACAGTTGTAAATGGTTACATTCATTTTAAAATAACCCCCAAACATGAAAATTTTAATTTAGAAATAGACTGACTCCGCGGCCGAACTCCACATTACCATGCTGGTCTGTGACGCCAAGGTCCCGGTTTCGATTCGGAAAAATATTTGTATGGCCCACATTTACTTCTCTCATGAGTTTGGGTGTAATTTGTGGTTGTCTTCATGTGTGTCCATGGCAGCCGCGATATAGGGTTTCCCTAGTGTGGGGCTATGAGTGAGTGTGTGTTAAAATAATAAAAAAAAAATCAATGACCTCGATGGCCTAACGGTTTGTACTATGGGTACTGGATGAGGAGGTACCGTGTCCGATTCCTTACTTTTCCAAATTGGTTTTGGTCTGGGTGTCTTAGGAAATGCCCCAGAGCGAATTCCATAGTTAGAGACCATGCAATCGGTATGGTTGTCTGGCAAATTAAAAAAATATACATTTGTAGAAATTTGCGGTGGTTGTTTACTATTTTGTGTTATATGCTGTTATGTTTCCAAATATTCAAAGTAATTGACCTACTTTACGCATAAATTACATTTGTAAGCAAAATCTTTTGAATTTGCAAAATTTTTTTTAATATACATATAAATAAATAATTTTAATTTGCAGAATTTTCAAAAAAATTTGCAAAACAAAATCAAAAGACTTCCTACTTGAGGTTTATTTATTATCACTTAGCAAACAACACCGCTGAAGTCATTTCGAGTAATTATAAGGGAGAGTGGACCTGCTTAAAAATATTTGAAGCTATTGTTATTAATAGACGCTCTATTCATGGATAACATATAATTGTTTCTGTTGTTGTATAATTTATATTAATATTTACGTTTTGTTGTTGATTAGTAATGTTCAAAGTAAAATCCGCCTATTTTTGATTCAACGATATTGTCTGCTAACGACGTTATGTATGTAGCAACTTAGAAAAAGCAGTGTAGTACTACGAGGTGGTCTACGGCTATACAGCTACGAAACTTTCCTTTAATTTGGTAGCAGATTACGTAGAAAGAAAGTACTCGCAGAGAATACTATGATAGCAAGTTTTATGTGTTGATAATCTACTATAATGTAATAATAAACTAATATGAAGGCATCCACAAAAGCTATTTATGCGAAAATGGTAATTATTAAAGAAATATTGTATCTTTTGTGGAGTTTTTATGAAATAATTAAAAATATCATGCGACCAAGAGTATCTTGGGCTATAAATTCTTTAAAATATGGTATTCAAGGGTAAATATCACGTGTTTGTAAAGTACTTATTAATTATTTTTATAGTTTTTCTTGTAACAAACTGGCAAACAGTAAGACGATTCTCGTAATGGTCGTAACCGTTGCCTATAGAAAATTGTAATACTAAGGAAATGTACTTAATATTACTAATGTGTTATCGGACCTGAAATATTAGATTTTAAGTCTCTTGTGCCTGAGATTGCGCTGGCTTTCTCTACCCGTAAATCTGGATCACAGCAGTGTGCTTTCTGGTGAAAGTAGGTTGAAGTACCATCACTTACCGAGGCAGGTTTGTCACAGACGGATACCCTACCGCTATTTAGTACGTATTTATTAAAGATACGGAAAGACACGTATCATATATTTATACTGCAGCGTAAATAAGCTAGATTTATTTTATTCAATAAATAGTAAAAATAAATACTGAACGAACGAGGCGTCGTAAATGTTAACCACGTTAACAAGTAATTACCAATAACTATTTATCTGTCTATCACTTCGGCAAGCGAAAAAAAACCGGTTTCCATATAACAGACTTTTTAAAGGAAGTAATTATTTGTTAGACTGCGTTACAGAACAGTGCAAAACAAAGGGAGTGAGATAAATAGGTTCGCAGGGTTTTTTTTTTATAAAAGAGATTAGTTTCTTGCACAAAGTGTAATCAACTGGCTCTCATAGTGGCAATGTATCTACATAATAAACGTAACAGCATTGTAGATTAACTTGAGAGGAAATAATTACATTATATTAGATATAGGTCAAATTCGCAGATACTTTTTTATTTAAAAAATACGCTAAAGTACACCATAGAGTACAGTAAAACAAAAGGAGAGCTAAAAGTGCCAGAAATAAACGGATTCATAGGGTTTATTTTATTTTATTTCTTCGAAGTAAAGGCCAGTGCCACGTGGCACGCGGGCAGTGTATCTATTTCGCATAATCGTCACCATTTGTCAGGCTAGCAGGTGATCTGTCTAGTGTAGGCATTCTTGAGTCTTTAGGGATGTGTCCAGCGACCTTTTTTAGCCCCTTGAGAGTGAATTTATAAATCAAGGATAGCTCAGAATCTTGTAAATTTAGATACCAACTGACCCCATTGTTTTTGAATGCGTTACAAATAAAAATATATTTATTTCATCATTTTACGGTTTCAAACTATTAGGTTTTTAAATTTATTTTTTTATAATTGCTGTAATTATTATTTTTTTCTTATATCTAAATATAAACACAAAAAATAAATAATGTAACTAGAAATATCTACTAGAGAAATAGTGATAAATAAGACTAGATAAATTTTTGAAGTTGTGTAAGATTAAACATGATTAACAAATAATAATAAACGGCTGCTAATACATACATATAATATTAGGCAATAAAAAGCGACCAAAATTTTTTTTAAATATCAAGTGACGGGACGGTTAAGTCGTGTACCTGGTGGTAAGCTAAATGCCTGTCCATAATAGTTGCAGTGTCACTCCAGTGTTGCAGGGGCACTGCCGCTGCGCCCGTCACCCCGAGACACAAGTTGACAAGTCCCATGTGCCTGTAATTTCACCAGCACCTTTAACCTTCAACCCCGGAATGCAGTAATGCTCACATTACCGCTTGGCGGCAGAAATAATTAAGGTGGCAGTAATTCCCTGGACGAACTCTTTCAAAGGAGCTCTACTGCTACTGAATGTACGTACGTACTGTTACGTATAAACGTAGCTAAATTATAAATAATCAATCTCTAGAAACATGTGTAGGTACAATATTTTTTATTTTAATTTGAAGTAGGTAAATTTTTTCAAAGTATTTTATAATTTCGTTTACCCATCAAAATTGAATTTGAATGAAATGAAATGTTGATGCTTATGCCTATACTATATAAGGGTTACTCATTCTACATATGGACTTTTATTTATCACTTATGCTACTTTGGATCTCGGATGTTACCATCTTAGTGTTTACTGTGGATAGGGGTGAAAACACTTATGTCTAACCAACATAATCTCAGTACAGAGTACTAAAAAACCGACCTCAAACATTCATGGAATTACATCTATTTGCCAAGTTTTATTGAAATAGGTTACCGGAAAAACGCGCGAAACCAGATTCATCCCCTAGTTCGCCACCCTTGGAGGTGGATATTTTCTTCAAATTTAACTATGACCACTACTGAGGTACCATTTTTGCAACAAAACAAGAACCATCAAAACGGTTCACAAAAATAGAGTTATCGCGTAACATACACAAAAAAAAAAAGAAAAAAAAACAGTCGAATTGAGAACCTCCTCCTTTTTTTCAATAACCAAAGAAGACAAAAAATTGTCTCGTACAGCCGGCGGCGCATTTGCGACTTTAACAGTACTTCGTAAGCATTGCATTGTCTGTAGGAGACGACCGAATACCAGATCTGTCCATCATAAAAAAATGAATAAATATCCTAAGTGACTTCATGAAACATCATATAGGATAGATATTTATATATTTCATTAAAAAACGTACGATTTTAATGATGTATAACACCGCATTGGTATCTGTGCCATTGAGTTGAAAGTAAATCAATAGGAAAATATTAGTTACTCGGTTTATTAAGAATATATAAGCACAAAATCATATAGAATTCGTATAGAATTATGAACTCAATCAAATGTAAATTGAAGAGCATCGAGCAGTGTAACAAGTGAGCGGTACAATTTGCGGGGTAAATATGCGGTGTTCAAACATCGCGCGAACATCGTGAGTCGACAAATTAGCTGTTTGTTTTACAACTACGTTCGCGGTGTGCTGTTTAGTGCTTCGGATATTCGTGTTATTTTAATTTAAAGGAAAATGTTTATAATCGTCGTAAATATCAAGGCAATAGAGTTGATGTAGCAGTGGTGCTCCGTATGAGTACTGACATAGAGTTCGTCCGTGGTAGTACTGCCAATTTACCTGTTTCTGTCGCCAAGCTGTAATGTCAGTATTCGGTAATACTCAGTAAAATGTTCAGGTTTTGAAGGGTAAGGGTACTGGTGAAATTATAGGCACATGGGACTTGTCAACATATGTATTTTTGCGATTTAAAGCTTTAAATAGCACTGCAACTGTTATGCACAGGCGCGCAGCTCACCATCAGGCGCTCGACTTGTTCGTCCCATCGCTAGATATTATACAAAAAAGTTGATATTATACGCACATGAGTACGATGTGGTCAAAAGTCACATGAATTATATACTTAGCATTTCATAAATATGTTCATAGAGTCTAGATTGTCTCCTTATGAAGTAGGACGAGACTTCTGAAATCGACTTCCTACGTTTCTAACTATCGTTTTTCGCTTTTTGCACTCGCATTGATATTTTTATGTAGTCACTTTTGTTCTTGGTAGTTTTAACCTGGGTATTTAAAGTGTGCGAAATCGAATTTATCCCCTAATTTGGCACATTTAATTTGGGACCACTACTGGGGTACCCTCTTTCGAACAAACAAAGAATCATCAAAATCGGTTCACAAATTCACGGTTCACAGTTATCACGTAACATTCAACATACAACATACAAAAAAAAACATACAGT
This sequence comes from Hyposmocoma kahamanoa, assembly GCF_003589595.1. Classification (NCBI taxonomy): domain Eukaryota; kingdom Metazoa; phylum Arthropoda; class Insecta; order Lepidoptera; family Cosmopterigidae; genus Hyposmocoma; species Hyposmocoma kahamanoa. Next base: position 12,070,313 of record NW_020654878.1, read on the forward strand.
CAAATTGAAACCCTCCTCCTTTTTTTGAAGCATTGGTTTTTGAATTTTGAACTTTTGAATTTTTGAGTTTTGAATTATGAACAAGAAAATAGGAAGAAAAAGTGAAAATAGAAATCTCAGATACGTAACAAAATTTCAATGAAGCAGTTAACATTAATAACAAGTACTAACCTCAAGGAACGTAATACAAAGCTTTCTAACTAGAGATCGGCCATGTTTAAGCACGACATTGTTGTTATTTAGTTAGATGAAGTTTAATAAATATTGAATGTTTGTATTGTTGGAATTGTGGTTGTACAACCAATTTTGCACTATTAATTTCGTCCAACAACTTTTAATTGCATTAGAAAATCGAGTATTGTAAGCTCGCGGTTCAGTGATAACAATGGATCAATTTCCGTCCGAAAATGTAATGAAAATTTTCAGTTTATGTTTCTTGATATTGATCATCATCCATATACACACATCAAAAAAAGTTTGCGATCATTTCGAAAAACTGAAATCTTTTTTGTTACTGTAGATTATATAATGATTTTTTCTTCTTTTTATATTCTTTATTTAAAAATAAATTAGAACATAAAACAATGACCCCGTTCAATTGTTTTTTCATATAAAAAGGCTTTCAGTCCTAGCTTACGCTCATTCAGAAATCTGATTTAGTCAATTATAAGCGATTCAAGATATTTTTCGCGGAAAGTTGTGATTGAAAAAATGCCAAGAGGATTATCAGAGGTTTTACGAGCTAGAATAGTAACTTTGAGGGAAGAAGGATACACCACGAGCGTAATAGCACGCAGACTTGCTATATCCCAATCCTGTGTCGTGGCTACGTTGCAGAGGTATCACGGAATGGGGAATTTAGCTGACCGACCCCGCAGCGGTCGCCCAACTGTTTTGACAGCTGCCCAAAAGCGCTATATTAGATTGCTGGCAGCCCGTGATCCAACAATCAACGCCACTAAAATAAAAGCAGAAGTCAGGGCCGCCTCTGGGCTTGAAATTAGCACGCAGACCGTTCGCAATTGCTTGCACCAGGCTGGATTACGAGCACGGCGGTCTTGGCGAGCTCCGCTCAATTCCCGGCAACGTCAACAACGAAGATTGCAGTGGGCTAGACTTCGGCAAAATGAAGAAGGTGAGGACGAAAACATTTGGCAAAACTGTCTCTTCGTTGACGAATCCCGAATCAGCACTCATCCAGATAACCGACGTGTCCGTGTCTGGAGAAGACCAGGCGACCGTGAAAGACAAAGAACTGCCACTGGAACAGTTCAGCAAGGCGGAAAATCGGTGTCCTTTTGGGGTGGCATTATGATTGGAGCTAGAACGCCTTTGATCCCGTATCGGGGCTTCATGACAGCAGACATGTACAAAGCAGTTGCTATTGATGATATCGTCAGACCATTCCGAGTAAACCATGGGCACCAATTTGTACTGGTCGATGATAATGCGCCCGCACATCGAGCTCAACGAGTCAATGCTGCTCTTCAAGAATACGATATCACACGATTAGACTGGCCTGCCGGCTCGCCCGACTTAAACCCAATAGAGCACGCGTGGGATGCTCTTAAACGAGCAGTATGGAACCGTGAGCCACGTCCCCAGACAGTTCCAGAGCTCAGGGAAGCCGCTATTGAAGAATGGGATAGGTTACCCCAGGAAATGCTGGATAACTTGATCCTCAGCATGCCCAGGAGGATCTTCGCATGTATTCGAGCCAGGGGAGGAGTTATTTTATATTGAATTCACACCTTTTAATAATAGATTGTTGTTTAAGTTTAATTAAACAGTGTTTTTCTTTCTATGAAATTTCTATCACTATTACATTATAATTAATGGCTCAATTTTTTAAAATAAATATTAAATAATAGTTTTACATTTTAATTTCAAACAGGGTATTCCTATTTAAAGAAAGCATACAACATAGATTTTTTCTTGATAAAGTTAAATTTAAAGAATTATTGGAGCTTATGCTATTGATCGCAAACTTTTTTTGATGTGTGTATGTTCCATAGTTGGTCAGAATAGTTTTAGGTTGGTTCTATATTGTATTAATTATTATCTGGGGTTCTAGGCAACTTTCATACCAGTAGAGCCCCTTGTGAAAGAGTTCGTCCAAGGAAGTACTGCCACCTACCTATTTCTGCCGCCAAGTTTTGAAAAGGTTGCTGGTGAAATCACATTCACGGAGAACTTGTCAACTTATGTTTCATGGTGACCGGCGCGGAATCAATGCCCCCCTGATTAGTGGGATTTAAAGCTCTGAGTGGCACTGCAATTGATATGGATCGGCGTGTCGCTTACCACCAGGCGCACGACTTGTTCGTCCTGTCACTCGGCATATTAAAAAAACTACCACTTTTATAAAACAATAGATTTAAATTATAAGAACATTAGTCTAACTAATGAAATTCAAAAACAAAGTGAATTAGTACGAAATTAAACTATGACAGACAGACAGCAACGATTACGAGACCTGTAAAGAGCTTGAAGTATTGGTTTGTTTGAAACAAATTTAGATCTGAAAAGATTCAAAGCCATTTCTTATGTGTAACAATAGCAAAAACCTAAATGAATTATCCTTACCTTATATATACCATATAACACAATTCTATAATATTATTCTCATAGTATTTAATATCATATCATCACAACTTTAAATACAATATGAACACTCGTTAAATTTAACAGTGAACACAAACAGTTGATTTGTATTTATTTTAGATTATTATAAGAAGGTGAATGCTTTGTGGGCGGATACATCGCATACAGGTCGTGTTACCTATTATGAACTTCAGTGCCTCGCAGATGCTAAATTTAAACTGTTATTCTTTATTTAATGTAAGTTCTTTATTCTGGTATCGATATAATAATTCATCATTATCATTGTACAAAAATCTAAAAATTGTTTACTCATTTCAGAGTACGATGATGGATGATTGAATTTGGTAAACTTCCTAAAGGTCCAAAATTGTGCAAGTTGTTTTGTTAATTTCGTTTACAGACATCGTTAACTAATGTCCACTAGCACTAACAAATATTGGGTGAAATTACAGGCACATGGGACTAGTCAACTTATGTCTCGGGGTGACGGGCGCAGTAGAAGTGCCCCTCAGATCTTCGCGATTTAAAGCTCTGAGTGGCACTGCAACTGTTAGGGACTGTTGTAGCTTATCGGGCGCACGATCTTGTTCGTCCCGTCACCTGATATTATATAAAAAATATTTAAAAAAAGATAAGACATTCTTAACACACCGTATTAAGTAACGCCGTATGTACCAAAATAAATTACTGTAATTGTGGAGTCTTTTTTACTTTGTGTTGCATAGTATAGCTATGTTAAACATATATATTAGGGCTACCATAAATACATTATATGTGTCATTTGCTTTCCAAGCATTGATTTAAGACGTATTTAAGTAAGATTTAAGTTTATGCAAGAAGTGGACATAAGGCAAAAATGAGTATTTCAGAGTCAAAGTGTAACCTGCCAGCCGAGCGTTTGCATTATTAGCGTTTGTATTTAAACGCATTACATTTCCCTCTTTTCAGAAACAGTATGTTTGTTTGACAGCGAGAGTGGTGTTTATGCGAAAGTTTGTCTGATTGTTATAGTTTCTTCGGATCAATGTTTACGCCTGTGATAGGATTAATAAATATGGTATTTATATAGTGTTCTAGAAATTGCACTAATGAATAAGTAATTACTTATTGTAATGTGAATATACATATTTTGCTTATTAATATTCCTAGTTTACTCATTTAATTTTATACCACGGCACGAAAGGTTCAGGAAATTGTTAAAAGCGTATTATTCTAAAAGGTCCCGTACTTATATCTTCGCTGACATATATACTTTTTCAATGTAAAGCTCAAATTTCAACGAAATTTGGGACCATTTATTTATTCTAAATTATCGTCTGATACTTGTACGACATGCGAACAAACCCTTATAGCAATTATTTCGCATTTATTGTTAAAAATATTTTTACATCTTAATATTACATTATATTGAATACATAAAATATGAACAAAAATGAAGAAGTAAAATTCGTGAGACACGATGTCGCTTGGTTGACAAATTTTACCTGCTTAATTACTCTCATTTTGAGTTTTCATCAAATAATAGTTGGTTTTATTAATAATGAAATGATATTACCTCAGCTATTAATGGAGCAATAAATGGCATGAGATAAACCTCTGCTGAAAATGAAAAAGTACTTTAGGCGAATTAGGCTAAATCAAAGTTTTAAGCTAAACGAACTATTCTAAGGTTACATTAATTTTCTTTGCTAATTAGCGAAATTTTCAGTGCGAATTAACTGTTTGAGCTGAACTTTATACGTTCTAGTCACGGCAACGGAGATTGGTTTATTGCGAGTTAATGTAGCTTACACGAGCTACAGTCATTCAGTAATAGAGTATCTAGTGAAGGTCATTGCAGCATAATGAACTATAGTAATTAAACAGTCTCTTAATTTCTTACCAACAGTGTCCTTAAAGCAAATCACTACATGGAAGACAAGTCCAAAATGTACGTAGAACAAAAGTTTTCCTAACGACATCATTCAATTGACATCGCAACTTTGGGAGAAACTTCACACTTTGCGCGGCATCATATCGCGCGTAGTACGTAGAAGTTCGTAGCGTGTGCCGCGTAGCGGTGTTACGTGCGGCCGGCTGGAGTCCCGAGGCGCGACTGTCGGTGCCCGCCGTGTTGGGCTCCAGTTCTTGGTAAGTTGCCGCCCGACTGCACATGCGTTCCCAACTGAGGATTTAACCTAACGTTTCATTCGACGTACACTGAATTAATTATTTTGTACTTATGTTATGACCTATTGTACACAGACGGATTTATTAAATAAAACGTCAAGTAGGCATATTATGTCTTCAAAGGTATAAATATTATAATAAAATATAATATATCCTTCTACTGACAATATTCGATATATTTCTTACTAGGCAGACTAAATTCAGGGAAAAATAAAAATGTATTAGTATGTTTTCGGATCGATTAATTGACGTCAGCTGGCGGTGCAGAGTGGTGTATCGTATTTCGGGAGGTTCTCGCGGTTGCTTGAAGGAGTTCGCTCCGCCGCCGCCGACAGCTGGTGGAGATACAAACTGTTGCAGGGAGTGCTTCTGACTTCGCATAACAGTTCAACCATTCTCTCTGCGAGATAGTAAGATTCTAGAAACTTCTTCAACAGATTACACCTACTGTCACCCCTGTTATATTATGTTCGAATACTAAATATAGCTGATCTCTAAGAATGTAAAATTACCACCCGCAATTTATGATCGCCTTCAAGAAGAAATACGTTCGAGGAGATCTACAAAATAGTTAATCTAATTAAAGATTTTTTTTATATTTAACTGCCTCCGTGGTCGAACGGTTACCACGCCGGACTGCCACGCAGAGGTCCCAGGTTCGATTCCCGGGCCGGAAGAAATATTTGTATGGCCTATATTTATTTCTCTCGTGAGTGTGGGTGTAATTTGTGGCTGTCTATGTGTGTGTCCATGGCACCCGTGACATAGGGTTTCCCTAGTGCGGGGCTTTATTGAGTGTGTGCGTTATTATTATTATTATATAATATCAAATGACGGGACGAACAAGTCGTGAGCCTGGTAGTAAGCTACACGCCTGTCCTTAACAGTTGTAGGGCCACTCAGAGCTTGAAATCGCAAAGATATTAGAGACATAAGTGGACAAGGCCCATGTGCTTGAAATTTCACCAGCACCTTTACCTTTCAAAACCGGAACGCAGTAATGGTCACAATATTGCTTGGTGGCAGAAAAAGATAAGGTGGCAGTACTTCCCTGGACGAACTCTTTCACAAAAAGCTCTACTGCTATTAGAAACTTTAATTAGAAGAGAAACGATTAGAATTAAATTAATTTTAATATAAACTTAAAATGATTACCTGTGTAGTTCCCAAGAAGGCTTACCCAAGCCAAATCAATTTAGAGTTGTTTCCAGAATCCCTGAATATTTGCTTTAATTTATAAGGGGAAATAAACAGAAGTACATGAGCAAACTCGGGCCCGCACGTAATATAATAATAAGACTCAGTCGCCGTTTTTGTATAAATTAGAGCTACGTGAATTACATTTTTTATTTTCCATTTCCGTTATTAAGAGAATGTTTAGAACGGGACGCAGAAATGACTAAACACAATTTACATTTCAGTTGTTGTCGTTGTTATTTTAATGTTTATTCGGCAGCAGTAGACCACTTTGAGAAAGATTTCGCCCAGGAAAACGCTACCACCTTTCTGTCGCCAAGCAGTAATCTCACATTACTGCGCTTCAATTTTGAAGGGTTACGGGCGTTGGTGAAATTATTTTGTGCCCTTATGGTCAACAAATATACATAAATATCTGACCACTGCCTCTGCCCCCGTGACCCTGAGATATAAGTTGATAAGTTCTATGTTCAAATATATATATATAAAATATCAGGGCTCATTGAGAGCTCAAACCAGCGCTGCAGTCAATTAAGGCTGTGGCTTATGCTGAATGAAGTCCTTTTGCGTACATCACAACCACACAAATGACAGTACAAAATTTGTAGTCATTATAATTTGTTTTCGTCAGATTTGTCTTATTTAATGTTGTTTTTTTATTGTATTTTTTTATTTTTGTTTATTAATTAATTATTATTTCTTTAATTTTGTTTTTCTTGATTGTGTTATAATTTTTTTTGTATCTGTGTTGTGGCGTTGCAATAAATGTCTATTCTATTCTAAAATTGAAAAATATACATCAAGTTTTTACCGTGAAGTTCCCCAATAATTTTACAATGTTTGTCCAGCAATGCTTCCAATATTAATTAATAAATTCTTTAAGTAGCAGTAGAGTTCCTTGTGAAAGAGTTAGTCCGGAGAAGTACCGCCACCTTACCTATTTCTGCCGCCAAGCAGTAAATTTTTGAAGTGTGAGGGTGTCGCTTAACACCAGGAGCACGACTTGTTCGTCTCGTCACTTGGTATTATAAAAAAAGAAAGAAGAGGGAACATAGAACTTATCAACTTATATCTCAGGGTCACGGGGGCAGAGGCAGATATTTGTGATTTAAAACTCAGAGTGGCATTGTAACTGTTATGGACATGTGTGTCGCTTACCACCTGACACACGACTTGTTCGTGGGATATAAGATCTTATTGAATAAATTAACGGATAACTAACGTACTTAAGTAGCATTTTTGCTTGACATGTTTCAAACCAATTAATCATGAGATTCCGCGGCTGTGACTCGATGGAAACTATAAGATCTTAGTTTTCTGTGACTTTGATGTAATTGGTTCTTCCCACTCCTCTAATTTGGAAAATGGCAGTGCTTCTTTACGGTAGGACTAGGTAATACCTACCTAAACAGATTTTGCACAAAGAACCAGTAAAAAGTTTACTTTAGGATATTTTAGTGTACATAATCTTCTTGTAACCAATTCACTCATGGTTCTTCTATTTATAATTCTAACCTATTATTTTGTTGGAGTTAAATTTAAAATGTTTCACATTAAAACAAAAACCATTAGTGTTATAGTTAGCGTTAATGCACTTTTTCATACCAATGAATCAATTTTGAAAACATTTGTGCCACTCTTCCGTGACAATTTCTGAAACATATTTTTCATACTCGATTCTTCAAAGGAACAGTAGCCACGTGTCCAGTTTTATTAAAAATAGAAGCAATCATCTGCTTAGAGGCACTTTGCACGCACGCCACTTTGGTTGGTTTCGGCTCATCTCGAAAGAGCGTATGGGGCTCGATTGCTGCTTTGTTTTGGGACCGTAACTATAAATCCATGTTTCGTCACCTGTTACTATATCCTACACCAAATTTATGCCCCTTCGTTGAATCTAGTAAGCATGGCATTGCACCAAGTGAAGCGATTCGTTTTTTGACCCTCAAACAAATTGTGTGGGATCCACCGAGAGCACAGCTTTTTCACAGCCAAATGTTTGTGTAGTATTGATTGTCTTTGACTCATGCCTATGCCTAAAGATGCCCGAATCTCATGGTATGTCACATGCCTGTCTGTTTTGATCATACGGCGCACAGAATCGATGTTTCTTTTGTTCACGGCAGTGGACGGGCGACCATCACGAAATTCGTCACTGAGATTCACACGATCGCGTTAGAATTCTGCAAACCAGCTATAAATAGTCGACTTGCATGGAGCTTCATCGCCAAAAGCAGTTTGAAGCCAAGCAAAGATCCGCTGAGGTGCTAAATTACACTTAAAGTCGTAGCAAATCATACTACGAAAATTTTCACGAGTTAAATCCATAGTGATGTAGACTACCAATTTCTAAAATAACGCCACAATGCAAAAACAAGTGACAGTCAGATGAAGCAAACTGTATTCTACTGTAATTACTTTTTAAATATTGTTTATGTAAAAGGCCAGCTCCGGAAAGTTATAGTGCGGACTATGCATATATAAATAGAGTTTTTTTTATGATTCCAAGTGGCTGGGCGAACAAGTCGTGCGCCTGGTGGTAAGCGCCATGCTTGTCCATAACAGTTGCAGGGCGCTATATTGCAAACATGTGAGGGACACTGCCACTGCGGCCGTCACTCTGAAACATAAGTTGGCAAGTCCCAAGAGCCAGTAATTTTACCAGCACCCTTACTCATCAAAACGCAGTAACGCTCACATTACTTATTGGTGGCAGAAATAGAAATGCCACTTTAGCTATTTCTGCCGCCAAGCAGTAACAGTAAAGCTATTGCCTGTAAAATAAAAGAAAAATAGACATTTTACTTCTACGCCCATTTCGGGCTGACTTTGAATTGTACAATATTCGCTCGATTCTATCAATGGGATGGGCATTACATTTATTTTATAAGAGCTGTACCAAATTGCGTAGTCAATGGCTGACTTGTCCCGGAAATTGATTCTTGATATGTTTACACGAGCACAATGTATTTTAAGCAACCGGTGAGAAGGGCAGCTGCTATTTGTGAGATTTATTTGCAATAAATATATTTGATATTACTGTTCCCATAATATGGCGACACATTAGAGTAGATTGTTTACGTGCAAATAATGTTAGATCTCACCATCAACTACGTATGTAAGTACGTCCCACAGCTGGGCACGAGTCTCCTCCAAAGAAAGGGTTTAGGCTATAGTCTACAACGCTGGCTCGGGTTTATCATGTAACATTACTGTTGTATTCAATCATTTTATTCCATGGTACACTCGTACCATACCATGCTATACATGCAGGTAATTTAGATTAACATTATTATGGAACCTGTAAAGCAAAATCCAAATAATTTAACTTATTATTTTGATCTTCTTAATCTACTTCATATTACATTAATGTAATTAATAATAATAAATTCTTTATTGCCCAAAGGGAACACAGTAAAAACACTTGTTATAAATGACATATACAAAGGTAAGTTTTATATATATATATATATATATATATATATATATATATATATATATATATATATATATATATATATACACACACACACACACACACACATAAACTTTGTGTACATAAATACATGCATGAACACAATATGTATTATAATTATTTCATAAAAATAATATTTAAAAGTATAGAAAAAATAATAGTAACGAGACATTGGGACATATACAAATTTATACTTACCCAATCTCCACCTGAAATAGAAAAGGTATGGCGGTATTTGCTTCGCTTTGGAAAAACCATTATCCCAAAGCAAATATACCTAATGTATTTAAATATACCCAATATTTATTCCGTATCCCTTGAGTCCTAAAAGTACTTCTGTTAACTCACAGCATTAACCTTAACAAAATTATCATTCAAAAAGTCCCCTTTCGGCTATGGTATTGTAAAAAAATCTGATTTCGAAGTAATTTGTAAATTTGTGTTTGTTTGTGTGTCCTTAGGGTTCGCTTTTGTGTGGTTACAAACTACGCCCTTTGTCCACCGCCCTCGGGCTCACAGCGGTTTTCTTATCGATAACCCGAGAGGATACGTCAGCTATTAGGCTCTTATTAGAAGGGCTGGAAGTTACATACATGTAATGGAAAATAAGGCAATGTCTTTGTAATGCTCTCTTCCCATGAGTTGCATTTAGTAGTTTATTGTATACACTCGTTGATATAGTATATTCCATTAATCCCCACTAAACGCATTAGTCTATATTTATGTACGTGGGTACCTAAAGGAACGCGTGCAGCGAGTGTGGGACTATTCCCATTCTTGCGTCCGTGTTTTTTTTATTAAAACATACATCGCTTATAATAAGTAAAAAGAGATAGCACGGTGTCACATTAACATTTATACGCTGTTTATCTTATTATAATTAATAAATACAAGTACGACGGTAAGAAGATATTCCGCTCTCTCCGACCGAGCACTTGCATGATTCATGTTGAAGTACGATGAAACAATTTTATTCTTTCCATCATAAATATTATACGGCGTGTTTAATTTTTCAATAGTACATTTGTCTGGTTATATTTTCTGGTAACATTTGTTGTCGCCGCATCTAATCAGATCGTAGTAGACCACTTTCCTCCATCCCAGCCCAAACTGGGTTGAGTTAGTACTGAAGAGCAAAAAGATATAGTCTACAACACTATGATGTCACAAAAAAGGAGTGGTTGCCTAGTTGGGAAAAGTTGGGAAAGAGAAGATGAAACCTATGTTAAATGTGATGCGATGTCGATGAGCGAACTAAATATCTATAATGGAGTGGGTCCTTTCTACACAGCAAGCCGGCTCTCGGGGTACTGGTCCCGTTTCCACGACATCACTGATTCCATACAACACTATTACCGTCTGAGTGTGTTCGAAACAAAATTAAATAATATTTTTAAACGTACGAAAAAAGCATCTCTTTTTATATAAAGTTCTGAAAGAGGTAATTGAAAACCATGTTATACGGATATAGGTATATATTATGCACATTTTATTCATTGCATTTTTGAACAGCATGTTTTTCAAATATCACTCGGGAAGACGAGTGAGTTCATGTTTGCGCTGTGCTCGCCTTTTCCCTCATATCCGATGTTACCTAGTTTCAGTTTAAAGTTCATACGGTTTGCAACTCGTTTAGATGGTATATTAATGCTATAAATGGTTTCTGTGTGCTCTATACAGCTTTTTTATATTGTCATACTTCTCAAAGCGTTGCCATTTCGAAGTTTAAGCTCATGATGTTTCTAATGATGAACTTATTTCGTAGAATTGGATTGTTTATATAATCATGTATAACTTTTGTGCATCTAATAGTGGTATTCTTAATATTGCCAACTTTAATTATAATAGTGTTATTTTATCTGCAACGCTTTCAATTTTTCCTTTTTATACAATGCTGACTATTCAGGCGTGTGACAAAACGTTACACTCTCAAGGAGAGGTTCTTCTCTTTTAGACGCTAACGAGGGAGGAAAGTGCGACCTTTCTTTACACTTAACTTACTTCACCTCTTATCAGGTCTATAGGACGTTGGATATTTCGGTTAAAATACGCTGTTCTTTCCTGTTGGTTATCACACGAAAGAAATAAAAAAAAATACATTTATTTGACTACCATACACATTTTATGATAATTTAGTACAATTAGCGCACATTTGAATGGTATGCCTGACTACAAACAACCCACCGACTTTAAACTTATGGTTTTAATTCTTCTCTCTGCCACTTAATGTAATAAAAATAAGACGGTCGAAATTTCGAGGCGTGAAACCCAGTCTGCTGTCGACTGTGAACATAACAACAATATTTAATTATTTTGTTATATAACTCTAAGTTGCGAAAATAAATTTTACGGGTAAACATCATAAATTTCAATAGAATTTTCTAAAACTCAGATGAATAATACAGCTGAACGATAAATGAAATATATAGCACTAATTACAGTGTTTGGCTATGGAATATAAATTGTAATCCAACATTAAATATTAAATAGCTGTCGCTATTTCTGTGATACATACCAGAGAACAGATACATATGAAACCAATATTAACTTACGAAACCAATATTACTTAACGTTTTACATCTCTAGTGCTTTCAGGCTGTAACTGAAATGAGAAAAGAAAACCAGGATATAGTTTGACCAAAATTAAATGCACCATGTATTTGTTTTCTCATTCGATATGTAAATTAATAACATTTTAATCAAAAAAGGACATAACATATTGGTTAATATCTTGGTCTGTGGTTAATAAGTGAGGTGCACTATAAGTTTCCGGAATGAATAAGAAAAAAATACTATAAATGGTCAGAAATGAATTTATTGTTTCTCAAAATATTTATCCGTTAGCTTTAATGCAAAGGGGGCGAGGAACCGAACCAGTTGTCGCCTATAAAAAATGGCTCGCGCGCATTCCTCGCTCGATATCCTTAACTATACGTTCCACTGCTGGACACGGGACTCTTCCGAATACATCCTTCGTTACAATAATTAAAACAAATGAAATATTATTAATTTACAACGTTACACCACTCCTCTCTGACAATTTCTAAAACATATTTTTCATACTCTTCGACAGCCTCTTCAGGTAGTGAAAATCGTTGACCGCGTAACTGGTTCTTCATTTTTGGAAATAAATAAAATTCACAAGGTGCCAGGTCGGGACTGTACGCGGGATGGTTCATAATGTCAACGTTGTTCACCTTCAAAAATTCATTTGTCTGTCTGACCGTGTGAGAACTGGCATTATCGTGGCGCAAGATGATACGGCGTTTACGGTTATATTTGCGGAGTTTGTCAATAAGTTCCGGCAAACAAATGGTCGTGTACCAATCACTATTCATGGTACAACGATTCTCCAAAGCAACAGTAGCGACGTGTCCGGTTTTATTAAGAAAAGAAGTAATCATCTACTTAGAGGCACTTTGCACGCGCGCCACTTTGGTTGGTTCCGGCTCATCTCGAAAGACCCATACGCTCGATTGCTGCTTTGTTTTGGGATCGTGACTTTAAATCCATGTTCGTCACCTGTTACTATGTCCCACACCAAATTTGACGCCCTTTCGTTGAATCTGGTAGGCATTGCGTTGCACCAAGTGACGCGATCCGTTTTTTAAGCCTCAGTCAAATTGTGTGGATCCATCGAGAGCATAGCTTTTTCACACCCAAATGTTTGTGTAGTATTTATTGATTGTATTTGACTCATGCCTATGCCTAACGATGCCCGAATCTCATGGTACGTCACATGCCTGTCTGTTTTGATCATACGGCGCACAGTATTGATGTTTTTGTTGTTCACAGCAGTGGACTGGCGACCATCACGAAATTCGTTACTGAGATTCACACGACCGCATTTGAATTCTGCAAACCAGCTATAAATATGGTCCTCTTGCATAGTGCTTGATCGCCAAAAGCAGTTTGAAGCCGAGCGAAGTTCCGCTGAGCTGTTAAATTACACTTAAAGTCGTAGAAAATCATAGTACGAAAATTTTCACGAGTTAAATCCATGGTGATGTAAAAACAAGTGACAGTCAGACAGACAGAAACAAACTGTATTCTACAGCCAAAGAGTTTCATTTTCAAATGTTGTAGTTACTTTTTAAATTTTGTTTATGTAAGTGGCCAGTTCCGGAAACTTATAGTGCGCCCTATGTATCGTAATAACGTGATTGATTGATTCTTTCAACATTGTTAAGATAAAGTTACTAACGTAACGTAATACCGTAAATCGAAGACAAAATACATTATTATTGATGTAAAGATCGAACAACATAAAGAAAAATTCCTTCGATATGATTGGGTTCAAACAAGCGTCTGTCACCGAGGTCAGTGCTTTTACCAATTGAACTACTGACTAGAGATATTGCGAATATCAGCGTGCGCATTCGCGGATAATCTGCATAAATTAAAATATCAGCATTATTATCTGCATTAATCGACACTGATATTCATTGCGGATTTTCGAGACGTGACTTGACCTTTAAGGCACGCTGGAATAATTTACAAACCTTTCAGAAACAGACTGTGGCGAAAACGCTCAGTTATTGTTTTTGAAATATAACTTTGATAAAATTCCACATCTATTAAGCTAGGCAGATCAGCTTCCGCTGATGTTTAGGTCAAAAGTCAGCACCCGCTGATATATAAAAAACCTACACTGTCCGAGTCAGTGTTCAGACCGACCTACCAAGTCGAAAGAAAAATTCTTTGTGTTGTTCGATATTAGTATCAATAACAACAAGAGACACTTGTGAAGTATTTTCACAAAAAAGTATGAATACCATGGTAGTAAAATATCATGATTTTCAATAAAGTAAATCCTTAAGCATGTACCTAGATATTATAATATATTAATAAACATCATCGTCTCTCTTGGGCATAAAAATTGTCGGGTAAAAATATGCCTACGAGAAAATGATGAAATACTCAAATGGATAGCAGAGCGGCGAAATTGGCGGCCACGCTGCGCTGTGATTTCGTTATAGCTATCGATAAGGTGAGCGGGGTCATCAAACTGAACCTGAAAATCAGCTCTACGGCAACATCTGTGTAAGACTTTTTAGACACTGTACAGATCAAACATTTTTCCTTTAATACCTCTTTGCGTTTCATCTTAGCTGTACATTGTTAGCTATAGAAGTATTCATTCTTTACACAATTTAAAATGAAGCTTTGAACGACTTGTTGTTATTTGTACTGACTTGCGGAAAAGTTATTAAATTTTCTTTAAATTCTCAAGCAAGCCTCGCTATGAATAAATGTAAATCGTAACGAAACGACCCCTTTGTATTTAAGTTAAGGTAAACTAATTATCTGGCACCATCTATAGCTATACTCTACGTAAATAGTCATCATTATCACGCTTCCTATAGAGTTCGTAGTAATACAGACCTGTCAAATTAACATATACTTGGAAATGAAACTGTTTTCTGAAAACTGCGTACATATATTTGTTTTTTCAAACAAATAAACGGGTTCCATAAAGAGAGAGTAACTACCTCTCAATTATTGGCATGCTCTATGCGGCCCATCAATGTATTTAAAATGATTGTAGTATCTATTCTACTCATAGAGAGCAATTGAGATTGATTTATTACTAAATCCTAAAGTTCTAGTATCATGGAATCAATCGCTATATACACACTGATATATACGTTGTAAATTTACCTTTTTTAAACCAAAAAAAACCAACAACTGTCTCCGTGGCCGAACGGTTACCATGCTCTGGCATGCAGAGGTCTCAGGTACGATTCCTGAGCCGAGAGAAATATTTGTATGGCCTACATTTATTTCTCTCGTTTGGGTGTAATTTGTGGTTGTCTATGTGTGTATCCATGGTAGCCGCGACAAAGGGTTTTCCTAGTGCAGGGCTATGTCGAGTGTGTGCGTTATTATTAGAGAGAGAGACTCACATCTCATTATCAGCATCATAATTATCATCATCAATATAATCATCTCAAGTTTAAATGCACATATATAGAAAATGAAGCATTTTTTCGGAAAGTGGTAGTACTAACCTGGACGAACTCTTTCACACGGAGCTCACCTACTACTAAAATGTTATGTGATTTTAGTTACAAATGCATAATAATTGTCATTTACGTCTGTTACATGTTTATATATACATTAATGTATAATTACAAGTTCGTATTTATAGTTAGCAGACCATGAGCCGTGGGCGATATACTTCTGGTACAATATTATCATAACAATGTTTTGGGAAAAGGTTTTCTTTATTATTACAATATATTAATTTATGTTTCTTTTACGAATCATTTCGTTATTAACAACGTTTTTGTGTAGGATTGTGTATCTACTAAATTTATTATTTACATAACTAGAGTTATTTAGTAAGTACAACTGTAAATCTGTATTTAGGTTACAGTCTCCTGCGTGACCGATGATGAAGTCTAAACATTCTGAAAAGTAGAATGGAATAGGTAGACGCATAGATATAGGAGTATATGTATGGGTAGACGTGCCAGAATGTTCCAGACAAACACACTAATCACCTCAAATCAGGGAGTTCCAGAGCATCATAGCAACGGAATTTACACCCAAATTGAACCGAGGTAGTCGATGTTGAAATCTTTACTATTCAATAGGGTTCGAATGTGTGCACGAAAGTGTGAAGTGCAATTTTTATTGAATATATGTATATTCAATTCTTTTTTGTGAAATTACTCCACTAGTTTGTTATAATTATTAATACAAAGATCGAACACTCAGAAAAAATTCCTTTTTTTTTATTTTAAAAATTTAATTAATACAGTGAATAGCGACATCTCTCGCCAGGACTGGCAGATTTCTCATAGATGGCGCTACGACTAAAAAGTCGTTGAAAATACAAATACAAAGATTTTTATATAATACAAAGATTGATTGAAAATACAAATACGAAGACGACGCAAGTACATAGAAAAATTCCGTTCGTTCCGTGACTTAGTTGGTATAACGTCTGCCACGGTATGCAAGAAGACGTCGGTTCGAATCCGACTGGATCGAAGGAATTTTTTCTGAGTGTTCGATCTTTGTATTAATAATTATAACAAACTAGTGGAGTAATTTTACAAAAAAGAATTGAATTCAATAAAAATTTAATAAAAATACTTTTGCTCTGAGACCTTATAATATAACATAAAATACGCTACACAAACAATCTATAAGGAAAGTGATATCTTGTTTCATACGTATGTTTGTTCTAGATAACCTAATCCACGTTGTTTCGCTGAGATTTTCGGTCGGATCATCGTTGTTTACAGTCACGGATTGCTCCAACCACGTCGGTGAGCTTGTTAAACTAAAAATATAGACCGTAGTTATGCAAGGAAATAGTAAACAAGAGAAGTTATTAGAAATGAAAGTATTTTTTTGTATCCTGAATAACGTTTAATTATTAGAAAAAAACAATGTTTCGTGTTGTTTACAGGGTCGACAGTCACTAATGACTACTGTTGCGTTATGAAAAAATATGATAAATATTTTTCCAATTTTTCAAAAATATTTTCGGAAAAATTTCCACTATTTCAAATTTTAATTTCAAATTACCTACCCAACAGTACGGATGACTGAGATGGTATTAGTTATCAAATAGGTATAGGTTATGTCTAATATGAATGCAAACACCCAGTTCTGAACATGAGATCCGTCGGGAGAGCGTCAGGCACGGTATGCCGAAGGCGCTGGTTCATATCCAGCCGCATCGACAGAATTTTTCTTAGTGTTGGACTCTTGTATTAATAATTATAACAAAATAAATTTTTCATTGTATTAATAATTATAACGAAATAAAATAATTTAATTTCACAAAAAATAATTGAATATCAAGGTAGTAAAAAACTTCGTGATATTCAATGAAGTTAATATTATTACAAATATGTTCGGTTCTAACGTGTAGTACTCGCGAAAAGAAGTTATGTTCGGAAATTGTTTGTTTGTAAGGTTTATGCTAAAAGTTAAAACAGTTAATACCTAACACGTGGTTTTAACTATCCTAGTGGGTATGCAATGAATGATGATAACGTTACCTGTTACCTGTCAAACTCCAAAGCTTGCATAATTGCAGAGGTAGATTTTCATGCGTTGTTGTTTATATCACACATACGACCACTAGTTGAAATGGTTGAAATATGCCGCCGGACCTGTTTATTGCATTCTGTATAGTTTATATACCACCTTTCGTACATATACAACAGGATCAAGTTTCACTATGAAGCTAATGAAAAAAATAATGTCCTTTTTGAAATTCTTGAGTTTAAAAATTCAACGTAGATCGATTGCTGGTTGGAGTAATGTTGACCGTGATCATAATTCAATTATTTATAATAAGAATAATAAAGACCTTTGTTTGTAAAGTTAGATTGTTTACTTCTGTACAAAGTCCTTAATTCAGGAGGCCTATAAAAAATCCTCAATCCAGAAGGCCTATCGGAAATGCCTCCAACGGTTTCGACAGTTTTCGGTCCTGTGTTCCCAGTCAAATTCATCTTCTTAGCTTTTTTCGTAGCCTTATTTAGCTTATGTTATGGTAAGCGGACCGTATCATAATTATATTGATACATTGAAGTTTATTAATTTTCCTTTTTTGCAGACTTTTCCCGTAACAGTTCATCCACTACCGAGCACGGATCTCCTCTCAGGCGAGGACTTAGGACATAATCCACAACGCTACCCTGGCCTGGCTGATTTCACACGTTTTCCGAGGGTTGTGAACCTTATTCGACGGTTTCATCACTATGTGTCTCTTCACTGAAAAGCTAGTTGTAAATTTCATACATACTCGTAAATTCCAAAAAACTTAGAGGTGTAAGCCCGGATTCGAAACAACAAACAGTCTCTGCTTAAGAGGTGGTAGGTCAAACCATTAGACTACCACGGAATTCATTTTAAACATTTACAGAACCTTTTTTGTTTTATATGTATAATAACTAAGTTCGGGACGAACAAGTCGTGCGCCTGATGGTAAGCGACACGCCTGTTCATAACAGTTGCAGTACCAGTCAGAGCTTTAAATCACAAAAAACCGAGTGACACTGCCACTGCGCGCAATACCCTGAGACAAAAGTTGATAAGTCCATGTGCCTATAATTTCACCAGCAGCCGTATCCTTACAGTAACTACAGCTTGGCGGCAGAAATAGGTACGGTGGCAGTACTTCCTTGGACGAAATCTTTCACAAGGAGCTCTACTGCTACTAAATTTCATATGCCATTTTCTTCAAATAGGCGTTATGTAAAGCCACGATATGGTTTTCTCAAAACTATAACGTCTGTGGAATTAGGAATATAATAGTATGGAGGGTCGTTAGAGCAGTAAAGTCTAATATAAGTGGTGGTTGCAGCAAGTGGCGACAATGCGTTGTTGCTACGCTGCCAACTAGTCGTTTCATTAAGCGACGGATGGCTACCAGTGTTATAGCTACGAATAATTATACAGTTTGCTTGAAAACGTTGAATTAAAATTTGGTTTCGTTGCTTTATATAAAGCATTTTCCGAAGTTTGGACCTGCCTATAACACAGTTCTTATAAGCGTTATTTCAATTGATAATTTATAATAGTAACCTTTATGTATATTTATCGTCTAAATCTATCTGGCTAAATTTAAAAACTTCGTAACTTCATGTTCAAGATGAAATCCGTTTCTTATTCTTCAGGTGCATTATCGGGCAATTAAAGAATAAAATGTGTTCCTTAATAATAAAATAAAGATATAATATAGATTGTTATATCATTCTTTCTAGTAATTCTGTTTTTTTGCCTAGACAAAAGTTTACGTTAATGGAGGTTACGAGATTTATGAATTTAGCAGAAGCTACATAACTAATAATTTCAAAGAAATTGCGAATGCTTACACTTATTGTATAAAAGTAACGTAGTCATTGTCATGGAAGTAAAAATATCTAAGTGTTTGTATCGTAGTATCTGGTTACAAGGCATTTAACAAAGTTAACTTGTAACTCTGACGTGCGGTATTACACAAGGTGTAAACTATAGCTCTCTTCACTCAACGCAGCGTAAACTAATTTGTGCTATTTATTATGGTGCAACGCGCACCCACTTATTTAATTTACCACCGGACGCCGGTCGGTTATAAGCCAGAGACGATAAAAACTCCAGCGAAAAAAATAAAGAACGGAAGAAGATTCCTGAAATATATATTTCGCTTATAAAAAGATAATAACGCGAAATCGATTTTAGGTCAGACCAGATATCGAAAATAAACTTAACTATCCCAATCGCTCGTGGACATGACAGTTTGTTTGCGTTTAATTATTCCACGTGATGGAATTTCTGAGCTAACGTGCCGGCAGTGATACACCTCCCTCCGTGTTCGCAGACGGATTATGGTGCTCTATGCCTATTTATCTCTGTCATGGCGCTTGTGTTACCAAGAATTTTGATTGCCTGCTCATAAAATTGGAATGGGCTTACAGTTTGCAAAGCGCAGCAATTTCCGACATGGCAATGTTTGAAACAACTCCCAAGCAAATCTCTATAAGGAGATTTGGTTTGATTCGTTTGTTTCGCTGTTCGCTTGACCCAGGAATTCTCAATCTGTTTTTTGGGGAAATACTTATTGAAATGATTTTAGAAGGTCCAACTCGATATTTTTGATCAGCATTATTAACATTACGTTTTCTGCTAAATGTGCGCAAAAATAAATTTTTGCTATTGTACAATTTCAAGGTACGGGTATAGAAAAATCAGAGTACTTTTTTATGTAACGTAGCTTGCTAATTAGAACTACTTTTACAAAAACGGTTTTGCAGAAGATTTTATCAAGAACCAGAAGAAAAAGAAAGTCGAAAATGTTCTGTGTAATAAATTACAGATTACTGCATTATGAAAGTGGGGTCGTTTAACTTTGAATTATACTCTCGGAAGATGAGTGTTTCTTAGGACAGGGGATTGGACGGCAAAAAAGTCGACACGTTTGAGCACCTCTGCTTTAACCCGACTAGCTCAATATCTCGGGTCAACCGGCCTCAGGGGTGCACGATATCCCGTTTTGTTCATACCCGGTTAAAAATGACTTGCTTTGTGATCCAGTGTGCCGATAATGGAATTGCTGTCCCCATTATCTTTCGCTGAAAATTCGGTGATTGTAGATAGCCATATCTACAATCACTGCATATTGGATAAACTGAAATGGACTTATTTTTTACTCGAACTCGCCTAAGCTAAAAGGATAGTAATGATTTTTGAATTTCAGAAGCGCATTTATATAAAACATATAATTGTAAATGTTATAACGAATTCTTTCGTAGAGCTTAAACTTTGTAATCGATTTCGACACAGGACGCATTGTTAGATTTTATATCTCGATTGTTAGCGTATCGCAAACTAGATATTTTTATGAAAAATTTAATATGGTCTCTTTAATACGTCAGAAAGTTCTTATAGTTAAAAAAATAAACAAAGCGGTTTCAATCGTCATACGTTAAAGTAAAGAGCTTTAAAAGACCATTAAATAATAAATAAATAGCACACGTGGCAACAAAGTACAATAAAATACAACAGTTTTTTGATGAAATTACTTACCTGATGTTTCTTGTTCAAAAATATCTTCTACTGAATACGAAGACAGCTTCTTATTATTTACTGCGTAGATAAAAGCTATGTTCATCATAGTATGTTTCGTTATGTTTTATAGCAGTAGAACTACTTGTGAAAGAGTTCGTCCAGGGAAGTACTGCCACCTTACCTGTTTCTGCCAAGCGGTAATGTGAGCATTACTGCGTTCAGGTTTTGAAGAGTAAGGGTGCTGGTGTAATTGCAGGCATATGGGACTTGTAAACTTATGTCTCAGTGGCAATGCCCCTCGGTTCTTTGGTATTTACAGCTCTGAGTGGCACTGCTACTACAATGGACCGGCGTGTCGCTTATCACTTGTTCGGCCCGTCACTTAGTGTCATAAAAAAATCAATAACCACTCACACTAAATGTCCTACTGCAGGGTTTGGAGTTCCTCTAAGGAAAGGCTTTGAGGCTATAGTTTTTTTTAAAAATTACACATTAGGTATGTTGTCATTTAGTAAGGGTATGTGTCTTTATTTCAAATAAATGTTGTTAAATCATATCCCGCTTATCACTAAATATTTTATTATTTATTATTATAAATATGTAAGTTTATTATGTATGTTTTATTAAGTGAGTTTATATCATGTTATTTATTTTATACCATACAAATTGTCGATTAGCTTCTAGTATATTTTCTTCTTGCTTAAGTGCACCAACCCATTGTGTTTTTTTTTTCTGTTTGGCCCATGGCTGACTGGTAGAGAATGCCTTATGGCATTAAATCCGTCATTTGTACTTCAGTATATTGTACAATAAAGTTTAAATAAATAAATACTATAAATAAAGTAAAAAAGTAAACCTATTTCGATAAAAAATGTTTGTGCTAAGAAAACATGATCGAAACCTAAAATTAAAATTTCACTCGTATAAGTTTTCATTGTTCAACCATACCATACTATTATACCTATGAATAACACTAGGAGAAGGTCGCTATTCTCGTCGAGTACAGATCATAAACATATTGCTTTGTGATTTTTTTAAAACTTGGCAGCTGCGATACGACAACATTATTTACAGGCCGTTAATGTTGCACATCGAGCTTTAGAAAAAGAGTAGCCGTCATAATAGACGACTTTTGGATTTCTAGCTTAGAGGATGGAAAAAAAAATTGTAGAGTACCGTTTCTGTCACACGACTGACAAATTAGCAACAAAATGTCGGCATTGATATGAGTGATAGGGACGACGCTCTATAAAGCCAAAATCAGCCGATTGTCTTTTTCTAAAGGTCGATGTGTAATATATACTTATAGGACAGTACTTAGACTTTGACAGTCATTTATTTTACCTTTATGACGTATTTCCGAAGAAACTAATACAACAAAAATCTCCAAGGCGTCGAAAATACTTTACCGCTATTAGTAACTATGACCTAAGTCGGAGCAATCAACTCTTTTGAGCAAGAGATTATTTGTACTGTATTGGGGTAGTGAACTCGAAAAAGACGGCCCTAATACTGGCAGTGTGAAATAACGACACTCGTGAACTTGTGCGGTTTAGGGCCGCTAGCTACGGAAGTCAATATTGATAGGGGTTCTCGATTTAATAACTAACAATTGATTATAATTTGCTAAGGACGTTAAGTTACGAGTATATCGTCTTGAGATAATATACATTGAATATCGACTTCGGTTCTGCGAACAATGCTTTTGAAGTAGTGTCACACAATGTATATTAACTTTATGTGAAGTAAGTTTGTACATACAAATACATACATTTATTTGAGAACATTTTGAGTAAAGGCTCATCGGCAGCAACGGTTTATTCATACAAAGATGCGAAAGATATTACAGATGAAATTATATGAAAAAATTACCGATACCTATCATAAATATTGATTCAATCATGAAGGCACAAACAATAAATGTATTTGCAGGAGTAATATTTGTATACGTGTATTTGTATTTCGTTTACTCCTCAGTTTCACTTTTTCCTCGTGTCCCTGCATTCTAAATTAAAGCAATACATTAAGGTAGATACAGTCGCAATCTCGTACGTGCGTATTGTACCCGATATTAGATTGTCCCGTGTAAATTTTCTCCCGTGTCCCAATGAGCCGATGTTGGGGCAAGGGCTTTCATTAAAAAACGAAAGTACATTGTTGTTTTTATCCGCTTTTAACACAGATTGCTTACACTAGACCGAACTTGTTTACTTTCTTAAATTATTTTATAATTAACTTGTATTGGAGCGGGATAATTTAATAATACAAGCTCTACCTATAAATTACTAGGCTCAAAAACAGTCTACATTTCTTTGTCTTAACACATTATTCTAAGAATATTGGTAATTTTATTTTCTTGTATTAAGTTTTCAGTTAGAAGAAGATAAAACTTTCTTGTAATTATGTACAAGAATTTTTCGTAATATTAATTTATATTTCAATAATGATTATTCTTTTATTTTCAATTATATTGAAGTACCAATTACCTAGTTTTACTTACTAGATGAGTCTTATTTATCAATATTAAAACTACGGAATGACGTGTTGCAAAATGGCGGCTATAAATCCGTTTGCGACTAGCGCGTCCGGCCGGTGGCGCGTGTCACTGGTTGTTGGTTATGTCGTTTCACGCATCGCGAAACATTATGCTACGTTTGCTACATTGATACATTA
The DNA here is from genome assembly GCF_003589595.1 of Hyposmocoma kahamanoa. Taxonomy (NCBI): domain Eukaryota; kingdom Metazoa; phylum Arthropoda; class Insecta; order Lepidoptera; family Cosmopterigidae; genus Hyposmocoma; species Hyposmocoma kahamanoa. The sequence goes on from NW_020654878.1 coordinate 12,093,948, forward strand.
TAACAGTACTCTAGTGATATAATATCATGATTTCAACAGTAACTTACGACGTGCAGCTAATTGATGTTCATAAATCAATTTGCGGCAAGCCTATCTAGTAGCTGTCACGTGTCAAGACTATACTTTACATGTTTTCTTTTTATAAAATTAAACAAGTCGGGCGCCTGTTGGTAAGCTAAACCCCTATCCATAACAGTTGCAGTGCAACTCGCAAAGATCTGACGGGCACTGCCACTGCGTCCGTCACCCTGACACATAAGTTGACAAGTCTCATGTGCCTGTAATTTCACCAGCATCCTTACCCTTCAAAACCAGAACACAGTAATGCTGACATTGGCGGCAGAAATAGGTAAGGTGGCAGTACCACTCTGGACGAACTCTTTCACAAGGAGCTCTACTGCTACTAAAACGTCGTTAACATTTCAAAGTGACAGTAGAAAATACAGGTTTTGATAATTAATGTAACTCTGAGTACCCTACATATGGATACTAATAAGTAATAACGTGTCAACTAACATGTTCATAGTTTTGTGAAAATGCCACGTAAACATGTTTTTATGATTTTGATAGTTTGTCCTAAAATTTACTCACAAAATAAAAACTTTTGTTGTTGTTGGAAAAATATAGTAATAAATCATAACAATTCATCATTCCTGAGGTGACACGAGCAAAAGCTTTCATTTTTAACCGTCTTTAAAAAAAGAGGAGGTTCTCAGTTCGACTGCATTTTTTTTGTGTGTTTGATACGCGATTTGTGAACCGATTTTGATGATTCTTTTTTGTTGGAAAGAGAGTACCTCAGCATTCCCCTCCCATTTAAATTTGAGGAAAATATTCTACCGTTAAAGGTGGTAAAATAGGGGATGAATCCAGTTTCGCGTAGTTTCCGTTAACCGATTGCAATAAACTTGGCAAATAGACGTAATTCCACGAGCTTTTGACGTCGGTCTTTTTTATAAAAAAGTTATATTTTACAAATAAATTTTAGTACACAGGTACTCATCAAAACCAACGAAAAAATCTTTAGGTGTCATTTCCGCAAAACTAAGATCATGCTGGTTGACACTTTATTGCCTAACAACATCCATATATCCTATCGCTCCACGCCTCGTTAATTATTGTTTTAACTAGCACTATGAATTTATTTATTTATGATGAAATTTATTTATTTGTATGAGTTAAATAGGTTTTTTTAAGTTTAAGTACGTTCTTCCAAAGCGAATTTTGTTTAGTACATTGCCCACATTACTCGTTCAGGTATGCTGTAAACGGTGACTACGTTGGCGAAACATATCAGCAAAATAACAGCTCTGTACCGTCTTAGATGGTATGATGAAACAGGAACTTCTCTAAACAGTTTTCGTGCATAATTTTGTCGTCGCTTGACGGCTTAAACGATTTAAAAAAATATTGTAAAGTTCGTCTTCCAAAGTACAATACAAAATTCGTGAATCCCTTTCCAATCGCATCGCGTTTGTTACGCCTTCACGCATCACAGCCATTGCACATGAAACGCGTTCCATGTGTCTCAGTTGTGGTTTTTCGTAGTTGACTTTGAGCTTTTTGTTTGTTTAACGGAAATACAATTTTATTACTTTCGTTCAGGGTTGCGAATAACTGGTTTAATTATGTGATATTGGTAAATGGTATAGTTGCCTTTTTAATACTAGATCAAATAAACACAACACATTTAAAACAAAGACAAGATAAATATCACATAAACACATTACAATTTTAGAATAATAAATTTAATTAAATTCTTTACCACAGCATAATAAGACCACGTAGGGCAACTCCCGCCTGTGTGCAGCAATGCCTACACTTCGTTTGGAGCGTAAGGTTGTCACATTATTATTTTATTTATATCCACAGGGTGTACACATAATTTGATAATAAGGTTTTAACAAATTGTTACTTCACTAACTATGCATTCTCAAGGTGACGCTGTATGCGGAGTTTGTCAAAAAGTTAACACGCATCACCTGCTTAGAAAAGCGAAGATTTATTTCTGTGATCCGAAATACGGGAATTAGAACCAGTTGCGATAAGTTTGCTTCAGGAGCTCCTTATCGTTAAATATCCCATAGTGATTACCGCCTGGGTCAAATACCACCAAAGTCGTCAAATAAACAAATAAATTAAAAATATTTAACTCCTTGCCTCTCACGGTCAGTAGATGACGAAAAGAACGACAATTTTGAAATTCAATAATAAACACGTCTACTATTTGACGTTATTTTTAAACATCGAGGGAACGTTTCAGTTATACAATGAATGGCGCGTGTGACGATCCGTGCTATGCGATGCGGGTGCACTGCGAGATTATGCAAATGTGTGCGTCCATACACGGCGCGCGGCGGGCGTGTACACATAGAAGCTGCACTGCTAGGTTTGTATGGAGTTTACCACACTTGGCCTTCTTATAATAGTATAAGAATAGCCATAGTAATAGAAAAGCCATAGGGCTTTACGGTCCCTTAAGTACGCAAAAACGAATTAAGATAATAATATACATACGAATAAATATATTACAAAAAAATCAAATCCTGATAATTCGTTCGCCCGTAACTTACCGTAAAATATTCAACATGGTTACAAAGCTAAAAAAACTCGATAGTTATACTCATAAATCTCTTTTAACGTTAGACAGTTACAAATATGTGTATAGAAGTATAAGCTGCTCGAACTCGACCTGAGACATTAAATGTTTTGGCTACGCATATGAAAATCTTATGAGGAGTTGCGTAGTGTGTGAGAAAAGCTCATTTTCTCATCGTGCCAACTCTGACAGCTTGATTTATAACCCGTCGCTGAGATGCTAATGCGATCGCTTTAAAATGCCAATTATCTTGAACGCCTTATACAGATTTGTTGAAAGACTTATATACGGTTTGTTAATTATACTACCAAAAACCAGTTTTGTCCTATGTGTTTCAAAGTAGTAGTAGATTTAACCCTGATTTTATATTGAATAATTGTAAGTTCATTCAAAAGAATGAATTCAGTATTGTGAATGAAATTTCTAATGTAGGAGACTGTAATTCTGTTTGCATGCTAAATAAATATGTATCTCATCAGAATGTGGAAGCTCTCATAGAGATAGAGACTAAAATAACCTTATAGACGGGTCATCGAAACAGCTAATGGCGCAGTCTAAAAACTGATCACGATGAATGATAAATTTAGTATAATAAATAACTTCCTTGTTTATTATACAAAACGTTCGATCTTTGTGATCAATAACGATACAAAGATCGAACAAAGACAAAGAAAAATTCTTTCGATCCAGCTGGATTCGAACCAGCGGCTTTTTACCAAACCGGGGCTATGTGGTGATGGCGATAGTTCAGTAGGATCGAAGGATTTTTTTTGTTTGTTCGTTATTTGTGTCAATAATAACAATGAACTCGTGTTCAAATCATTAGTAAAAACATCATGATATTCAATAAAATTAATTACGAATAACTTCCTGTTAAGTACCTGTGACTCTGCTCAAAGATCAATTGGAATAAAACCTCTTCGTCTACGATACTTTGTATCGTTACCATCAATTCACATGGTCATGTGAAAATGAACCTGAAATTTGTTTCTTGACATTTCCACCAACACCAGAGGCGTGTACGTATTAATGGTTAAAGTCAGTGGTGGAGGAATGATTCGTCCTTTTTTAACCGATCGATCATTATAGTACGTTGCTTAAGCTTGACGTCATGTTAAGGTTGTAACGAAAAATCATTACGGCCATTTCTTTGGAAACCCTGTTTTTTTTATTTTCAATTATGTCGATTTTTTTTTGTATCCTTGTTAATTTTTTTTGTTCATGATTAAGAATTATAATTTTTTGCGCAATATAACAAACGCAATAAACTCTGTTTTTTATAACTTCATTAGTAGTATCGAAATTCTAATTATTTATTTCAGCGAGTCAAAGGCTAAGTTCGAATTTCGTATTGACAAAGTTGTAATTGTAAATATAGCATAAGCATATGACAGAGCGCTTTAAAGCCCAATTCAAAGCCCTGCAACAACCTCATAGAAAAATTCGTAAGGTCTGCCGACTCGATCCGTGGCTCAATTGGCAGAACGGTAGCCACTTTGAGGCGACAAACTCTGGTTCCAGCCCAGCTGGGTCAAAGGAATTCTTGTTTGCCTTTGTAAGATCTTTTTTTTTGATACTAAGTGATGGGACGAACAAGTCGTGCGCCTGATGGTAAACGACACCCTGTCCTTAACAGTTGCAGTGCCACTCAGAGCTTTTAAATCGCAAAGTTCTGAGGTGCACTGCCTCTGCGCCTATGATCCTGAGACATAAGTTGAAAAGTCCCATGTGACTGTAATATTATAATATCATTGTATGAATAACAATAAGAAACTAGTGGAGTAATTTCCCAAAAAAATAGATTAATAACTTGGCAGTAAAAATGTATCATGATATTCAATAAATATATTCAATAAATAAGGTAAATATAGCATAAACTTGAAGCTGATTGAGTGTTAATTAAATTTTAATACAGCTGACCTACTAGTAATGAAATTCATTTATAGACTGTGTATAAATAATAATAATCCTCATCGGTTTCGGTTCAATAAAACGGTTTCGGTAACAAAATTCGTGAATCTAATGTGCGCTTGGATTGACGTCCGAACATTATCAGCATTATTAACGTCATAAATTCATCTCATTGTCGACACGAGTGACGGCAACGCTCGAATATCGAATACCAACATATCGAATACATACAAAGGCCTGTTCTGATATAGCAGTAATTCGCTGCCGCCGGGCGTAGCAAAATACGAGTGAGTAGGCGATATTACCACTGTTACCTAAGCGAATATCGAAATCCATTAGCCATTAAGTATCATTTATTATTATTATCATGTCAACTAATCGTCACTGACTGAATTTGCCACTGCTTTCGCGTCGTGCTGCGAAACCTGTTTCGCAAAACAAGTGAAAAGATATTGCCTACGTGGGAGTATGGCGCGGTATCCCAGTTTCGCTTTAGCCGCGGAACTATATACAAATACCCGGCGGGAAATGGTAGTGAATATCGCTTATATCTGTACAGGCCTTAATTATATTGTTATAGTGCGTTATTGTTAAGTTTAGGGTAACTATCGATTAATTTAGCAACATGTAGGTACTTTGTGGTTCCAATTACCTTACTTTAACTACGGCACTTTGATTACGAAGTATTAATGCGTTTTTAATTATGTTCTTGCTTATCGTGCATCTGCACTGACACCATTACTAATTGATGCTGGATAAAGTAACATGTTGTCTCTGGGTTTACTTTGATAAAAACAGTATTATTATTTCATATTTGAACAAGATAGAAAATCTCTATAAAGCTTATTTGAAAAAAAAAAGGAATCAATAAGCTAATTTACAAATGTATACATTGTTATCAGGTACATACTCATACATAATACATACTATATTGTAAAAAAGGTTTTAAAAAAAAAACATTTTAGTAGCAGTAGACTAAGGAGTCTACTGCTACTAAAAGGTATTACTCTTTCACAAGGTTGAAAGAGTTCGTCTAGGAAAGTACTGCCACCTTACCTACTTGTGCCGCCAAGCAGTAACGTTGGCATTACTGCGTTCTGGTTTTGAAAGACAAGGGTGCTGGTGAGATTACAGGCACATGGGACTTGTCAACATATATGTTTTAGGGTGATAGGTGCAGTGGCAGTGTACCTCAAATCTTTGCGATTTAAAGCTCTGAATGGCACTGCAACTGTTATGGACAGGTGTGTACCTTAGCACCAGACACACGACTTGTTCGTCCCGCCACTTGATATTATAAAAAAAAACCTCTCACAATAAAAAAATATAGAAAAGAAACACATGTTGACAAATTAACTGAAAATATTCTTCCTGTCGAACTATTTTTGTAATTTACTGGAGGTTTTTATTATTAATCGATAAATATATAAATAGATATTGATAAAGGTAATGAAATTAGATAATGTATTTAGTAAAGTACGTTAAGTTACAGTGCCCTTACAGGGTTTATGTTGGATCATGTAATAACTTCAAAACCTTTTTCTGTACCACATAATGCAATAAAATATGATATGACTTTAACATGATATTTTTCTGTTTTCTGTAATCACAGTGTAACTGTGATAACAGAAAACAGAAAAATATCATATAGTGTAATACATATAGTGTAATTATATTAATATAATAAAAATTATTTTAACGAAGCATTATAAATATGTGCTACAGAAACCTAGTTTTGAATAAAGTGTTGTTAAAAAAGCTATAACAAAAATTAATTCTATGAGTAAAAATTTAACTATAGCTTTTTGTGTTATCGATTTTTTACCAGAATTTACACGTGCATGAAAAATATCAATTAAGTCGGATAATGTTAAACCGCTTAAAATTGACTTGCAAGGAATGGAGTAAACATATAAACATGTGAAAAGAAATAAAAAAATAGTAACTTAGAATTACACATCACTTGGTGATGTAGATCGTCGATAGTGCCTATAAAAAATTACGCATCCTGTCACTGTCGACCTTTTTCGAAGAGGCATTTTTCCGTACAAAAATAAGTAAAACTATATAGGTTCATCTTCACAAACAACATAATATTTTGTGGTAATAGCTATATAAGCCAGGTTATAATGCGCATTCTAATCATGAATTTCTCTCTCTATCTAATATTTCACTTCTCCACGGCAAAGCAAAATGAGCTTAATGACAGTTTTAACCACATGAAAACCACCAATCTGTTGATTCGGCGTTAATTCAAGACACTAATTGATTCGTATTATTACTCGCATTCCATTTTTTGTTAATTTCCATTTGCAGGTTCCAAACGAAGGGTGATTTTTAATTTTTTTTTTAAATTTTATATATGTGTATATCAAATCCACTAAATCATCACCACCATCACCAATACGGGTTTCCTCTCAGGCCAAGGTTTAGTCCGCGACGCTCACCCAATGCTGCGGGCTGGAGCTTCATACGTTTCTCAAGGGTTGTGAACCCTCTTCGTCGCATCATCACGATGTATTCCTTCACCGAAAAACTCATGGTAAATTAATAATAATAATAACGCGTACACACTCATAGCCCCGCACTAGGGAAACCCTGTGTCGCGGTTGCCATGGACACACATATGGACAACGACAAATTACACCCAAACTCACGAGAGAAATAAATGTAAGCCAAACAAATATTTCTCCCGACCCGGGAATCGAACCCAGGACCTCTGCGTGGCAGTTCGGCATGGTAACCGTTCGGCCAAGGAGGCAGTTAAAATTCAAAATAAATTTCGCACATGCATTCAGAAAAACTCAGAAGAACCCGAATTCGATCCCACCACCTCTGTTTGAGAGGCGGTAGGTCAAACCGGTAGTCTACTACGGCTTTTTTCAACTTTATATTTATAATAGTATCAAGGGACGGAACGAACAAGTCGTGCGTCTAATAGTAAGCTACACACCTGTCCTTAACAGTTGCAGTGCCACTCAGAGCTTTAAATCGCAAAGATCTGAGGGGCAATGCCACTGCGCCCGTCATCCAGACATAAGTTGATAAGTGTCATGTGATTTCACCACCACCCTTACCCTGCAAAATCGGAACACGTAATGCGGACATTACTACTTGGCGGCACAAATGTGACAGTACTACCCTGGACGAACTCTTTCACAAGGAGCTCTACTGCTACACTTCAACTTAAAAATACTACAGTCATATACTGCAAAAACAGCCGAAATATAAGTAAATTATGTATTGGCATATTTATGTCAATATAAAAAGTCAATTATCTCAAAATATTACTAAACTGTCTTTCATCGTTGTTCGCTTGTACCTTCCATTTCCTTTGATAAAATGAATTGATTTACGTAGGCGCCAACACGAAAACGAATTTCAAATGTCGAAGGGGTTAGATATTTGGAATTCGTTTTTTCTTTTCTTTAACAATGCGTCTATTTTGTGTCTATTGTGTTAAAGGAAACAATGGTGATGTCTCTATATTAAAATAGAATTTGCCTAATTTGGTTATGTTAAATGTATAACAACGTTTAAATATTGAATGACCATGACCAAAAAAGCTCACTATCCCTTAAAAGCTGAAATGTTAAATTACAACTCAGGCCGTGTTACGGATTTTTTTTAAGGACTGATTTTTTTTATTACCAACACGCACATTGATGTCAAAGTCAATACAATTGCCACCATAATACGGCCAAAAGGCAACTTATCAGCCTTTATCTACATCGTTAAGTATGAAAGTTATTAATGTGCAGGAATATATTATTCAGAAGTTGAAATTTGGTATATAAACATTTTCATATAATAATAGCTGTGAGAACATAAGTGTTCGGAATGATCACACTGTTGCAACGTATTAAACCCACAATACATCCCGCTGCTGGGTAGGGATCTCCTGTAATAAATATAAATAACTCGTCTAAGTATATAACTTAATTATTCCTTAACATGATGTCGAAATAATCCATACCGTGTAGTTTATACGTTAGGCTTGTTTATCAAGAGCTTTTCAATTTTGTAGTATTACCTGTCTAGCTTCATGTTTTGTGAAGAATAAGATATTTAGTTTATTAAACGTCTAACGTAGGTACCATTTTAGTGTCTACGAAGTTTTAATGCTATTGTGGTTAGGACTAATAAAGACTTCGATTGCTTTAGAATGAGGAGAATATGTTTTGATTTTAAAAGGAGATATTAGAACATTTGCACTTATGAATAATCTTATAATATTAAATAATCTTAACTGTGTTCTTCTAATGTTTTCAAACACCTCTTTGTGTTTTAGAACAGAAACCGTATTAAAAGCTTTTGCGAAGGCAATTAAGATCGAAATGCATTTTCTTAAGGATGTCACATTTTTTAATACGATACCAAGTGACGGGACGAACAAGTGCGCCTGATGGTAAGCGACACGCCTTTCCATAACAGTCGCAGTGCCACTCAGAGTTTTAAAACACAAAGATCTGAGGGGCACTGCCACTGCGCCCGTCACCCTGAGACATAGGTTGATAACTCATGTGTACTTTCACCAAACTCAAACTGTAATTTCACCAGAACCTTTACTGTTCCAAACCGATAGGCAATAATGTGGACAAACTCATTCACAAGGAGCTCTAGTTCTCCTTCCTTTGTCAAAATACCCAGTTCTTAGGTACATATCGCGACCGGGATTTTAAAGAATCAACGATTCTCGTACTGTGCTACTACTGCACACGTTGCAACTTACAATGCCAATAAAATGTTATTTACTATCAACCAGGCCTCTTTGCTAGACTTAAAAAGACGAGTAATGTAATAATGTAAGCACTTATAATTATTAATACAAAGATCGAACTCTCAGAAAAAACACTCAGGAAAAATTCCTTCGATCCGGTCGGATTCGAAACGACGTCTTCTTGCTAATTCAAAGATTTCTCCTAGATGGCGCTACGACTAAAAAGTCGTTGAAAAACCAAGTACAAAGACACGACGCAAGCACATAGAAAAATTCGTGAGGTCCGTTGGTTCGTTCCGTTGCTTAGTTGGTATAGCGTCTGGCACGGTATGCAAGAAGACGTCGGTTCGAATCCGACCGGATCGAAGGAATTTTTTCTGAGTGTTTTTTCTGAGTGTTCGATCTTTGTATTTAATAATTATAACAAACTAGTGGAGTAATTTCACAAAAAATAATTGAATACCAATTCAATAAAAAATTTAATTAATGTAACTGCACTTGTCTAAAAACCTACCGTAATTGGATAGTGGAAATTAACTATTATAGTAAAATAAACAATTTTAATTTAGTCAACATAACCCCAGGTGTATTAAAATTGCTCATTTCTGTTCTGTAAACAATTTTTTACTTCGTCTTTTGTTCTTTTTGCTCTGCAGATAATTCAATTTACGGTCTGTTCGTGTAACAAATTAAAACCGTTTCAACTTAGCTATTTCAAAGAACACGAGATATTTTTTTGACTCGATTAGTATAGCTACAGCTTTTAATTATTAATATTTTCCTGTTAGATCACCCGGTAAAAGCTGGCAACAACAATAGCCATTTGACGCAAAAACGTCTTTCGAATCCTGAAATACAAATAAATTATGGCCGCAGTAAAATGCTTAGTCAGTAGAAGATATCCTTTACTGTCCTATTGTTATACTCGCTAGCAGGTATTCCTTTTCCAAACGTACGTTACATGATAGAATCATCATCCACAGCAAGACTTCACCCACTGTTGGGTAGCCGAGCGGATAGGCCTCCAGTAGTTTGTGCCATCCACCACGATCCTGTGCTAATATCACCGATCTACTGCCCGCAACTTTGACAATGTCGTCCACCCATCTCGCTACAGGACGTCGAGTCCTACGTTTCTGTATACATTTCTTAGCCACCATTCGGTTATCGCCTTACTCCACCACGCGATAGGATAGTGCGGAAAAATTAAAGCAGGTTGTTAATACTTAGCACCTCTTATTCGGTCACAAGACCCAACCAGCATCTTAGACGGTAGCCCAATGGATGCGACCAGTCAACTTTAGTAGGTCATACACTCTGTTACTATTGATTTTATCACCCCAATCGAAAGTTTTCCCCCGGGTTGCAGTGGCTAACATGGAAACCTCTAAACTGCTTCAGGACACAAGTTGATAGATACAACATAGTGAAATGGAGCAACATCGAACCCTCTCAAAAACATAATCATTGTGGATTTCCCACACAAAGTATATCTCATCTGCTCTCGTGCCCACTGTATCCGGCCGCTAAAGGCAACAGATATAGGTGGCTGCTTATTGGAAGAGAGAAAAAAGTTATTGATTTTTGTCATTGATCCGATAAGAAGAAGACGTAAAACATATTACTTATTTTGTTAAATTCAACAACCTGACGGGGCTTCCACTTAACTCGTAAACCATACAAGGCAATATTGCTAATTAGAGTCTTTGAACTGTGACTGCATTGCAGCGTGTATATTACAGCCCATAATTGCGAGCATTTCCATGTGGCATATCATAATTTGCATATTAACCTCGTCTAATAATACAATGTTGCAAGAATCAGTGAAGCATTGGGCCGACTAAGTGTTTAATAATTTGGTATTGGTTTGTTCATTTCATAAATTAAACCATAAAGGCGTGGTTCAGTGGTTAAGCTCTAAGGTTGCTACGTTAAGAGAACACAGTAAATTATTATTGACTTTAGTCCCAGAAGAAAATTTGCTAGTTTGTTGAGATTAAAAACAATTGTAAAGCACTTCTTCTTAGAGTTCCTCTCCTATCGGAGATTGGACAGCCTCATGGCAATCCTGACTTCTGAGGCTGCCGCTATAAAGAGCGAGGTGGTGCTGCAGTCGAACCATTTCCTCAAATTTTTCAACTAAGGATGCCGCCTTCTTCCAACACTTCGTTTTCCAGTGATTTGATGATGAGCTGGAATAATTTGTATTTATTGTTTCTCATGCCGTGGCCGTAGTACGACATCTTCCTGCACTTAATGGAGTTCATAAACTCTTTTCTTCAGTTTATTGAGTACTTCTGCATTTGTAACCCGGTCACGCCACGAGATTCCCAAAATACGGCGGTAAATCCACATCTCAAAAGCCTCCAGCTTCGTTGTTGTGTTCTCTGCGAGAGTCCAAGTTTCTACGCCATATAGTAGTAAAGCAAATTAATTAATAATATAAAGTCTATACTTTTAGTTTAGACTTGCGTCAAATGTCAGCGCATACTATTAATCTTCGTATGGTATTGTTGCCATACACTATAATTCTTGCCATCGTGGTGAAAGGCTTTGCCAATCGGCGTAAGGCGTTCGCCGATTGTCGTCCAGGATGCGCCAGACGTATAGGAAAGTAATGGTACGTGTTGGAAGACTCTTTTCGTTCATCCCAGCGCATTGTATGCTATTTAAAATAGAATTGTGGTACAGACGTCTAACAAAGCAGTGTTCCATAGTAGCGCACAATATGGACAGTGCTTTGTTACACATCTGTGTTACAATTCTATTAAACCCGGTGTTCATTCAAATGCAAGCTTACAAGGCTTACATTGCACTGAACTAGTTACTGTTGTTGTATGCATTCAATAATTCATTAAGTCATATAGTGCGTAGTCAGAATTTATGTTCTGCAGAGGTATACAGCCTGCCGTATTATAATAGTAAACCACCGAGACGTGACATTTGGGTAAGAATGAATTATAATTACCGTACATGTAATGAGATAATTCTGCATCGACCTGTCTCCGAGTGTTAATTGCATTTCCAAAGATGCAATATCGCCAAGTGCTAGTTTTTCTGATATCTATTTTTAAAATAATCATACGTCTGCGAGGCAGTAGTTCATATTTAGTAGCAGTAGACTCCTTGTGAAAGAGTTCGTCCAGGGAAATACTGCCACCTTACCTATTTCTGCCGCCAAGCAGTAATGTGAACACTACTGTGTTCCGCTTTGGAATGGTAAGGGTGCTAGTAATTACAGGCACATGGGACTTTTCAACTTATGTCTCAGAGTGACGGGCGCAGTGGCAATGCTATTCAGTAATGGTAACATCACTGCTTTTTAAATTTTAAAAATTGGTTGTAAATTTCATACATACTCGTAAATTCCAAAAAACTTAGAGGTGTAAGCCCGGATTCGAAACAACAAACAGTCTCTGCTTAAGAGGTGGTAGGTCAAACCATTAGACTACCACGGAATTCATTTTAAACATTTACACAACCTTTTTTGTTTTATATGTATAATAACTAAGTTCGGGACGAACAAGTCGTGCGCCTGATGGTAAGCGACACGCCTGTTCATAACAGTTGCAGTACCAGTCAGAGCTTTAAATCACAAAAAACCGAGTGACACTGCCACTGCGCGCAATACCCTGAGACAAAAGTTGATAAGTCCATGTGCCTATAATTTCACCAGCAGCCGTATCCTTACAGTAACTACAGCTTGGCGGCAGAAATAGGTACGGTGGCAGTACTTCCCTGGACGAACTCTTTCACAAGGAGCTCTACTACTTACAATTGAGTGGCATTGCATCTGTTATGGCCAGGCGCGTCGCTTACAACCAGGTGCACGACTTGTTCGTCCCGTCACTTGGTATCATAAAACAAAATCATAAAAAAATATCTTTGTGATGTTTCTATTTATTTTATTAGTACCTATTTTATTTTGGTACCTACACATTTTTTGTTTACGAGTACATGTGCTTTATACTTTACGCCTATTGCCACGATTTGCTTTAGATATTCCTTTGACTTGAAATATATGTTGTATTATGTATATTACACGTATTTATGCGCAATTAAAGGTTTGTGTTGTATAATTGTCTTAACACAATTTTAAGTAATAAAAAATTTAGAACGAATAACTTTAAATTAGCTGTCGTATAATTTGTCAAGTGAAAAGCTAAAGTGATTAACAACGGTTTTAAATGCAAAAACTTACATCATTTACACCTCCGCTGGAAATTATTTAAATTTATTCATGAGGGTAGAGCAGGTAATCGTTTCTAGAGACTGCATGAATAAATAGGAAGTTATTTACAAATCATTTGTGGTGTAATCACGTGAAAATGTCTGTCGGTACGATCGCATATCGCTGATAGGCTCTGTCATATTCACTATTCTGCAGCCTGTAAGAAAGGAAACGGTCTATATCAGAGACCTACTTATGGCATTGTTTTGCTGTTCCGCCTTCAAGTTGTACTCTGAATGGACGAAGTTGACGGATACAGGAAGTGCCTGTGTATATTGTTACTACATTGACAGAAATTGATATATGTTTATTATACTTCGTAATTCATTTATAATTTATTCCACCGATGCATTGGCGGACAGCGAAGCTGTAATGTAATCCGTAAAGGTGTTAAATAATGACTGCTACCTAGATATTTAAGCTACCTTTTTATTATAGGAAATGAAACTATTTTTCCGGATTGAAATCGCGTATATTTATCTTTTCAAACAAACCAACACAAAAACTTTACAGGTCCCATGGTCACGGTTGACCGTGTCAGTTCAAGTTTGTTTCAAAAACAAATATACGCGATTTAAACCAGGAAAAATAGTTTTATTTCCTATGTGTAACAATCGCGAAAACCTAAGAACTCGATACCTATTTTTTAATATATTTATTAACCATTTTTTATGACAAGTTGTTAATTATATTCCCTACATACTTTTAATTTCTGATATTGATATTCGAACAGTCAGCGTAAAAATGATAATAATAAAAATGTCTGGACATTAATAAAAACCGACCTTATCTCTGTAAGCATAAAGTGCTATTGATTGATGCGAAACATTTATACCTATGTAAAAATTTAAGCTTTGTGTTAAAATCATTGATACAGGGTCCATAGTCAACGTTTATTTTGGGACTGACTGTATACGTAAAAGAAAAAATTAAAATTTTATTGTTATTGACCTAAAATTTTATTGTTATAAAAAAAAGGTCAATAACAATAAAATTTTAATTTTTTCTTTTTATTTTAAAATTTTTTACCTTGTAAATATTTGCCAAAATTATTATTTTTTATTGTTATTAATACCAACGTGCGATAACCGAATGTTATTACGTGTAATAAAGTTGACGGTCATATTATTCGTCAATTTTTTATTTGTCAATTCGTCGTCAATCGACACTTCTTTAATCGACTTTAAAAAAAGGAGGAGGTTCTCAATTCGACTCTATGTTTTTTTGTATGTATGTTATGCGATAACCCCGCCATTTGTGAACCGATTTTGATGTTTTTTTTTGTTGGAAAGAGGGTATCTCCATAGTGGTCCCATTTAATTCCACACAAAGAAAATCATCCACCTCTAAGGATGGCTGTTCACGCATGAAGATTCATTTTTAAAAATAGCGCCTAAATTTTATTCTCAGGAGAAATTATTTTAATGGTTTATTTTGCTATACTCCAATTCAAGGCGTTTTTCTATCTCAGTATACTTTGAGTAGTGAAAACCGATTTTTATTATCTCCTGTGTCAAGTTCCGTATAGTGGCGAACTAGGGGATGAATCCGGGTTTGCTTTCAATATAACTTGGCAAATAGATGTCATTTCACGTACTTTTGAGGTCGGTTTTTTTAGTACTCTGTACTGAAAGTATTATTGATGCATAATCCTAAAGTTTTTCTTAGTTTATTATTATTTATAATGACGTCATCACGTTATTGTTAGTATTAATATGTTTCTTTATAATAATATTAGAAAGAAACATATTTTCAATACTCAACCTTAAGACTTCATTTTATCACCTCCGTGATGACTTTGTTTGGAAAAAATAATAGATATTTATTTTAAGTTTTTCTGGGAAGGACGTACAAATCGCGCGCCTGGTGGTCAGCGACACGCCTGTCCATGCTAGTTGTTGCGTCACTCAGAGCTGTATATAACAAAAATCTGAGGGGCACTATCACTTCGCCCGTCACTCTGAGACACAAGTTCACCAGTTTTATGTGCCTGTAATTTCACCAGCACCCTTACCCTTCAAAGTTTCAAAGTCGTAACGCAGTAATGCTCTTATTACTTGGTGGCAGAAATAGGTAAGGTGGCAGGACTTCTCTGGACGAATTTACAACACTAAACGAAAAAGCAAATTTATAACGGCGGACTCAATTGCGGAGATCCTTCGGTTTTATGAGAAGTATACGAGTACTCACGGCCTTGTATATAATTGTGTCAAGATTGAGTTTATGGTCTTTGGAATCCCCGGTAGAGTGATGTCTTCATTATCATCATCATTCAGCCATACGACGTCCACTGCTGGGCAAAGGCCTCCCCCAACGATCTCCACGACGATCGGTCCTGCGCTGCCAGCATCCATGGGCTTCCCGCGACCTTTACCAGATCGCCGGTCCACCTGGTGGGGGTCTACCCACTGAGCGTCATCCGGTGCCTGGTCGCCATTGGAAAACCTTTCCGCCCTAATGGCCGTCGGTTTTCCTATCTATGTGCCCCGCCAACTGCCACTTCAGCTGAGCAATTCTTCGAGCTATATCGGTTACCTTAGTTCTCCTACGGATTTCCTCATTTCTGATTCTATCACGTAGGGAAATACCGCAGAGCATAGCTCTCTCCATTGCCCGCTGGGTGACCTTGAGCCTTCTTATGAGGTCCATAGTGCGGGACCACGTTTCTGATCCATATGTGATCACTGGCAACACACACTGGTCAAAGACTTTCGTCTTGAAATATTGAGGTAATTGCGAAGAGAAGAAGAAGAAGCGAAGATATTTCTATTTACCCGAACGCTGCCCATCCGAGCTGGATTCGACGAGATATCTCTTTCTCAAAGTTGGACTTACCTAACTGGACTGTCTGTCCCAGGTACACGTAATGGTCAACAACTTCGAGTGTAGTGCTCCCAATTTTAAATGGGGCGAGTACAACATGGGCATTCGACATGATCTTCATTTTGTCTATGTTCATCTTAAGACCTATTCTTTGGGAAACACTACTGAGACCTTCGAGCATTGTGTTCAGGTCAGCCATAAGAACTATATCATCGGCAAATCGATGGTATGTTAGATACTCGTCGTTGATGTTGATGCCAAGTCCTTTCCAGTCCAGAAGCTTGAAAATATCCTACAACGCAGTAGCGAACAATTTCGGAGATATAACATCTCCCTGTCTCACGCCTCGTTGCAGTTCGGTACGATTAGAGCTCTGATCCTGTAATCGGACTGATATAGTGGCGTTTTTGTATAAAGTACCTTAACATATCGATATACCTATAGTCTATTTGGTACCTTTGGAGAGACTGCAGCACCGCCCAGGTCTCAATCGAATCAAAGGCCTCTAATAGTGCACAAACGCTAAGCAAAGTGGCCGGTTATACTTCTCGGTCTTCTGTATAACTTGCCGCAGCGTATGGATGTGGTCTATGGTACTAAAACCTGATCGGAAACCGGCTTGTTCGGGAGGTTGGAAGTCGTCAAACCTGCGAGCAAGACGATTTAACCACGTAATAACTCTCGAAAACAACTTATAGATATGGCTCAGAAGCGAGATTGGCCGATAGTTCTTCAAGAGTGTTTTGGCACCCTTTTTGAAGAACAGGACGACCTCGCTTAGGCGTAGCGTCAACCCTTCTACACGGGTGGTCTGTGGGTCAATTACACGCAGAAGGCACTCGGCGCCCTGCGTCTTCAATATAATAACGGTTTCAGGATGCTGTTAAGACTACCGCGACATTGTAGCGCATCGTCGATGTTTGCTCAAGCGGGAGTAGATGACTTTTTTGCTGTGATGTGAAAAAAGACGGCATCACTACTCTCTAGACTGCGTTCTAGTCCTAACAGCATCCTGAAAACGTTTGCGGCTAAGCTCGATGCGCCGATGCTTCGTCATTTCATCCAGGCTCTGGTGAGGTAATGGGGTAGTCGGTGGCGCGGTAACCTATCACAAACTCGAATTTCTTTTTCCGAATTTCATTACTCCGAAAACGGTTCGCCGTTTTTTCATTAGTGCGATGACAGTTTTGATATAAATTTGCAACTCAGAAATGTCTCATAGCACAAGTATTGTTTGTCCGAACACCTGTTATTAGAATAATTATTACACATACGTATTCTTTGGGCAGAAGTTTGTTTGGTCTAATCATGTTTGTTATACTGTCTGTTTTCCATATAATTTAGATTGCTGAAAATTCGTTTCGACAACATTATTATTCTTAGATAAAATTGTATCGCCATACAATTTTACAGTACAGCTCCAAAATTCTGGACTGTACTTTGCTGGTGCACAGCAAGTCCACTTACGTAATTTTCGTAACACCATTGTGCTATGTTTTTGCTGTCATCTGAAATGTAATTTAAAAACAATGGTCTCGAGTATTCAATAAATAACTTATAACTAAATCGAGGAGAGTACCAGAACCGCATTTGTTTGCATTTCCTAGCTAGTTCGACCCCCTCCTGTGGGTTTAGGTTAGGTTAGTATATGAAAAAGTCGCAGGAGCCGAGCGAGCGTAGCGAGCGTGTCGCGGCAGCGGCCGGCGAGTGCCAGAGCCGAATTTGTTTGCATTACTTAGACGGTATGACCCCCTCCTGCGAGTTTAGATTAGGTTAGTTTAAGAAAAAGCAGCACGATCTGAACGAGCGAAGTGAGCGACTACAACTCGATTAAATTAACATGCATCTCGCTTACCATATTTTCTAAAGATGCGAGGTGCTTTAATTTGACGAGTCGTACTGTGCGAAACATTCTAATACTTTTAATATCTGTAATAAGAAATAATATAACAAAAATGTATCATGAGTATCGTTTTTTACAAAATAAATATATTCAATTAGATACATTGGTCAAATGGTTTGTTGGGGAAATAAAAATCGGAAAAAGAATAACTTGTCAGTATGTCAAAATAGTGAAACATTAAATGGTGTAATGAAAAAAACCGTAATGTGTTTTCGGACAAATGAAACAAAATCTATTCAATAAAAGTCTAAAGGTTTTCGGAGAAACAAAACTGTAAATCACGTTTCTAGCTTGTGATAGGTAACCCGGCGGCACCTCAAGTGAAATAATGTGTGTTTTTATGTTTTGTCTCTGTATTTACTAACAATAGTCATAAGTTTAAAAATGTCTGTATTTATTAACTAGTGGGCCTTGGATGCCAAATAAATGATTTATTTATTATTGTAATCATGTTAAATGGGTCTATTACTCAGCTACAGAGGATTTTAAAGTACATTGCCCTCGCTGATATCTGCCATAGTTCGTAATAAATACACATGCCCTCGCACACGCATACGCGCACGCACACAACTGCGTAAAAACGGTAATTAAAATAGTAAATCAATACACATGTTTTTTCGTGCATTGAAAAGCAACACGTGAATTATGTTTTTATGGAATGACTGTTTTTGAATTTATTAGTTCACTGATATTTTATACCGATACAAGTATTTGAATCAGATAAATGATTACTAAAAGTTATGATCGTATTGTTGCTTAGAAATGCATAAATATTACACTGTCCGCTCTGAGGTGATCTCTACACGATGTATGACGTGGGCCAAAGATAAAGATAATTAACTTTGGAAAACGTCTTTTTGTACCAAATCTTTTCACTGGTGGCGGAGCTGTAAGGCACGCTCACTTTCCGACACCGAATGAACGCCGTCTCTCCAGTTCCCAAATTCCTACGCTAAAATTCTTTACTAGCTCTCCGAGCTAGTGCCGGAGGTGCCAAGTAACAGTGTCCTGCGACAATATCCGGACATAGCTACCGACTTAAAGGGGCAACTCACGTGCCCTGTGCGTCTTCTCGCCTTAGGCCCTCAACTAGCCCCCGAATGTGTTCCCGCCTTGAGGTAGCGGGGGTCTAGTAGCCGTGGTCTTAGGAGGTCGTGGTACCGCGCGGGCTCGTCTTGATCTAGGCCGAGCGGGTTCGCGCGGACGCATGCGGTGAGGAGGGTCGCGAGAGCAGACACGTGTCGGTGTGTCGTTGCCGCTCATCCTATACTCCGCGATGGAAGGCCAATATGGAATAACGTTCGGCGAGCCTTACATTTGGAGTCGGGGGACCGTTGTGTCTCCCTTCTCGGGGAGGAGCTGCGCTGGGCACGGCCGGCTGCTGGTGGAGGCGCGGACGAGCGATAGCGTACCCGTGCCTCTACCTGCAGTGGAGAGGAGGAACACCCCGGGGGTTTGGTGCGGTCGGGTTGCTCCCCTTCCGGGTTCAGCCGGGTTCCACATAGCCCCGGCTCTGCCCCTGCAGGGCCGGGATATCTGTAAGCAGATTCCCTCGGGTAATAAAAAAGGCCCTCAACTAGACCGCTATTAAGCGCGCTAGCTGTTCGCGGAATGAAAGCTTGATAGGCACAGAACATGTAACAAGGAAATAGATTGCGCAATCACCTTAACAAACAATCAAGTTCTTCATTGAATTTTTTTCCTGTTTCTGCTTCCAAGCTGCAATCCATTACTGCTACGCATTACTGTGTTCCGGTTTTTAAGGGTATGGGGTGTCTTGTCAACTTATGTCTCAGGGTGCCAGGTGCGGTAGACTGCCACCGCCCCTCACATATTTGCGATTTAAAAATCTGAGGAGCACTGAAACTGCTATGGACAGGCGTGTCGCTTACCACCTGGTGCTTGATTTGTTCGTCCCGTCACCATAAAAAAGATTACGTGTACCGATTTAAAAAAAATACAATTGTTGGTGAAGTTTTCACACTGATGGTGTTTACAAAGTACATTCGTTGTTTTAACAGATAAAAAAGACAAAATGAGGAAATTTTTTAACAAATTTACAATTTTTTATTCAAGGAATGTTATGGGTGGGGTTCATTCGATGTAATAACAAACGACATATTTTTGATCGATATAATGCTCAATGGATTTAATTAATTCATGGTAATAAAGAAAGACATTTGCCATATTCTTATGTGATATAAAGTAAGGCCACTTTAATATACCGGTGGTGTATGTACATTTTATATAAACTTTTCAGGTACAACAATCGGGTCTGGCACAAAGCTCTTCTCTTCAAGCTCCCGGCGTACGGTTTGCCAGCCCAGTTATGCAGCTGGATTGCCGATTTCCTTCGTGAGCGGAGAATTCGCGTCGTTTCTGACGGCAGCATTTCGAGGTTCGTGAATGTGAACGCCGGCGTACCGCAGGGATCCGTCCTATCTCCCACGCTTTTCCTTCTGCATATCAATGATATGCTTCCACTTGGGAATATTCATTGTTATGCAGATGATAGCACTATTCATGGGGGATATCACGGATTCCCCGCAGCTGGGCGCGCCGATACTGACAGAGAGCGATCTGATCTTGTCGTTGAGCTCAATAGAATATTGGACCTCATCTCTGCATGGGGATCTAGTAATCTTGTTGAGTTCAACGCCAAGAAAACACAGGTTTGCGCGTTAACAACAAAATTGTCGCCGTTCCTTCCCATGCCTTCTCTGATGAGCACAGCACTTTCACCTCAGAGCAGTTTTACCTTGCTCGGTATGGAAATCTGCTGTGATTTGAATCCAAGGAGCTACATCGAATCTGTGATCAAAACAGCCTCACGCAAACTCGGAGTCCTGAACAAGGTGCGACGTTTTTTCACGCCGGACCAGTTATGCCTGCTGTACAAAACACAGGTCCGGTCTTGCGTTGGGTATTGTTCGAACTTGTGGGACGGCTCCGCCAAGTACCTACTCGATGCCTTGGATGAATTACAGCGTCGTGCTACTCGAATTATAGGCGACGAAGAGGTCTCATCACGCCTTGAACCTCTGCAACTGCGTAGAGATGTTGCATCGCTTAGCGCCTTTTACCGCATGTACCATGGTGAGTGCTCTGAAGAGCTGTTCAACCTCATCCCCCCTTCCCCGTTCCTGCTCAGAAGCACGCGTGCTGGCCTTCGTAGTCACCGTTTCACTACCTGCCGAATTCCATCGCGTACTAAAAGGTTCGGTGGCTCCTTTCTCTGCCGCACGGTTGACAAATGGAACTCCCTTCCGGCACATGTCTTCCCTCCCTCTTATGATATGGGGTCCTTCAAACGAGGCGTGAAGCCTCCCTCCCACCCTGCCTGCCTACAATATGCCTATATTGTAGGCAGGCAGGGTGGAGGTGGCTAGTGCAGTGAGGATTTCATCGCTGCACTAGGTTCCTTCGCGTTTGGATACCACTTTCCACTTAACATCAGGTGGAGTGGAGTCATTTGCCTGTCATGTATAAAAAAAAAAAAAAAAAAAAATCGATGAGAACTATGTATTAGAAATATAATCCCAGAATCAAATTTAGGTGTGACGACGAGCGCAGCGAGGAGGAGTGTTAGGCTCTAAAGCATATTAAAATTAATCTTATTTAATTGATACTTCCCCTAGTTTAGATTGGATTTATTATAATCCAATCAAGCAAGATTATAATTATTGAATTGGTGTTACAAGTTTTTTTACATATTTATACATATTTCAATCTATTCATATAACTATCTTCCTATAACAATGATTTTATGCGTTGTCAATTCTGACAATTTTTACGAGGTATTACTTGTACCTGTACCTGTAATGTGCGCTCCTCCTTTAGTAGGTTAGATTAGTGTATGAAAAAGCAGCACAAGTCGACCGAGCGAAGTTAGCGTACCGCGGCAGCGGCCGACGAATATCGAAGAGAGTTTGTTTGGGTTTCCGAAAATGTTTTAGGTAAAATTTATTATTAGAAATTATGCCAATTAAGCGTTAGGTTAAAATATTTATAAGATAGATTCCACATCCCGAAATAATGAATTATATTAATTAGGACAATATACTGGTAATACTATACCATTAATTAATAATACTAACAACACTAGCAACAGTAGCAACACTAACAACAACGGCAACGGCACCGGCAACGGCAACTAGGGAAACCCTGTGTCGCGGGTGCCAAGGACACATAAACAATCGGCCACTGAGGCAGTTAATTATGATAATTATATCTAATGTCTGTTACACTGAACGTTTATTATACTTACACATTAATTATAACCCATGAGCGTTAATTTCCTTTGCTAGAAAAATCTATGAAATACGTGGGGCGCACTATAAGTTTCCGGAATGAAAAAGAAAAAAATGCTTTAAATGGTCAGAAACGGATTTATTGTTTCTGTTTGTGCCACTTCTCCGTGACAATCTCTGAAACATATTTTTCATACTCTTCGACAGCCTCTGCAGGTGATGAAAGTCGTCGATCTTAATTTTTGAAAAAAATAAATAAGAGTCACAAGGTGCCAGGTCGCGACTGTACGCGGTCATGGCTCTTAAGGTCAACGTTGTTGTAACTATAAATCCATGTTTCGTCACCTGTTACTATGTCCCACATTAAATTTGACGCCCCTTCGTTGAATCTGGTAAGCATGCCATATTGCACCAAGTAACGCGATCCGTTTTTTGAGCCTCAGTCAAAATGTGTGGGATCCACCGAGAGCGCAGCTTTTTCACACCCAAATGTTTGTGTAGTATTGATTGTATTTAACTCATGCCTATGCCTAAAGATGTCCGAATCTTATTGTATGTCACATGCCTGTCTGTATTGATCATACGGCGTACAGCATCGATGTTTTTGTTGTTCACATCAGTGGACGGGCGACTATCAAGAAATTCGTCACTGAGATTCACATAACCGCGTTTGAATTTTGCAAACCAGCTGTAAATAGTCGTGTTGAAGCCCCGCTGAGCTGTTAAATTACACTTAATGTCATAGAAAATCTTACTACGAAAATTTTCACGAGTTAAATCCATGGTGATGTAGATAACCAATTTCTAAAATGACGCCACAATGTAAAAACAAGTGACAGTCAGATAAAACAATCTGTATTCTACAGCCAAAGAGTTCCATTTTCAAATGTTGTAATTACTTTTTAAATATAGTTAATGTAAGTGGCCAGTTCCGGAAACTTATAGTGCGCCCTATGTATCGTTATAACGAGTCACATTAGATCATTAATAATTTGTTGTTATGTATCGATCTTGTCACAACCGAATTGTATTTAAAGCTACAGGAATAATTGCATGTTTGTCAAAAAGATTTTAGAAGCTTCATAGTTAGTTCTGGACAGCGGAATATCATTTGTGTAATTTTGATGCATTAACACACATTCAAAGACCATCATATACCAGCCACACCATAGATGTAAAAGCTCGAAATCAATGTGGCCCATTCCAATGCGGGTATAGTAATTAGTCTTCCATTATCAATACGATCTATAAATTAATAAAGTTCCACATAACTTTGCTTTTGACTAATGCTTTAATAGCAGAAGAGGTCGTATTTGTAGTCGTACCTTCATTTCTATTTAAATAATAGGAAAATAAGAATTCATTTCACGATGTTAAAGATTTTCCGAATATAAAATGAATACGCACGACTGAATAATTTCAAAGTGATCAAAGGCGTAAATATTACATTCCTGTCGTAATTTCAACCTGTGCACTGTATTATATTTTCACCAGAAATGTTGATTTAGTTGCATATGCTGGTGCGCTTTGTGTATTATTAGTTATAAGAGTGAACTCAGGTCTAAATT
This sequence comes from Hyposmocoma kahamanoa, assembly GCF_003589595.1. Classification (NCBI taxonomy): domain Eukaryota; kingdom Metazoa; phylum Arthropoda; class Insecta; order Lepidoptera; family Cosmopterigidae; genus Hyposmocoma; species Hyposmocoma kahamanoa. The sequence goes on from NW_020654878.1 coordinate 12,117,953, forward strand.
TTTAAGTCCATCTTCTTTGTTCATAGCTGAAGGTCACGGGCTTCTTAAAAGGCCTTTCAAGACATGGATCACCAAATAGATGCTTCCATTTTATTTGGTTATCAGTTTTTCTTAGAGCGGTCATTACCATGCCGTTACTGATAGTCCAATGACGTGTTTAACTAACCAACAGGTTGATGATTTTTCTTCCCTTGAATCTTTTCGGCTGCGAACAATTTATCGTGTTCAGTGTTATGTGACTGAAATAGCTCAGCGACTATTTTTTTATGGTGCCAAGCACAGACCACATAAATACTAGTAAGTGCCAAGTAACGGGATGAACAAATCTTGCGCCTGGTAAGCGATACGCCTGTCAATGGCAGCTACTATGCCACTCACAACTTTAAATCGCAAAGATCTGAGGCGCACTGCCACTGCGCCTGTCACTCTGTGACATAAGTTGACAAGCCACATGTACCTGTAATTTCACTAACACCCTTATCGTTCAAAATCGGAACGCAACAATACCCACATTACCGCTTCGCGGCAGAAGTAGGACAGGTGGCGGTACTTCCCTGGATGAATTATTTTACAAGGAGCTCAACTACTACTAAAAAGGTTATCAATATAGCCCTCCTCTAATAAATTTCTTAATCTCGTGACTACTCACAAAAATATTTCATGTGTTTACATTTATTTCCATTACGTACTCTAGAACATGTGAAATTAGACATTCTACTTACTTCATTCCCTTTCCTTGCAGTGGATTACGTATGAGTTATATTTAGTGACAAAGTAATAAAAATTCAGCACCGGTCTATAGAAACGAGAGTAAGAAATGCACAGTGCTAATGGAAAAAATTTAATTATCGTTATCTTTCATCTATCCGGAGTCGGTTTCGCTTTATATAAATAAAAAGACAAACGCAATATTTACCGAGCTGAAAGCTCACAGAAAAATATTGATTAAATGAATTTGATAATATAATATAATAATAGAAACCATATAATTGATTTTTTTATATGCATATCAACTGTACTTTTTTGAAAAATAGGAATGCCAACTGTTCTAAAACCCTTAACATATGAAGACGTATGCCATATTCCAGTAACATTACAAACGACGTTGAAATTCTCCACGTATCAAAAGAATAACAAAGGCAATTAGTGTTTTGCACTTTAGTACAGAGTACTAAAAACACCGACCTCAAAAGTCATTTATCCCCTAGTTTGCCACTCTTGGAGGTGGGATATTTTCATGAAATTTAAAGGGGAGCACTACTCAGGTACTCTTCTTTCCAACAAAGAAAGAATCATCAAAATCAGTTCACAAATACCGGAGTTATTGCGTAATATACATACAAAAAAAAAGAAAAAATATACAGTCGATTTGAGAACCTCTTCCTTTCTTTTGAAGTCCGTTAAAAATTATGATAATAATAGGACAATAGCAGTTATGGAAAGTTGTTCCGATAACCTTTCCGCTGCCACTGCGCGCCGCCGAAGAGGTTATTGTATAGTACACACATAAAACATTAAAGCCTAAAAAATACCTAATGAAATAATCAATTAAACAGTAATGACATAAAGCAAAAAATAAAATAAAATGCGACAAAAATATTTAGACAATATTGAAATGAGAGATAATGAAAGTTGTAAAGTTTTGACAAGAGACCTCTTGCCAATGTCAATATCACATTGATATTGAGAACAGTGTGACCATTTATGGCAGATTTCTGGCATTTGGGCAGATTTAATTTTTATTCATTTTCATTGCTGCTGAACATGATAAGTTATACTAAATGTGTCAATGTTTGGTAGATTTGGGAATATTCGGGAAGTTCTTTATTATTTATATATATTTATTTTTGGGAACAAACTGAAAACTTGTTCTTTTCTGCTACTACGTACAAACATCTGAAGCGAAATACAGGACAATGTTTTAAAGTTGATATAGGTTATGTTATAAACATATCAACTTTATAACCCCAGCTTCTACAGGCTATACTCAATTAGCTTTTTTGGTGCTTTGATAATGAGTCACAAGAAGGTAGGTCTCCTTTATGGATGTCGCAAAATACACGGGATGTCGCCTCCTTCTTTGCAACTTCAGAATACTTTATAATTATAATGTTTCTTTATTTAAAATATTACATTTTAATCATGTTTAAAAACCAGCTATTTGACCAACATATTCTGCGCACTATGACTTACGGTGTCGAGATGTGGACGCTCACAGAGAAGATTGTGTGCAGAGGGCCAAGGAGCCAGTTATATTTGGCATCAAACCAATACATTATGCTTGGGAAATCGGAACTTGGAACGCCTCCTATGTCCTGGACCTTATAGTCCAGGACATAGAATACTGGATAAGGAACTTAAGATGGAGCTAACCAGGACTTAATGCGAGGTGTGATGAAGACAGATTGAGTAAAGCGATGACCGAAAGGTGGCCAAGAATTGGTTATAGGCACGTGTGACGTCCTGTAGCGAGATGAGTGGCGATATAGTCAAAGAAGCAGGCGTAGATGAGTGAGATTAGCACAGGATCATGGTGCATGTCACAAACTACGGGAGGGCTTTACCCATCAGTGGGAGAAGTTTGCTGATGAATTTAAACTTATATTTGATCGGAAATTCTAAGAGGAAGAAAGTCAAATCTTAAGATCGGGTCCAATTTGCATGTCGTAAGTCATACGCGTCACTCGTGTAGAATAATTGATTGTAAAATCTCAACATATAATATGTTATTACAGCATAAGCATGTTTTAACTATCAAAATAATCGTAACAAATTGTTAGCATTATAAATATTTACGAATTAGAAGCAAATTTGTCTTGGTTCCTACGGTTACCAGGTAATTTTCGTAGACCATGTTTTTTACTTGACACAAAAGAAGCATAGAATATAATGAAACGTATTATCCTTCTGTATTTTAATTTCTTCAATAACAATAATAAATAATAATACTTAGCCTATATATAGTCCCACTTCTGAGCATAGGCTTCTTTTCATGATGAGAGAGCTTTGGCTGTATTGCCCAAGCGTGACCAATGCGGATTAGGAACTTGACACCATCAATAAATTGCTTTGAAGACGTGTGTAGATTTCCTCACGACGTTTTCCGCATTTCCGCAGCCCGGATTCGAACCCAACCGCCTCATAAGCAGAGAGTTCTGCTTGAGGCGGTAGGTTATACTATAAGGGTACTTGATACTTGATGTAACGGGCTGGTGTCCCCAACTCGACGTCAAGGCGCTTATTTTACGTCTGGAACTATAAGCGTCCAGTTACACGAGGAGAAAGTTTTCGCGCGGTCGGCCAGTTACCACGCCTTCATGTACATTAATGGTGAATCTGAATTTTATTTACTAGACAACAACTTTTAAATTCCTCTGAATTATACAACCGCGCGGTCAGACAGCGGTAAGCCAGACTCGAACGCATGCCCAGGACGCTCATTTAACTTAAAACGTAAAAGCTAAGTAAATAGAGCGTATTTTGCCATGACAGTTAGACGCACGCGGTCGCTGCGCGGCGGCAACGCGGAAACCGCTCGGCGACCGCGAGGCGGCCTCGCGGGGGAGCGCGATGAAATTCGTGTCGAATAAATGCGCCCTAAGGGTGACACGGGTTTTTCTTTAATAAATAAAATATAACGTAGTATTTCATTTTCATTCATGGTTTCAGTAAAGATCTTTGTAAGGGCGCGTGCGTCTCCGCAGCCTCCAATTAACGCTTATGGTGCCTCCTGACCGAATTAACTCCCACTTACAGTGACAATCTGACATAAATATTCTCCGACATCCACCTCGGATTGAAATGCAAACTACGCCTATACCGAGAACTAGCAAGAACTATACGTACCAAGGAGGGGCAAAAGTTTACGTCACGACTTCGAAGATAAATTTCAAGTTCGCGTAACTCTTTAGCTCTGCTAAATATTCCCACAACCAGCTAGTACGAAAGACTGTTTTAACCATATTGGCCATATAGGGGGCTAGGTTGCCCTGTAAGTTGGAAGAGTAGTTCTAATGTTCTGAAACATACGAAAAGATATGCTACCAGTTTAAGTCAACTTGTCACTTACATGTTCCCGCAAGCACTTAGGAAATAATATTTAATAAATATGTCTAAAAGGTATTTGTTTATAATATCAAGTGCCTGGTGTTAAGCGACACGCCTATCCATAGCAGTTGCAGTGCCACATAAAGTATTAAATCGCAAAGATCTGAGGGGCACAAGTTGACAAATCCCAAGTTGACAACGCCTGTATTTTCACCAGCACCCATAACCCTTCAAAAGTGGAACTCAGTAATCCTTACATTACTGCTTGGCGGCAAAAATAGATAAGGTGGCAGTACTTCCCTGGACGAACTCTTTTACAAGGAGCTCTACTGCTTCTAAAAATTATTTTACTCCCACTAGGCCGATCGACTTGAAATTTGGTATACTTTGGAAATCCTTAAAAATTAAAATAATATTAATTATGATATGATGATGGAGCAGGAATGTAGACACAGGAACTAAGGTTTATTGAATGTAGACACACCGAGTTTGTACTCATTTGCGTTGGTCCCAACGACGAGGTATACATTAGGCTCAATTTATATTGCGGCGGAACGGAATGGAAGCGAATCAAGCGAAAAAAAAAGCGAATAACGAAAATGTACATAGCATAATGAACTTTAAATGTGGTTATTTCTTACTTTTTTTATGTATGTAGCTGTTATAAATAGTTTAGATATGTGTAATGCATATACACTCTCGGTAAGGTTATATGTAATATTGTAACATATAACAAACTGATGTTGAATATATTTCGCAAAAAAAATCGAATTGTGTAATTTTAATTTCACTTTTCAGATTTTTTTTTTATTTCAGTTCTTGGTTTATGATTTCAATATTTATGTTTTATTTTATATTTGAACTCAATTGTCACATCTTTTATTCTTTGCGTTAAAAATTAAAATAAGTTTTTCTATTTATTGGAATTATGAATGTGGTTTAACTTTTCTTAGTAAAACACTCTTTTTTGGTAAAACACTCATTTCTACAAATGTCTGCTATGGAACTACTACCACTGCACATAATTTAAGATAGGGGATTTACTGCGTTATTTTTGTAGATAGTGCTCTCATTATCGTGGATATGGAAATTGAAAGTTGAGTTCGGCGAAATATTAAAATTGTATTTCAATATAAAAGTAATAAATAAAATTCGCCATGAAAATGGTGTCGAGAATCGTATTCATGATTTCCCATTTGTACCAGTCGGTATGAATCTTTTTTCATTAACTACCCACATACATTATTGCATTTCATTTGATGTCATAAGAGCTATAATTCAAAGTAAAAAGCGGAGCGAGCCTGGCGCAAAGTTTTATAGATTGGCGAAAATTACAGTATGAGTTATCGAGTCTACGATCTGAAAAATCGGCTAATTTTGCGTTTTGCTGCTATTCGTTGGCTCGGTTTGCGACTGTAAGCAAATTTTAATAACGCTTACTGCGCCAACCGTGACTCTGGTACTGTTTCAAGATTTCAATCTTGGACTATTTTAATGCTACACTTTTTTAGTACATTATTCAATTAACACACGCGAAACGGAAACGAAATTTTCAATTAGAAAATATAACTTCAAAATTATCCGACTATAATGGTGCGTAACGGGTGTGTAATGAAAGATATACAACAAGTTATCTATTTTCAATTGGTATAACAACATCCGATATAATTTATGAGGATATAATCACTCACTGAATATGATCAATAAGAGGTATAACAAGAAAAGGCATAATTTCAATGTGTATAATAAACCTTCAGTATAACAAATATGAAGCCGTGGTAGCCTACTGGTTTGAGCTACTGCTTCTCAAGAAGAGGGTCGTGGGTTTGAATCCGGCCTCGCACCTCTGAGTGTCTCGGAATTTATGTTCGAAATTTAATTTGAAATTTATCATGAGTTTTTCGGTGAAGGAAAACATCGTGATGAAACCTGCACGTTGAAGAAGGTTCACAACCCTCGGAAAACGTGTGAAGTCCCCAACCCGCATTGGGCCAGCGTGGCGGACTATGGCCTAAACCAGCCTTTCCCAAAGTGGGCGATAACGCCCCCTTGTGGGCGCCGCAGGCCTAAAGGGGGGTAAGAGACCCAGAAAAAAATGGGAGCGTTGTGTAGGGGCTTAGGAGGAGATATTTAATTTCATCTAGGAAGACTCTTAGACACCGACTGAGCTCTCGATTCTCGATTACAACTTGTGAACATCAACTAATATTAATTAAGAGATTGCTCAAATTAACTCAGTTCAATATTTTTCTCCGTGTAGTTCATATATCTGTCCTGTTTTATTGAATAAATAATCAAAAATAATGTCAATCGGTCGCTCCGTTTCGAAATGAAAGTCGACACAAATAGAAAGGCAACAGACACAGTTTCGCATTTTAATAGTTATTAATATTCCTAGATAGGTAATTTTCGTAGATATAGACCGCGGGCAATTACGTTTTAACTAGTTTTTGTTAAATAACCCGATTTGTGCATTCATGTATCAATCGCCTGGTTCATAGAATACTTGTTCTTACTTGTTGAGTACGATTGAGTGTCGAATGAGATAAACGAGTTTATGCATGTTTGTCTTATTCCTGTCGGTGCGTGCTGCTTATGCAATCCTATATAAACAACGTAATATTTATTTTATTTTCATTTGCGGTTTCGCGCGTAATAGATAAGCAGTACTTAAGTTCAACACTTACTTACGTATTTCTCAAAACAAAACAATGTCGGAAGTAAAAAAGAAGAGACGGCAATACTGTGTGGAATATATTAAATTCGGATTCATTGAAAATCCCACAAACCCATCGTCGCCTTTGTGCCTTCTATGCCTAAAAACATTTTCGAATGAAGCAATGAAGCCTTCAAGACTGCAAGATCATTTGAATAAAATGCATCCAGATAAAAAAGACCAGAATGTGGCATATTTTCAAGACCTAGAGAAGAAGCATAATACTCAGACAAGTGTAGCAAAACTCTTTTCGGCGCCTGCTAAGCAAGGTGACGACGGACTTCGAGCTTCGTACAATATCTCTTGTTAATTGCTCAAAAAGGCAAACCACACAACATCGGATAAGACTTAATTTTGCCAGCAATAAAGGAAGTAATAACTACTGTGCTTCATAAACCGGCCGCAGATATTATCCGAAAAATTCCTTTGAGTAATAATTCTGTGCAAAGACGAATTGATGAAATGGCTGAAAACATTGAAGAATCATTGTGCAATCATCTGAGGACTTGTCAATTCTCAATTCAGCTAGATTAGGCCACTTTATCAACTAATGAAGCATTGTTGCTGTCTTACGTGAGATGAGAAAATATGCGAAGAACTATTGTCTGCTAGAAATTTAGAGACCCATACAAAAGGCGAAACCATATTCAATATATTGGAAAAGTTTTATGATGAGAAAGTGAAGAAAAATATTATATCAGGTGCTACAGATGGCGCTCCGGCTATGTCAGGGTGCCATAAAGACTTCATAGCGTACTTAAAAAATTAAATTCCAAATGTCCTTGCTGTACACATTTGGTTGCTAGAAATTTAAGTGAACGACTATTTCAATCACTGCAATATGTCATCAAAGCAGTCTATAAAATCCGTAACAGCTCTTTGAATGATTTTTATTTCATCAGCTTTGTGTTACTAATGACGAACATTTGAACTGTTTGTGTTTCATACTGAAGTTCGTTGGCTATCAAGAGGCAATTGTCTGACTCGATTTTACAACCTATTTGACTCTGTTATAGAGTTTTTGGAAACTAAAGATACAGAATTGCGACAACAAGCTCATCACATCAAACAATGATATAGCTCACATGACAGACCAGTGTAAATTGTTCAACGACATGAATCTCCAACTGCAAGGCGATGAACTAAATTTAATTAAAACAAATAATGTTGCTGCTTTCGCAGCCAAATTGCTTCTTCACAAAAAGAATATGGGCAGATATGAGTTTCACAATTTCCGAATTTATCAGTATCCTGCAGTAACGACAACTTGTTTGTCTACTGCCAACATTTGGAAAACCTCCACGTTGACTTCACCAAACGATACCAGGACATTTTGAACTTGGAAATACCAGACTGGGTGTTGGATCCGTTTTCAAATGTCAACACAGCAATATCAGCTCAGATGCAAGAAAAACTTATACAGTTGACAACGAAGGAGGAAATAAAAATCAAGTTCAAAAATGGCTACCAAGAACTTTGGCTACAAAAACCGATCCCGCAATTTTACCCTGGATTGTGGTCAATCGTTCAAAGATTCTTGATAGCATTCCAACGCTGCTCACTAAAAAGAGAAATCGTTTGCATGTTACCAAACGTGGTGACTTGCGGCTGTTCTTGAGTAAATTGGAACCTGATATCAACAAACTTATTAAACAGCATCAGATTCATCCTTCACATTAGTTTTTATATTAGAATCGATTATTCGTTTTATTTTGAATAAAAGATGCTCTGTCTGAATACCATAAAGTTGCGTTTCAATAATCATTCTCATCGGCAGGTGTAGCCCGTAAGAGTTAACTTGAGACCTGAGCGCCGTTGTGTACTGGCTACTGCGCTGAAGTCTCAAGTTAACTCTTGCGGGTTATAGTAAAAGTCTCGTTGAGAATGAATGTTTAATCTCCGCTTATTAGCGGATATTAAACATTCATTCATAGCTCACAATAATTAATTTAATTTATTCTCAAAATGGGCAGTAGCAAAATAAGTTTGGTAACCCCTGGCCTAAACCCTCGTCTGAAAGGAGACCCGTGCCCAGCAGTGGAATGTATAAATGGGTTGATGGTGGTGATGATAACAAACATTAGATACAATGATTAGGTAACATAATAAAGTAATGGTATAAGTATTGCCAGTATAATGTATTAAACAATATAACACATTATTTCGTCAGTTTTCGTACTAATCTAACCTAACCTAGGGGAAATATCAGTTCTATAAGACTATTTTTATGTGTTTTCGAGCCTATTACTCCTCGCTGCGCTTGTCATTGCATTTAAAAATACGGGGATTATATTTATATGCATTATGCTCAGTGAATGTTATATCTGAAATGTTTATGTAAAATGTCCATTACGCCATCGGTATATTAGACTAAAAATCAATGTCAAATGTCTATATACTATAGATTAATTATATCCGTTGAGCGTTATATCGACCAAAAATATGTCATTTATTGTTATATCTTACGAACCGCGCCCGGTACGCATCATTGTCATCTAAAGATTATTATTATATAAAGATTATTAATATTATTATATTAAGAATATTATTATATATTACACGTGAAAGTCTTTGCAAACGCATGTTGGGTAATTTTCAGATTAGTTTTTTGTACCTGATTTCGGTGGCAATATTTATTATTTAAATGTTCTACAGTATACAGTATATTATTTAGGTGTGCAAGCATCGTCGACCTCATCGGCACTTTCCATTAGGTGAGATGGAGGTTTTTTAATAAAAAAAATGTAAATATTCAAGTGTAATAGTTTGAAATGTTATTTAATCAAATACTTAAATAATAAAAATTGCCTTCGAAAGTAGGTAAAGAAAGGTAACCTAAAAACTATCTCGGTACACATTTTGTTTTATAAGGTGAAGCTTCCAGCGGCATAGCCTCTCCGTGGAATATTTTCCTTGTTCGCACGTCATGGGTATTGATATTCTCAGATTACTTGTACCCCTTAATATTTGAAAGTTCCCCGACTAACTCAGATAAGACATCGCGGTGTATATAAAGTTACGTGGTCGCGTGACTCTACTCCACTCTCTGGCCGTTCGCTCCTTCCCTAAATAAATATGAGCAAGTAAAGATAATAAGGTTGATTTTTCACTTACGTTTCAATCTTTGCAGTGCTTATAGAGGAGTGTTTGTTTAATTTGTATGATCAGAGGTAACCTTCTGAAAATCGTTTTAACTGTAAAAAGTCATATATTCGACGTGTACTACATGTCAACTCATATACGTCAACGTGTACAAATGTAAGTACTACGTCGGTAGTAGCGTTCGAATTGATAATTATTATTGATAATTATCACGATAATTATCTTAATAAATATACCTTGACAATTATATTGAATGTATAAAATTAATTGGAACAATAAAATTCTACCGTTCTGTCGTGTCATGCGACTATCAAAGAAGTATTCAAAGGCGTCAAATTTCAATCTCAAAAATAAAGACACAAACCAAAACCTCATCCCCAAAGATTTTTCTTTGTATTTATTTACTTTTCTCACCACTTGTCATTCTTTGTAAAAAAATTAGAAATACAAAACTACGATATTATCCATGCTGTAGGATAATATCGGATAATTATCATGATAATTATGAAAGAAAATCGTGGTAATTTCGAACTCTGGTCGTAAGTGATTTTGTTGTTTTAATAACAAAAAATACCAGCAACATTCAGCTAGTGATTAACATCTAAATAGAGCAGCCCTAGAACAATTGAGAAACTGATATTGGATCAGAAGATTTGCTTCTCGATGCCGTTTCTTTGGTCCGCCTGTAGATTGCCCCGCGAATTCCAATAATGCCGACACCACTCGTAGTTTCAAATACGTTCGGCTGCAAATATTGCGCCTTGCCGACCTCAACGAAACGCTTTTTCACTAAATTGATTTTTCTAGCTATAATAAAGGCCTACGCGATTTCATTTCACGTTAGAAGCAAAATAAAATCAGAGACTAAAATTAAGAAGGCTCTATTAAGAAGCTGTTCATCAATTTTATGGACCCTAAATTCCAGTCCGCAGGAAACTGCCCCGGATCATGCGACAGTAAACTAGACTGGCTGGTGACACCGTGACAATGAAGGACAATTGCGCAACAAATGGAAAAATAGGAAAATAAAAATTTCGGCGGTGATACACTGTAAACGCGACCTTAAATAATAAGAATTATGTACTTAATAGAAGTGGTCGATTTCAAGTGTAATATTTTTTATTAAGTTTTAATTCTAACTGCCTCTGTGGCCGACCGGTTACCATGGACTGCCACGCAGAGGTCCCAGGTGCGATTCCCGGGCCGGGAGAAATATTTGTATGGCCTACATTTATTTCTCTCGTGAGTGTGGGTGTAATTTGTGATTGTCTATGAGTGTGTCCATGGCACCCGCAATACAGGGTTTCCCTAGTGCGGGAATATTAAAAGAAAATATTCTAATAACAAATCGAACTGGTCTTATATTATAGGATTGAGTTTTACTTGATAGGTTTAGTCTAAGGTTATTTTGTTACATGTTATCTTCCTGCTACGTATGCTTTCCAGCAATAACTTAAACGTACTTGTAAAAAAAAGTGAAGAAGACGATGACGACTCACTATAAATGGGGCCATTTGTTCAGGTGATTGTAAAGAAAGCGCGGGTAACAATGGGACATGGTCGGGATCTTAACAAAACGTTCACCTCGTTGGGCCATTCTTATGGTAATTCGGAGTCACCGTCACGCGACCTTCTGTCCACACCCCGATAACATGCAAATTAGGCCCTTCTATAAACTGACCTGAAAATTCTTCTTCATTAAGACCATTTTGTCCCAGCACCTCCATAAAAACTGAACATTCGAAATTCTACTTCATAAAATCTGATTGTGTTTTATCTTATTGATTTCTAAATAAGTATGGACCCAATGGTTATGTATGGTGCTAAGAAAGCATGCTCTACATTATTTTGGCCCATTGTGCTATCAATGAACTCGAAGTTCAATATTTTATCCACCGGATATTGCAGCTATCCATTCTTTAACTAACAAAAGAGCGTGTTGCTGTAAAAATTACTCCAGAAATATGAGTTTTAGCGGTCTATTTGTAACCAAAATATTACGAGAAAAACTTGGTTTTAATGGGCAAAACTTCAAGGACCATTAGTGTAAGCCTCGCGTCATTCTCCCAGTACAAACTCGAGCTTTTTACTGCAATAAACTTTCTGACATGCCATTTGTGGCCGGAAAGTGTTCTCTGAAATTAATCACATAACCCACTACAGCCTTGTTTATTCCTGCTGGCGACTCTTGCCTCATAGCTTCTTTATTCCCCTTTGAATAAATGTCTGCCTTTCCATGTTTTATGAGTCGTGTTCATTTTCTGAGGTTAGAAACATTTTATTTTATAAAAGTGGAACTTATTATATTTCATAAAAATGTTATGAACGGAATGCAAACGAAAGCGAAAAATAAATTAAACTTATTCGGAATTTATTCAAAGAAACAAAAGAAATAGGAAAAACAAAGGAAATTATTTAGAGTCGAATATGTTCGCGTCTTTTCATAGCCATCTCTGTATTAATAAGGCAATTCCAACGTGCTAATTAAGACTCGCAAATTGAAGTTTTCTTTGTTCTTGTGTTGCAGAATTTCAAAGTTAATTCAGCGAGACGTAAAATTAGGCGAATCAAAGCAACTTGTGTCAAGCACACAACGTTTCAACAACAACTTGGTGTTTTCGCGACAATAATGCTAAACACGGATTTACTAATTTTATTAAATTTCGTGACTCATTTATTACCTTTACTAATTAACTACAACTAGAATTGTGCCACATGATCCACAGCACTATATCCTTAACAACGGACTCGGTCGTAATAACTTTTGCCCAATCGCAATACGAGGTCGAGATGAAAGGTCCCATATGGGCTTTTGCTGGTCTAAAGTGAAAACCAAAAAGTTACTCTCGCTACGAATGTCCGGGAAAATGACAACGCTTTTGGTAAAGCGTGACTATTTCAGTGAAATTACTGTTGTGTTGACGGTTTTGGACACATTATACTTGCTTAAAAATTCCTTTATTGCGACTAACGAGCGACCATCAGAAGTTGTTAACTCAAATGATTTCAAGAAAAGACCATATCGTTCATTATTCTTACAAATTGTTAAAGAAAGCTGAAGTCAGGAACCCAAATCAAATAAACCGGATTAGGTCATCGCTTTATGGCGAGTGGATGTGGCGGGTCATCTCGGAGGGAGCAATTCTCGTGGTCGTAGATTGAATGCAAAATTGGATGAGATCCCACTGTTTTTACTGTATGGATCCCGGGATTGTTACCAACTTCGCCGTTTTTATTTTGTTGGAGCGTGCGCTGTTTGAATGGTTTGATTGAATGTGACAATAGTGATTGTAACTGAAGCGCCGCCGACCGATTTCTTATTCGACCGTTTCCCCAAGGGAAAAATGTATTCTTCCTTTATTGAATATTATGGCATCTTGTGGCTTATACTTTATGACACTGGGGATTTGTGGTGTAACATTTGTTCACAAAGGAGGATTGTTTGAGTGTTAAGGGCAGATTATTTGCAATATCATTGAAAGTTATTCCCATTGTGTTCAGAAATGTACCTACATTTTTAAAAGCGAGTCGTCAATGTATTGCATCACAAATAATAAATTCCATAAAAGTTTTAAAGAGTCTATCAAATCATATACGAAAGGCTGCCGGGTAAAGTGACAAACACAATTAATGTGTGAATTGCAAGGCGGGTTTTACTAGCGGGTTTTACTTTTATTTTGAAATGTTTTATTGAAATTGCTGATTTATAAATTTGTTAATTTACTGTTGCAGAGTCGCATTAAATAATTTTATATAATATTAGTTAAAGTTAGGCTGCATTCCAGAAAAGAGGCTATCGTAATTTATACATACGTACTTAACTAAAACTTTTGTGTATAAAAACAAAAAAAAAAGGAAATTACATTAATATTCGAGCAAAATTCTAGGAACTGTAAGTGAACTTGCCTAGATATCGGCTATCCAGACTAAACAGAATTTCATGATATTGTTTCAAGCGATTGAAATACATAGCGATATTGGATTTTTTTGTAACACTATCGGTAAAGCTTAAGGCGTCGGGCCTGACTTTCAAAAGGATGAAAGTTCACTAAAAGAAAAGATACCTTTTGAATGCTCAGTAGTTCTTGGCACTTCTCTCAGTGTTAATACAGTAGATAATGCTGACAGCCGCATCGGGCAACCTACCTTCGCAACTATTGTAGATAAATTCATGTCAAGTCGTACGATTTTTATTTTTGTCTACCGACAATATTTTTGTTAACATGACTGTGATTGTTAGTTTATTAGTGCGCTTGTACTTATTATTGTTTTAAGTTTGATTGATTTTTTTTTAATTTCTCTGTAAGTGAATGTATTGTTCTTAAGAAAAATAAATATTCTTTAACTTTAGACAAAAGTTTTTTTCAACGCTAACATAAATAGTAAATCAAAAGTATTGAAAATCTTTATCGTAATATAAATCGTTTGGTAAAGTATTTTGACACTGTTTTGTATACGAACTAATCAAACTAAAAAAAAACACCTATAATATTATAATTCACCTAGTATAATTTTTGACCAAAAATAATGGATGATTTTCTGTACATTTCGAAACACTAATGTATTCTTTAATTAACTGTTATGTTATGATGCCGGAGTGCCACGCAGAGGTCCCAGGTCCGAGTCCCGGGCCGGGAGAAATATTTGTATCAAAGTATAACGTGTTTCCAAACGTGATACACGCGTACTCGCGTCTCGGAACGTTTTGCCAGACCGCACGGTTGAATTAATATTTTGATAATGTAGTTGCTGGCTCTATCAGTCGTTATACACATGCATTAAGTATTCAAAAGTGGAAGATTTCTTTAAGTTCTTTTTGGGTGATTATTGGACTGGCAAGTACTCGATGGAGATCTTTTTAATATACATAAGAATCGTACGTAGGCATTTAGTCACAACCTTGCGACCATGACAGGTGTTTTCAGTATACAAATACATATACACGTGTATGTAAACCTGGTAGACCTAACAACACATTTCATTCGTGGAATCAAGCTTGCAAAAGAAGGAGTAACGTTCGTTCGTTCAAAGGCGTACGGAACGGGTTCAATGTACGTTCGCCTGCCACCTGCCTCCTGTCGCCGCCGTCGTGCACCGCCTGCCATCCCGTGATCCGGCATACAATTGGTTAGTCTAAACACCTTTACTTTGAATTCGACGTGCTTCAATGACTCAAACTAGGATTTCGCTGGTTGCTTTGTTTGTTGGCATAACGTCGAATACTCTACGATAGCCGAGACGTTTTGTTGCAATTAATCTGTAATAAAAATTCTATACATGTTACATTATCAACTTGCATTTGAGAGAAGTTTTTTATATATAACATCAAGTGACGGGATGAACAAGTTGTGCGCCTGATGGTAACCTACACGCCTGTCCATAACAGTTACAGTGCCACTCAGAGCTTTAAATTACAAAGATCTGAGGGGCACTACCACTGCGCCCGTCACCATGAGACATAAGTTGACAAGTCCCATGTGCCTGTAATTTCACCAAAATAAAATAATAAAAATAAAATAATAATAGTTACTAAAATGAATCGAGAGCGTCCGTAGCTGTTGGAATAGGCCGTAATATCATTTCGTTTACAGTTTCGTCGACGTCAAGCGTATGTTCAGTGAGAGCATGTCGGAAACTTTGCACTCGAAATAATTTTCCCGGACGCAGTGGAGTCAGTATTTGCTCAGTTTATTTTTCTGCGAGTATGAGAGCGCTCGAGCTGAACACAGGCTGCGTTCAAGTGAGCCGCTTCGCTGCGCGGTGCGCACCCTCCGCATCAGACCTAATATTAACTCCTGTCTCTTTTGTGCTTTATGCGAATGATGTAAAGACTGCTCATTTTTTGAGGTCAATTATTTCAACGTAAAAGAAAATTTTTTATTTTTCACAAAATTTCTTTACCATCTATACATTTCTTTTCTAAAATCAAATGACGGGACGAACAGGTCGTGCGCCTGATGATAAGCTACACGCCTGTACATCACAATTGCAGCGCCACTCAGAGCTTTAAATCGCAAAGATCTGAGTGGCACAACCACTGCGCCCGATACACTGAGACATAAGTTTACAAGTCCCATGTGCCATTTCATCAGCATCCTTACCCTTCTAAACCGGATCGCCATAATGTTAACATTACTGCTTGGCGGAAGAAATAGGTAAGGTGGTAGTACTTCCCTGGACGAACTCTTTCACAAGGAGATCTACTGCTGCTATGCATGCTTAATGTTGAACGCATTATCCCCACATAACAATAACAAAATTTATCTAAAGCATGTTTAAAATACGCGGTAAGTTACTGACTTCATAATTCTTGCAAGGGGTCTCTGGGCGGTGCGCTATTTTTTCATAAAAACATCATGACGCATGGCCGCCATAAGTCTGCGCAGAAAAGAGCGGAAAGAGCTGGATCCTTGTAATTAGACGCGGTGAAGATTTATGTTATGAAATTTTCCAAATTCCCTAATTTTTTGGTGGAGAAACGTACCTTCTTACCTGTGCCTGTTAAGATTCTTCGACGGTATTAAGGTTGGACGAATCGCAGACTTAATATATTTTTCATTGCATGATGAGATTATATATCGCACTGCTATTACAAGAGTGTTATAACTCAAAATATGTGAAATTTAAGATCATACCATTATTGAACGTAAAATTTGATTCTCTACACGTCAATAAAACCGTATTTAGAATATTGTAAGAAACAACTATTAGATATCTACTTAACTCAATATCAGACGTGCTTTATGTGAGCAAGTTCTGGCCAAAATAGTCCTTATTCAAAAATATCCGCTCACGCGATACATGCAGCCGTAGACGCATACCAGTCCGAGAGGTGCCGGTGATGATTTTATACCGATTTATCGGATATCGCAGTTATAACAGGTAAAAGAACTAATATTAATTGCTATTTCGGTAACTACTCTAGCAAACCATAATGTTTTTAATGCCTGGGTCTGTCATTTAAAAAAAATAAACAACTTCAAAAATACGCCACGACAATCGTGTGTGTTATTGTTTGGGCTGGTGATTTCGGTGTTTATTTATTGAAAACATACCGTAAGTAGCGTTTTTTAAGTTTACCCTGAATATAAATGTTTATAAACTTTACTTTAAGGAGTAATTTCATGGTAAACGTTAGAACCACTCAAACGGAATATTATCATATTTATCCAAGTACATCAAAAATTTCATTAGTGCTTTTTAAGTGCAGGATTTGCGGTGTATTACTGCATTTTATTTGAGATGTTTTTGTTGGTAGTACGGAGGGTATTTATTTAGCAATGCAGAATAATAATTTTTATTTATAAAAACCAAGTAGCCGCCATTTTGCGGTAGGATATCGCATCGCGTGAGCGGATAAAAAAATATTTTTTTCAGTTTTATTTTTAAATATATTTTCGTCGATTTTGAGAAAATACACTTTTTGAGTTAATACACTATTGTATTAATAGTGCGATATGTATTTTTTTATGTTACATTTAACATTTATTTACAACATCCAGATACAGAATTCAGTTGCAGTGGCGTACAGAGAATTAATTGTTAATGGCCTTCATCTAAGCTTGCTTCGCAGGAATCGCAGGTAATCATAATATACTTCTTACTGGTGTTAGAATAGCGTGATACTTTGAATGTATGTATTGTAATGTTAGTACAAAAAAAAAAATTCAAGTAAGTAGATAATCCTATTTAGGTATAAAAAAGTACAAAAAAATTATATATTATGTACTAGGGTTGATGATTCATTTCAGGTCATTTAGATACCTGTATAAAATGCAAACGTAAGTGCGAGTGCGTATGAGTGTGCGCGTGTATACGCGGGCGCAACTATAACCACGCCAAGATGTTTTAATGCTTACAACCCTGTTGTTACTTTGCCATTGTTGAGATGTTCCCTAAATTTCAGGGGAATCCAAAGGAGAAAAGCACAAGTTACATGAAAAACATGAGATACAAGTTTTCGTCAATTTCAACATTAAGAAATTAATCCGAACATGCGACATGCCAAACTCGACTTGATCATATAAATTAAACCAGTTAGGACCACAAAAGATGATGGCAGTATCATCTGTTTAGCAAATAATATGAGTAAGCGAACAGTCAGAACTGTGTTAACTTATGTATACATTAAGAAGTGTGGGGCCTAATAAGCTGCCTTGGAGCACCCCTACTACATATCTATAAATCTATAAAATACAAAATAATTAATTTCACTAGGAAACGGAAACAAAAATAAAAAGAAAAACTGATAGAAATTAAATGTGTGTAGAACAAACATTTTATTTAAATTGTGTAACAATTCTAGCAATTAAATAAACTTTCCGTGCCATCAAAGCTTTCAAAATTATTATACCAAATTTAACTAAATGAACCTACAGCTTCTGTAACAATAACCTAGTTAGAGAACTAACCTCCTCCTTAAACTCCTAATCAAAATTTTCTTTTGTCTCTTGTTTAAATTCCGACTTTACGATAAAGTAACAGAATTATGTTTCTCAGAAAAATCATTATTAGGCACGTGGCCCTTTTGTTTTGAAATTAGGCTAAAGCTTTTGTTATAAAAACTGTATAAAATCAGATACATTAGACATTTGCGGAAAGGTTAAGAAAGTAAAGGTAAAGTTTATTTGGGCCTCTTTATTTCCACTCTCGGGGTCGGCTCATGTATCACTGCAGACGTCAGCTAAGGGTTAATTGTCTACGTGCGTTTTCAGCTGAATTCGTCACGTATCCCCGTTCACATCCCTTCACACTTTGTACTAATAAACGAGAATATCAAATCGAGTGAAATGTTTTCGGCAAAAAGCAAAAAGGCAAAGTTTGTTGTTTAGTAACAAATGGTGTAATAAGAGGGACACAAATGAGCTAAGTAGGTATATCAAATTATTACGAATTTACTAATAATAATTATGGACCAAGAAGTTTTAGGACATTTTTGAGGTAATTTTCTACACAGAAAGCCACGATCATTGCTTCCATACAGCTCTATTTCAGTGTTCGAAACATCATTAAAAAAAATAATTTTAGCTTATAAAAATAACAGAAAGTTTAAAAAACTATAAACCCAATTCATTGTCTTTAAAGTATTTATAGAAACAGTAAGAATACAAAACAAACGATAAAAATAAAGAAGCGTTAATATGAATTCCTCAAAAATCAATTTCCGCATTATTTATCCACATAGGACAATATATTTATATAATTGGTTCAACTTGTTCCACGAACATGATAGAAATGGTTAATTTAATACGTATATAGTTTTATGTCTTTCAATATTGTTTTTTGTATTATAAATGGGAAAATATCTCGAAGAAGACAGTGTATACCTATCTTTTTGCTGGTATATATACATCTGGAGCATAGTTAAATTTTACATTTTTGCTTTAAGTTTTTTTAGTTCCGAGTTAATTAAGTTAATATTTTTATTCAAAGAGTGGCCTTTGTTCAGCTATGGAATGAAGGAAATATTAATTGAAGAATATTAACTGTCCTGAGCTTCTCGAATATTTGTTAAGCACTTTGTAAGGATTTCCATTCTGTGGAAATAACTCCCAGAGACATGTTTCTATTCATCTATATTCGATGTTAGATGTTTTCCACGAATACCTTTTAATTTATATATAATACATTTTAATACCTTTTCAAAATAGTAAAACTTACCTTTTCTACCTTTCGTGATCTACTTCGAGGTCTCACGTCTTTTGGCATCCATTGTGTAACAATATGATACTTCGTACATTTCATAACAATCTACACCTTATACATATAAACAGCACACGTATTGGTACCTTTATTAGACGATGAAAATGAGTGTAGGAAGACAAAGGTAGATTTTTTTATAGTAATAGTTGGGAGAGCGTCAGCTACGATATGCTGACGACGCTGGTTCGAATCCAGCCGGATCGAAGAAATATTACTCGTATTCAATCTTTGTATAAATAATTATAACAAACTAGTGGAGTGCTTTGACAATAAATTATTGAATAACATGGTAGTAAATAGAGTTATTCAATAATCTTAATAGTACGTCTTTGTAGTTATTATAAAAATTATAGTAAGTCATATGTGGGGTGCACTATTTGTATATTCACATATAATTTACGATGCGTCGGTATTTTCCGTAGAAAAATTTACTTAATGTTTTACCATTATTTACCACGAGTAACTGTAAATTGCAGAAGTTTATATACACAAGACATATCAGGGTAGATAGAAGCTAAATTTATGGTACGTCAAAATACACACAGTATTTTTAAGTCGAAAACATGAGTACGCTTTTGTGGCAAACCAATTTTGTTGATAAGTCCATTAGCCAAATAGAGACCGGAGTTTAAAAAAAACGACTACTTTGTAAAAGTCACTTGTCTTTGATTAAGTTTTAAAATTTGTGTTATATACTAGAAATTACATAAGTTATATATTAAACAAGTTATATTAAATATATGTACACGTGGATGCTTTATTGCAATTAGATAAGTAGCTTAGTATAACTCATTAATTTATCAGTTGTTGTTTAAACTCATTTATACCTGGTGCTTCTTTTATAGGAAACTTAACGCTTACAGCTTAGGCATAATAATGACGTGCTTTTTGGCTTCGCTCGGTCTACAGTATTTATAGTAGTAACTCGTAAGTCACAATTGTAGTCATACATCAAATCTGGTTATATACTCGATTATTAAATTTTATTAGTTCTCACCATCGAGTATATAACCTGAAATAGAGACGAAATGTCATTTAATTTGTTTGAAAACTATTCTGCCACATCATTATTGTGACAACTGCGCTCCGATTGGCTAGCCCGAGTTCGAAACAAATGACGGGTGTCGTCAATGGGTGTCGTCAACTGTTTCACTTCAAATCGACCAGTTAACTTGATCTTTCCTATAATGGACGAAAATTGCAAAATTACGTATTTAATATTCAATTACCGATGAAATGTGATTCCGTTTGTTTTGTAATTAGATGTTTTGCTGTTTTTCCCACACCACCGAATAGAACAGCACGGCATTGTTAGAGATATAATCTTTGTTACAAATAATTATATTATTTTTTGGAATATACAGAAACGTACACACAGGTCAGTAGTTGGCCTGTCTATATTTCAGTGCAAACGGGAGTTGATATTTATAAGAGCTGTGTCGCTAATGTGTTACCAGGAATATATGGCCCTTATTTCGTCTCTATTTCTGGTTATATACTCGATGGTTCTCACAGTATTTGTTTTATATAAATGTGTATTAAATGAGTAATGTATGTTCTATGTGCTTTTGTGTTTTACTTTGTGAAAATATTGTAAATGTTTTGTTTCTGTTTGTATTTGTGCTGAATAAACGTGTTATCTACCTATCTATTTATCTACCTTTTGGAAATAGTACTACATTGTCGGGGTAGAAGAGCTAAAAGGTCGGGGTGGAAAGCTGGGGAGAGGTAGGAGGGTATGCAATCAAAGGACGGATAATAATTAAGTATATTACAAGTTTATATCAAAAAGAACCTGAGAGTGTTATATAGGAGAGTAGATGAAGAAAATCGAAGGATGAATGGATACACGGAGTTGAGGGCCTTTGCCCTCCAAGGTCGGAGGCCGAAGGCGGAGGTGTAGAGCCGGAGAGCAGCGGGTTCAGCATGGAGGCGGAGAGTGGAGAGGTTCTCGTAGAAACAGCGGCGGTTATGCAGCACTGGCTTCGGAGAGCGGCGAGTTTGCACTAACAGCGGCGGTGATGCAGCACTGGCTTCAGTTGCTCCTGGGGCGAAGTGGGGCTTGGAGTTAGGCGCTCCACCCTTGCAGAACGAAGGGCCCAGTCCAGGTAGGCAGAGTTCAGCACGTTAAGGTGAAGAGCGGGTTTCGGTGAACCGAACCGAAGGAATGATAGTATTAATCAATATCAACATATAAAAATATTAAATATATTTATAAAGTGAAATTGATGAAATAGTAATTACTACGTAATTAGCATTGAAAAAACGAAAAGCAAAATTCTGAGATTCTATCTGTTCAATGGAATATGTCAAGGTCTGGAGATCAGACAAGAAAAGTGAGTAACTTTCAGAGTGCGAGAAATAGTTTGTAATAGCAAATTTAAGTAATTTAGACACTAATATTATAGTCAATATTAGTTGGAACTCTTTCAACAAGTCAGGAAAAGTAAGGGCGTTTCCTAGAAAACGTATAATGAGAGAGATGAAGATGATAGGGGTCCGTAGTTTCACACTACAACATATACAGTAAAAGGAGACCCATAACAAATAGTGTAATAAGTAAATCATTCAAACCAACAGTAGTATTATACTGTTGGTTTGAATGATTTACTTATTCCTCCTTGTCCTATTGGACATGTATGGTAACTCCATACAAACGTAGCAGTGTTACTTGTACGTGTGTGCCGTGTTGTGTACGGACGCACACATTAACATAATCTCGCGATGCACTCGCGTTGCATATTGCATAGCGTGTCGTCATATGAATCTTTCATTATTATGCGAATGTGTGCGTACATCTAGATATTAAGTACCACATTTGAGATCAAGATTAAGTGCTGAAATGAAAAATTCGTGTAACCAAATCTGCTATATTCTTATTAATTGTAATTTAATTGAAATATCGACTCCTTTTTGAAGATAAAGGAATACAAAAACAAGTTTATCACTTTTTATGCAAATTGATCGAGCAGTTGTTGTAAATTATTCGGTAAATAGGAAAATCATTAACGTAATTAGAATTACCGAAATTTTCTAAAGCAAGTTAAGTTGCTCATTGTTTTTGAAACAGCATGCAAATATTCGATTTCCTTTTTTATGTATTACGTTTTGAATGCGTCAAAAGTAATATTATTTCTTGTATCGTATCTGTTTACATAACCATATACATTGGATCGACGTTCGATGAGATTGCTTAGATCCAGTTTATCTTTACACAAGCATCTAACGTAACCAAGTTCTTTACAAATTCCATTCACAATGCAATCGATTTTTAATAATCGCAACATGATATGATTTTGCAAACATGAACGCCGTGCTCTACACAATATTGTTTTAAATACAGCTCTAAAAAATAATATTAGAATTGTTAATACAAAGATTGAAAACAAAGAAAAATTCCTTTTCGATTTAACTCGACACCAATTTGCGTCTGTGCCATACCAGGGCAACCTGTAGGAATTTTTCTTTGTGTTCGATTTTTATGTTAGTAATTATAATAAAGTGATGGAGTATTTTCACAAGAAATAAATGTATGTCATGGTAATAAAACATCATAATATTCATTACAAAACTACAACTAATATTATGAAAAAGAAATTAAATAGCAGTAGAGCTCTTTGTGAAAGATTGCGTCCAGGGAAATAGTGCCACCTTACCCATTTCAGCCGCCAAACAATAATGTGAGCATTACTGCGTTCTGGTTATGAAGGGCAAGGGTGTTGGTGAAATTACAGGTACATAGGACTTGTCAACTTATGTCTTAGGGTATGGGCACAGTGGCAGTGCCCCTAATATCTTTGCAATTAAAAGCCTTGAGCGGCACTGTAAGTTATGAATAGGCGTGTCACTTACCACCAGGTGCAGTACTTTTTCGTCCCGTCACTTTGGGATAGTAAAAAAAATATTTAGAGTTCTTTTTGAAGAATTAGAAATAAGTGCACTGATTTGTGGTTGTTTTGAGGTTTGCAATAATATAAATTGTACGTTTCTGTGTTTTAGTTCAAAGGTCGAAATTACCATTTCATGTAGAGATTCAATTCCCAACTCGCAACTCGCATTCGTGTAATGTGCTGTCCCACAATACCCTCAGCGTACACTTAAGATTTAAATTATGCCACTTATAATAAGAACGGTGCAAAGTCAAAGCATTGTACATGTGTATTTATTATGCCCTAAACCTCTTCCATCTACTCCTAAAATGGTATCAAATACATTCGCGTTAAAGTAGCTAGTTATTTTTTTAAAGTTTTTTTTAAGATAATTTTTTTATATAACAAGTCGTGCGCATGATCGTAAGAACACGCCTGTACATAATAGTTGCAGTGCCTCTACCATGAGATTACTATGACAGTTCTCGCTAGCGATCGCGTAAAATGTATTGTATATAAAATGTTGTTTCTTCTTGTGACCGCTAGAGGTCATGCATAATTTGCCATACAAAATTGTAAAGTAATTTACGTGGTCGCTATCAACAACTGTCTCAGTAAACTCGTGGTAGAGGCACGAAGCTTTAAATCGCAAAGATGCACTGCCGCTGCGCCCGCCACCTTGAGAAGTAAATTGAAAAGTCCCATTTGCCTGTAATTTCACCAACAACCTTACCCTTGAAAACCGAAACGCAGTAATGGGCACATTACTGATCGGCACCGGAAACAGGTGAGCAGTAACTAGGAGCTCTACTTTTACTAAAATGTCTATTCACGCTTCTAAGGTTAAAAAGATGTAGCCAATTTGCTTGATGTTCTAGTGCATCTGTACCTAATTGTAAACACTCCATTATAGCTAATCAGCATTGTAGTATCGAGTTTGTATATATGTAATTCCGATCACGGCGGACCAGTCGTGCGTCGCGGCACATTTGCAAAAGCTTTTGATTTACGAGTACGGGGCTTCCGTTTTGGCAAGTTTTGCCCTTTGTAATTACCTGTGATTAGGATCTATGGAGCAATGGAGAAATATGCTGGAAAATCTTCAGTTTTGTGTAGTAATACTACAAGCATAGTATGCATATATCGTTAACTAATCTTAGTCGACTTCGTACAGGAGCCATGAAACAGACGGTTTATCCTAATGAAAGTAGTTAACATTACTTACAGACTTTTGCAATACTAAGGAAGTGTTCTTTTGTCAGAACAATCGGGATCTTAGCACTACTGTTTTGAAATAGACCTGACTGATTAAAATGCACTTAAAGTACAATTTTAATTTTCGTTTGTGCGAAATCATACCAATAAGTACTTACAAATCCAATTAACTAGTTAACACATTTACGCTCGAAACAGAATTTAATTAATTCCCATTACAGAGCATCATAAAGTGCTACAATAATTATGCTTTAACAATTCAGCACAACGTAAGTGCATTTACCTGGATTTTCCAACTATTTAATAAACATATCTTAAATTAATTGCACTAGTATTCACATAATTATGTTACTTGTGCATTTTGTATTACAGCACAGGTTGCTTGCTTTGAAGTTGCCAGAATTTCATAATGACCAGTATGTTATGTAAGCATGTGAGTGTTTTATCACTATATGAAGTTACACAAGTTACATCTTGCAGCTGCAACTTTCAGCTTTTCGTTGGAGTAAGTGGCAGTAACTGTCTAATGATCCAAACATTGTTATAGACTACTCTTTACATATAAGAATCGTGTAAACGAAGTACCTACGCAGAAGTTGTATAATAACCTATTTTTTTTTTCTTTCACTATAGTTTTAACCTCGTAAATGGCAAAGTTTGAAAATCAACCGGAATCTTATTATATATGTAGGTATACATTGACCCTTAAATGAATTTGTGACATTGTAAAGACGGATATCAAGGAAAACTAGTTTATTTTTATTCCTTTTATTAATGTTATTAGTGTGTCTGTCACTATTTTCCATAAAAAGACACTATTCTTCTTGTTAAATCTCTTAAAGACGCTCAGGAGCCCAGATTGTAAATTGTCCTAACAGCACGTATAAAGCATATTCTATGTATTGTATCTGTGTATAGTTATATATTTAGTATATATGTAGCAATGTATATGTATGTTATATAGTACGTTTTATGAATTTTGTTTAAACACTTAAACAAATAGTATTCGGTTCAATTTATACACCGTTCAGTTACTTTGTGCACCATAAACTGCCCTTCATCTATAACTCCGTAATAACGTGTAAGGTTGCCTGGAAGATATTGCTGTCTAGCGATAAGGCCGCCGATTGCACCTTTTAACTAAGTTTTATATTTCACTGTCTTTGTTTTGTGTGCAATAAAGCTTATTCCATTCTATTCTATAAAAATTCTATTAATATCGGCAATAGCCTCAAAGCAAAATGCCACATGTCAGAAACTATGGAAGTAACTAAAGAGAATCAGGATCGCAGTTTCTATCTCTGAAAGTATTTGTATTTTTTAAATTGCTTAATTGTAATTATACAACGAGCACTACAATAATATAGGTGACGTACATATTATATGAGCACGAGGACATATTTATCCTTTTCGTCCTACCAACAGACGCATAATGATATATTAGTCCTCGTGCTCCTACCAGTAGGAGCATGAGGAAACGGTCAACTAAAGCACTTGTATTATGGAAATCAGAAACAGCGACGGAATCACAAACACCTAGACCCGAGACAATATAGAAAAGTTAGTTTTCTATATTGACCCGCTCGGGAAACGAACCCGGGACCTCAAAGATGGCGATACTATGAAATCCGGTATGCAAGCCCCTCAGCCACGGAGGTCGTCAAGATGTTGGTATACATACGTAGAATTACATAGCTCAATTGGATTGTGTAAAGAATCTTTGCGCTTATTATATAGATGTCGTGCGTTTGCCCTGCGCAAATACATAGAATAGGAAGACGCTAGAATAGGAATAGGGAGAACGAGATATTCTGTCCACACCTGTTATTTATGTCCCCAGAGCAATAAACGCCTCGGAACATACAAAGCTTTTATGTGTTTTCATTTTATGCAAATGTAAAAATGCACAAACAACATAAAGAGTTTATTGAGCGCGAAGGGTCACTCTGAATGTGGTAAAAACGAACTGTAAATGTGGGTTCCGTTTCCTTTTCAACATTATATGCTTTTAATTCATAAAATTAAATGCTCAAACTCGAAAAATTTATGCATTTACTAATGGGTTATTTGCGAGCAACTTATCTCTTTCAACA
Source organism: Hyposmocoma kahamanoa (assembly GCF_003589595.1). Taxonomy (NCBI): domain Eukaryota; kingdom Metazoa; phylum Arthropoda; class Insecta; order Lepidoptera; family Cosmopterigidae; genus Hyposmocoma; species Hyposmocoma kahamanoa. The sequence continues at coordinate 12,144,697 of NW_020654878.1, forward strand.
TTTGCTGTAAAGTTTCAGTTATCTTAGATCTATATTTACCTATTCATTAATTCCAATGTAGTAACAAGTTCTATACTTTATTAAGTGGACGGAAAGCCCATTATTCTTTTACTCATTTAATTATACACGGTGGTGAATTATTGAAATATAATTGCATGCAGCGGGCGCTAGTTCAGCCGGCAGGCAGCGGCCGCAACATGTTATTATGGAAATAGTTTTCAAACTTGAATCGCAGGTCATTGTTCTTTGTTCCGTTGCAAGTGCCGGTCAATTGACGTAAAAAAAAATATTTAAATGCCACTCTACATTCTCTTGAAAACTGCCATTCGCGGTATTTCCCTTTTACCGTTCCATTCTCTTCAGAGAGCTGTAAAACCGTTAATAAAAATTCATGAATCTAAGGCCTGTTTCGGATACTTTCTTTTTTACAAACCCTCACTTTCCGATGTTTAAAATATTCTAATATATATATAATAATATTATATCCATGCATTAAATTAGATTTTTTCTTGCTTTTTGATTTTTGTTATAGAGTATTAGCCATGGAGAACGTTCTTCAGAAGGGCGTGTATGTAAAAAAGCGCGTCGACCGGACCGTCTGTTCGGAGAATAAGGAGGCCAATAAAATTCTATTCAGCGCTACAGCTATCGTTCAGTGGAGCGGCTATTCTGCATTTTATACTTTCGACGCCATCAACGCTTGTGCACTTTATTCCGTTACTTTGTCCGTAGTGATTGTTATGTATACATTGCTATCTATTTGTGTGTATGCATCACGTCTTCGTCCTTTCGCATTGTTCTTTAAGAGTTACGGCGTGTGATTAGAACACTGAATGGCTTACGATTGCGTGCTATGAAGTTTGTATTTCACGTAGTTTTAATAGCTTGAAAATGACTGCAGATGTGAAACAAACTTTATATAAACGATTGGATGTTTGAATCTTATGAATTAAATTAATACTAATTTCGGTACGGACACTTAATTCCGTACCTTTTACCGTCCCTGAAAAATATTCGGTAAAAAGAATAATAACGAAATTGTGTATGTATGTGTATTAAACACTGAAAGTTTTAAGATAACAGCGAAAAGACGGAGAAGCAGGTAAAACAAAATAAACAAAAGTACTTAACTTTACATGGGGCAAAAATAAAAAGGACCGCACACAAAGTTTTGGTTTTTATTTATGAGTAGCGGCGAAGCCCCTTATTTTCAGCTAATATCTTTTTGTATTTTGTGTATAAAGGCCTATTTATGTCTGCAATTAAAAGATAAGGTGTAATTTAAAGGAGTTCGGAAGTTAGCGGCATTAGGACAGGTACACGGCGGATGAGCAACATTAGAATAAATAGTGTGCGATTCGCAACTTCGAGACCTAAATAAGATTGAAACTCAGAGAAGCAATCTACAACAGTGAGAACGGATGATATGCCTTTGCCGCGACCCGGTTCGCTCGCTCGCTTTTCCCGCGTATAGCCTGCGTAATTTAAAGAACAAACAAGCGTCGCAGCCAGGTCCCCATCAACTATCACAAACTTCGTCCCAGTCGTAACTCATTTGTCGTTACCATGCAACTTCCTGAATACCGATGGAGGTGGATTTAGTTTCTCACTATCCTGTTAAATAGATTTAACTACACGTGACTGGACAAAATCAATTCGGCCATCCATCAAACTCAAAAATCATTCAACAAAAGAGATTTTGGAACAATCGTGAGTCAAATCTTATGGCCTCTCGATAGATATGAACACGCAGACTCAAAAAAGCAATAGCGTCTGAGATAAGTTCGGCTCAAGCGACGCGTTATCAAGCCCAGTTAATCCTGTCTTCTGTATTATTGAATAAATTTACCCTCCTGACGTACTTTTGCCATTTTATAAAGAATCAATGTATTGGAAGAATTCATATCTGAGCTAACGGCGTTTGTAGAGTGTCCTTATTTGTTGTTTCTGATGTGAATTTCCCGACACCTTATGTAGGATAATCTGAGTCGACTTAAGTTTTAATGGGGTGTTTATATATAATAATAGTGAGGTAATCCTTTTGTTAAGTGGTGCAGGGTAACATTCGGTGTTGCGGGCAGAGGGTGCTGGGAGGTAAAGCGGCGAGATGTTATTGTTATGATAGCATAAAGCGGGCCGTGTATCTGGTACAACGCAGGTGGTGCTAACTACCACCTCTAGTAAAACCGCCTACGCTACGGCTCACTACTCGTATTATATTACATTTTTGTTAAGTAATGTAAGACTTCATTCTTATATTATTTTGGAAGTAATTACGCTCGTGTTTATACTTCAGCAACGAAGAGGTACGTGTAATAAACAGATAATAGTTAATGATAAATGAGTCGCAAGAAACAGTGTTCCGAGTCCCTGAGTTCTTTTAAGTTTCGCAGATTATAGCGTTCATCTCAGTTTGCGACTGGACTGCTAAGTTTTGACATTTCCATTCCGTTTGGTAATACCTTTATGAATCGTTGATCAAGTGAAGTTACGTTTTTAATTATTACACATAAGGTTCAGAGATTTGTTTCAACGTAAACGTACAGCATTGAATCTACTGCAAAATGTAATTTTGAAGTTCTTAGTAAGCCTCCAACAAGCCATTATTTCATTGGCAATGAGCGCCGAGACGTTTATGTGGCTCTTGGTTACAGTTTCAAGCTTTATACAAGGTAATTAAGTTTAGTAAAACAGAACGTAATTTATTTTATATAATCGTGGTGTATAATGTTTTGTTTATGTTGGTTATGGCTCGTAGTTATATTACAAAGTTTCACTTGAATATACGGAACCTTATAATTATAATTTGCTAGAATATATATTTACTCAGAGAAAGGAATGTTTGTAGGAGTTTTAATATATGTCAGAAGGAAGTTGACACGTCCAAAGATATCCGTTCGAGACAACATGTGCGAGGAATTGAAAATTTCGTCAATAAATTAGATGGAGCTTCGGCTTGGCTACGCAACAATAACTCTTGCCACAGACGGCTACTAGCACTTCTGTTAAAGTTACATCTCTCTTGCTGACTTGTCTTTGTTGCATTTAATGGAATTATGTGGGCTGATTTTAATAGATTTCCTTTAATTGTAGTTTTAAACGTCTATGGGTGGTGTTAATAGGTGTGCAGTGGAGATTACCGTCGGTCTTGTGTAGTAGAAGGCAAACTTGGCACTCAGCTGAACAACGTCGCGCGCCGCCAATACTTGGCCTCCCATGTTAATTGTTGCCTGACGCACAAAACAATTAACAACAGCCGGCTGCATTGAAGCAGGCACTATATTTATCGGGTGAAATGAACGCGACAGTGTAGTTGCCGAGGCAGAATCTTTAACATATCTTTGCCAAATAACGTCTATTTTTGGACAATGAATGAACCGCTTTCTATCGGTGATAACTATTACTAGTATGATTTCGTTTATTTAATCCGTTTAATTTGTATGTCAATGACCTGGTGGAGGAGCTCAGCAGAGCCACTGTCGTATATGTAATATATGTGATAGAGGGGCTCTGCAGAGGCAGAGCAGGAGTTCTGCTGACCCCCTCTATTACAGGTCTACAGGTACTTGTTTCCATTTGTGAAAAATATGCTGCATCGCATGGCCTTAACTATATGGTAAAAAAGACAAGATACTAATGGTGTTTAAGTATGGCTGGGAACCCGATGTCATCCCGCCTGTTACATTGAATTGTACCATACTAAGTAATGCATAGAGCTTTAAAGACATAGGGCATATACTAACTGAAAAATTGATAGACGATGATGATCTGAGCAACAGAGACGGATCATAGCCATGAAGAATAACATGTTGGAGCGCAAATTCGGTCATTGCTCAGTTCACGTAAAAATAACTCTATTCGGGGCTTATTGTCATGCATTCAACACTAGTCAGCTGTGGTATTATCATATTATGTGAGCTTTTGATATACTCAATATAATAATGTGTTGCGACTTCCCTGGCGTTATAGTGCGTCTGACATGTTTCCCGTGAATAGAGTGGATAACTTTTTCGCCATAAGCGCGAATCGGCTAATATTATTGTGAGGACTTTTTGAGCGCAGGCTCAATTTGTAAATTATAAATGAATTCTCAATTGTACCTTAAATGAAATAAAATTTAATGAAATTCTTAATTAATTAATTCTTTAATAATGATTTTCTGTTAATTCAATTAAATACATGCATAGTGTAATGTAAAGTTAAATATTAATGGTTTACATCTAAATAAAGAAACATTTTGTTTTTTATTTATTTATTTATTTATTATTATTAGCAATTAGTGTTGTTAATAAATAAATTATGTTCACAACACATTTTTATCTTATTTGACTTGGGTGTTCTACATTGTAAACACATTCCAAAACAACAATCACAAACTAAATTAAAATTTGGTTTTAATTTTTACTTTTATAATTGAACTCGGTTAATGCACCTAACCATGAGAGAATAATTTATGTAATTTTGGTTTTTGTCCATTGATTCTCTTCATTTTTATTTACCTATGCATTGTTGAGTTCTTAAATAAAGGGAAAATAACTGAATACAAATTTATGTTAAGTGTAATTAACCATGTAATTATGTAATATTATACAATAGATAAAAATAAACTGAGAATATAAATTTTATAAAGGAAGTCGTCTTGTGAAATTGTATGGCTTTCGATTCCAAAATAAAGTTTAATAAGAAGAGCTCGTTTTAAAGAATTGCTTTAAGAACACTTAACGGCATGAAAGTACTTCTTTTTCTTCTATAGTAATGCGAACTGTATCGCAAGATGCTCTTTACAAGATAAACATGGAGATGCGAATACACATAGATTTTTAAATGTTATGGAAGGTGCGGCGCCATTAGAACAATACAAAGCGCCTAGGCAAACGGATAATAGGGGGTATACAAATGAACAGGGCGGCACCCTTGCCTTAGAATGTTTAATGACCTTAAGCCGCCCAAGAAAATGGTAGATTTGACGTTGCATTAGTGAACAATAGCGTGGAAAGTGTTGAAACTAAAACTAGATTTGCCTTTATCTGCGCGATTGTTATGAAACAAAGCGTTGTAACGCTGTAAGGTTAAAAGCTTTTGCTAGGCGTGGTAACGGACTGCGGTCGAGCTGCAACCCATCGATGTTGGCGAATTACATTGTTGATGTTAATTACAGCTCGCATTTTGTGGTTTGCAAATCGATAGTGTGTTATTATTGCTTGCTTGTATTACGTGATTTACAACAACCACATTGTGAAAACGGTGCACTTCTGGAAATGATAATTAACATATAGTACTTCTTACCTAAGATATTGCAAAATACTTATTAGTGGAGACCGTCGTTTGTTTGCTTCATTAAACGTAGAAACAAAATTACATTTTAAGCATTCACCCAATTACGAAATACGTTCATAAATTTCTCATAGATAGATGGCGCTATGACTACAAAAATCTAATAACAAACACAGAAAAATTCGTGAGGTTCGCTGGTTCGTTCCAAAATTTAATTCACCTAATTGTAAAACCAAAGTTACGCAAGAGAATCCACTAGAATCTCGCCACTAACATACAAACTGCTCATTGTCAGGCTGATATGCGCAAGTTAACACTGATAGACGTAGCACATTCTGCACCTCTAGACTGAAAGCTCTTCTCTAAGTGAGCAGATTGCTAGAGCGAACTTCCTAATGCACACGAGGCATTCGCAGTTCGTCACTCGCGAACTATTGAGCGCGACGGATGGAGGCAACGTAATTCTGTTACCCTTGCGACTCGGGTTAATTGGATCCCTAGATTCGGCACGTGTGTTGTTCAGACGTAAGCTGCACTGGCAATTATTAAGGACAATTAGGTCCAAAGTAGATCTAATTTCTAAGAGGATTTCAGATGTCCTTTTTTGTTATGCGGACAGTATTCTGGAAAAATATGAAATTACGAATTACAGTTTCTGGTTCGGATCGCGCTATGTAGTAACTTAATTTTATTATGTTGTGTTCTTGGGTTGAGCTAGTTAACTCGATTAAATGTCTTGCCATTATCTTAAGACGTCCTTAATTACGTGAAATTGCAAAGCAAATGAAGTCAGATGTGATCTAATGTAGGCGGTAAGAGCGCTAACTAGCAACAGAATTGAAGGTAGTAGCGTGTCAGTCAGGTAATTTGGAGGCGGCTCTGTGAGCGCGGTTTAAGAAACGAAATTTTGGCGGGATGAGTTAATGAGAATTAAAACATTCAATGTACAAAATATAGAATACTCACTGAAAGGTTTATTATGACATAATAAATAATAAAGAAAGTTTATTTATTTTAAAATTATATCTTATTACTATTGTTTGTATGTACACATTGTTTGTTAACATGTTTATTTACTTACTTACACTGCTCACTTAGCTACCCGAAGTGGGTCTAGGCCTCTGCTACCAGTCTGCTATCTGTCCAGTCTTGTGCGCCCTTCTCTCGGTTCTCTGCGTGCAGGGCACGGAGGTCTTTCTCCACCTCGTCCCTCCATAGGTATTTGGGCCTTGCAACTGGTCATCGACCACTAAGATGTCCCATGTAGGCCCTTTTCACCGCCTTATGAACTGGCATACTTTCGAGACGTCTGAGCCAACGGAGTCTTGCGCACTTCATTTCTTCGATAATTTTGTTCTCAGAAACGATGTCCTCCAGCTCCTGGTCGTCCCACCGTGTTGGTCCCGGGATCATTAATAACATAGTTATGCAATTTGTTTACCCATCTTTCTCGTTGCTTAAAAAGGACCATCTATTCTAATAGTATATAAGTCGACATGTAGATACTTAGTTTAACGAGGCGTGCGCTTTTGTCTATCCGACGGCATCAATCTCTTATCTCTTACGTTGGAGCCACGCCCACCGACGTTAAGTGCTGCGGGTGCAGGAAGCCACAGGCGCTTAGGTACGACAGCACGCAATTCTGCCTTCAGCCGTATTACAACGCTTTGCACACCTTCACACTAATTGAATCCCGGTCTACTTACTACTCTTTATGTGTTTAGTGTGTAACACTAAGTAACATCCACTTCACAACTGGTAATCACGATCACGTGGTTCTATCGATATTATACAACTGCTTAATGCAACATATGCCATCATAACTGGCAACAAGATCGTGTAATCAACTGAGACGACGATATAACACAGATTGCACACTTTAGCACTCTGCAAAGTGTAAAGGTACTTCTTTCACGCCAGTTTAGGAAACAAAGCCGTTAATGAAGACTCGCTCCACTTTTATAAATTTCTTGTTTATTAATGGGGTTTTTCCTGCTCCAGTGTGAATATTAACTTCGTACTTGAAAGCGAAGGTACAAAGCGGTATTTTAATTATTTATCGATAGTATGGATATATAGTAAACTATAACAAAAGCCAAATCATATCTGCAAACTAAATACGCATCTAAATGTATCAGTGTCTTTTATTGAAAAAAATTTTTGTGGTTGTTGCATTAATCAACTTTTGTTCACATCTTTTCTTTATCAATAAGAAACCAGTCATTGTTTTAAAAAGGCTGAGTGTGCTCAAAGACAGATTTTAATTACAGTTCGCAATCGGAACACGTTCCAAACGGCTGTTACGGTAGTTAATATATACTGGATATTTTTGCGTTTGCCACAAAGGTCCCGTAACGAAGTGAAATAGCCAAATAAGAAGGTCTTAATGTCGCAGTTAGCTGAGAATTGTCCCTTGTGAATGCGGGGTCATTAGCGCTGTGTTATTGCGAGTTACCCTTAAGAACCGGCACCGGGCGCGCCAGTCACGTTTAATCTGAATTTTCCTTATACTGTACGTACTCCGCGTAACGCGTACGAAATTTTACAGCACGGTTTGCTTGTGCGGAATGAGATTACACAAACAAATACGAGAGCGTGCTCACGTTAGTCGATTAATAAACTCTTAGCTGTTTTCTTGATATTTTGATTCATATCTATAAAATATTTATTTTAGGGTATTTTTTACTAATACAAGCAGTATTATAGTAGGTATACATTTTGTAAATACCAGACAACTACATTATTACTTACGAGATGATTCCGCCAGTGGCTGAATTTAGAAAGGTAAGTCTTGTGTACTATGAAAATTACTTTATACTACTAGTAATTTTGTGACATTGTGTAAACGTGTTCTACTGTACGTCCGTTTATACTGCATATTATAACATACAAAAGTTTGCTTATCTGTTTCCGCTCGCTGTGGTCACAAGTTAACGATAACTGAAATATACGTTAAAAGTCCTCGTCAAAACGAATCATTTGAGACCTAACACAAGGTAGCTGCTTTTTTTGTAATATCAAGTGACGGGACGAACAAGTCGTGTACCTGATGGTAAGCTACACGCCTGTCCATAACAGTTGCAGTGCCACTCAGAGCTTTAAATCGCAATGATCTGAGGGGCACTGCCACTACGCTCGTCACCCTGAGACAAGTTGACAAGTCTCATGTGCTTGTAATTTTACCAGTACCCTTATCCTTCAAAACCGGAACACAGTAATGCTGACATTACTGCTTGGCGACAGAAATAGATAAGGTGGCAGTACTTCCCTGGACGAACTCTTTTACAAGGAGCTCTACTGCTACTGAATGCTGTACGCTGTTGAGGAGTTCCTTGCATCTGTCTGTTATTTTATTTTTATTGAAATTAGACCTTAATGTGCCAATCCTCCTTTTCAAAAAGAAGGATTGGCACATAGGTCTAATAAGATAGAATAATTTTTAACCTTTTAAGTTAAAAATTATTTCTATTGAGTTCTTGGGTTTTCGCTTTTTTTTCTACATAATATATTAATAATAGAGATGAATATGAATAAAATAGAAAAAGGTTTCTCGAAAAGTTGACGAAGCGATTCGTCATTAGCTCAATCAAATTATCACTGAATTATTCTTCCCGGAAGTCGTGAAGCCCTGTCTCGTTTTATATTATTCAGAAATGTCTAATTTAAAATATTAACAGATATTTTAAATTATTTTCATCCGTATTTGCCTACCTAATATTCACAATGAGCGTATACGTTCACACACTGGAAAAAAGGTCGTTAGTTTGGGCCAATAAATAAGTTAACCTTCGCAATTTGTTAAACGCACCTCACTTATCTACATTTTGCTTTTGAATTATAAAACGCTATTGCCTTGGACGAACCCCAGAAACAGCTCCGGATTTAGTTTAAAATATGCACGCCCAGTTCATACTAGATTCTTTAGATTTTACGTTCATAGAAACAAACTATTTTTCAGCTTACCTACCCATATACATCTACCTATATGCTTTTATATTAAAATAACGTCTATACTACATATATCTAATCACATATATGTAGTATAGACCTTATTTTAATATAAAAGCATATAGGTAATAGGTTGCAGTTAGAACTTACGAATAACCAATGAATTCCGATAAAAATATTTTATTTTATTGGTACAATTACAGACATCAGATACAACATAACACAAAAACATTCTCAAAAAGCATTATAAAACTGGGAATTGAGCTACTTGCTCTTATTGTACTATGGTTTTACTAACCAATATAAATGAATAATCCGAAATAAAATCTTTGAATGGAATTGAACATAATCATTAATTAAACTTTCGTTAGTATATTGCGAAAAGATTTTAATAAAACGTTTAGAGACGTAAGTAGATAAATGGGTATCTAGTAACGTCGCGTTCCCAAGGACCCAATTCCTCATTTTGTCCCTGTACGAGGGTCTTAAAATCCATCACGCACGGCGATCTTATTTAGATAAGTAGGACTAGCAGCTGTCGGAAGGCCACCCTGCTTAGTTCGCTTGACTGATTGCTGCTAATGAATGTCACACTCTAATCTTTCCCTTAAAGAGGATTCTTCGCAGGCCAGTTAGGTATTTGATAGTATTGCTGCTATCTTTATCGGTTACTATGCACGCACGGGTGCGAAAGGGAGATAGTATAGGTTTGAAAACGGTTTATGGCGTTTATTTAAAATTCGTAGTTTGATGTATATTCAATTAACAGATGTAGGTAGATGAATAGATATTTCTTTTTGTATATTTACTGTGTTCAGGATTCAGCACAATCGATAAAAAATATATTTTTGTCTTACAAACAACAAACTTACTTAAACTTAACAAAACGAGCTCTTTCTAGTCACAAATTAGCCTGTACATGGGAATGTTGTGTTTGGCGAATGTGATCTTATTAGCGAGTATCGTGTTTTGAGAATATGGTATCCTGAGAATGTAGCATATTGCGAGTATGATGATATTTTGTGGACATGATGTCTTGTGAATCTAATGTTTTGCGAAGATGATATTGTCTATATGATATTCAGCGACAGAGGGGTTTTAATCGGAGTTATATTAAAACTATATAAGATACATTTTAAAGCGACTTTACTTGTTAGATAGTGTCCACGAAACTTCATAGGTACATAATGTATGTACCTATGACGCATTATTAGCCAACGCATATTAGCAAGCATTAGCAAAAACGCTAACGTTAGCAAACGTTGGCAAACGTTAGCAAACGTAAGCTAACGTTAGCAAACGTAAGCAAACGTTAGCAATGGTTAGCAAACATTGGCAAACGTAAGCAAACGTGAACGTTTGAACGACTGCTCCTGAATTGTAGTCCCACTGCAGGCTGGTTCGGTAAACTAGTAACCTTGAAAAGTTTCAGCGTTGCCTTCCCAGTTTTTCTGTCTTAGGTATACAGCGCACAACCTCTCGTCGACAGCGTCAATAGTCTTTATTTGACAAGCCACTCTCATGAGTATTCAAGAATAACTCCTGTTTTCTGTCTGCCGCATGCCCAGCGAGTTGTGGCTCAAAATAACCACAGAGTGGGAACCCCACAACACACGACGGAGACACGGTTGACCTTGTTGTCGATGACGGGACGATTTGGACTCTTAAAGGACTGGTCAGATGTTGCCCAAAACCGGAATCAATGGAAAAAGAGGGAGAGGCCTTTGCCCAGCAGTGGGATAGAACAGGTTCATAATAATAACGATAACATAATTTAGGAGTAACTAAAATACGTTTGAAATAGACATAAGTGACACTTCGTTAGAAATTATTATATTACATATAAAGTATTCACTAAAAATGGATAATCAAAACATTCCCAATTCATTTACTGATTTCAGCGTAACTCCTATACTTTATCAGACTACAAAAATTTGACTGTGAAATTAACACGTTAATGAGATAAATTTCATAAGGCGGTTACTGTTCACAAAGTAACACAAAATAGTCGTTCATTATCATTTCATAATAATTATCGTATATTAAATACTATTAAATAAACCATTATTGTGACGCACGTACTTATTATTAGGTCATTTTTTTCGCGATACTTTAGCGTGAGCTTGATCCCATCGTTCTGTGTCCCATCAATTCCAAAAAAATCCAGTCAACTTTTACCAATAAGTCCCATACAGTTTGGTACAAGCTATTATGGAATGCGGTTGTTTTAGAAATTACAGGCACGTGGGACTCCACGCTCCTTAGATATTTGCGATTTAAAGTTCCGAGTGTCATTGCAACTGCTATGCACAGGCGTGTCGCTTACCACTTACCAAAAAAACGTGGGAAGTGATGCTTTGTAAAGGCGGTATAAATGGAATCCTTGTTGAACAATTCTACGTGTGGCCTCCAGCGACTCAAGTTTTCAACCGTAATAAACACAAAGCTTTAGCTATAGCAATAGCTGAGGTTGGCGCACTGTAGCCTTTTGTAGTTCTCAGCTGCTGTTATGGTAGAGTCTGCGCAATCCATGTTTACATAGGTCAGGTCACATCCTGTTTACCACATTCAGAACCTGCTCAGTTTCCAAGGACTGTCAGGGTCGAGGTAAGTAAGTAAGTAAATACTTTATTTCCTACACAAATTTGTAACAATTTAAATAAAGTAATAGTAATGCATATAGGAAAATTTGTAGAGGCTGGAGCTTAAACTAGGATACCCTGTGCTTTAGGTCCCCAGGACTCCACCTCCCAAATTTCTGAGCAATAAATCATTATGTCTATAGAAACAAATTACATAATAAAAAAGAAAAGAGAAAAGAAAAATAACAAAATAAAAATATGTGAGAGTGCGTGTGACGTATGAGTGCGTGAGTTGTGTGAGTGAGTGCGTGTGATGTGTGTGTGAGTGTAATGATAGGATAGCCAGTATTTTGGTACTAGTGAATGTTCGGTGAATGATATTGTTCAATCGTGCATATGAGGATGTTCGCCCAGCATCCATAATGCACGAGAAGCTATGGTGATCGAAATCGTCAACAGCATCATCACATGTGCATTAAGAAGACGAATGTATTGTCATTTGGCAGAGAGCAAGAGTTCTTCTTGAACACTCATGAGCGTCGCTCGTCAAAAAAAGACTATTGACGCTGTCGACGAGGTTGTGCGCTGTATGCCTAAGACAGAAAAACTGGGAAGGCTACGCTGGAACTTTTCCTGGTTACTAGTTTACCGAACCAGCCTGCAGTGGGACTAGAATTGAGGAGCAGTCGTTCAAAGGTCGAATTAGAATTTTGATTAGAGTGTCACGAGTGAGGTCGTTGAGCAGTGGAAAACTTAGTTAAATGTAGGGACGGATAAGCAGAATTGTATGATAAATAGGGACATGTGGCGTTTGATCTGGAAATTGCCATCTAATTTTTCAGTGAATTTAGTTATCTGATGGTTGTTTGAAAGCCGAAATGGAATTATTGAGGATGGATGCGCTCAAATTGCCAAGGATGTTTATATTGGGAACCAGGACATTGATTTTTTACATAATTTACATTTTACATTTTCCACGGACATGGCTGTAAACAACTCGCTTTTGATGAATTGTGCTCGAAGCGGATGGAAATGAAAAGCCGACTACGACAGAGAATTCGTAAACTAAAACATTCGACACACAAATGGAAACATAAAGTAAGGCTCAACTTACACGGGCGAAGAGTCGAAGCGTCGCGTCGCGACCTGTTTTTCAACCACATCGCCTGGAGACGCGAGCGCCGCGAAGCCGCTGCAACCAAGCGTCGACGCGGGTTGACGCTTGACTACATATTTGCATAACACAAATTTGTACCTTAATAATGGGAAACTAAAGATGAATATGCTATAGGCGAAAAACATGACGCGTCGCGACGCTACGACTCTGCGCCAGACTGTGTTGAGCCTAACGTTCAGGGTGTTTAACATATTGATATGACAACATACACACTGACGCATTGTAACGGAACGTTACAACGTTTTTAAATTAATTTTAGGATAAATCGTTTTTCAAATTTAACACTATTTAAAATTTAACACAATATTATCTTCAACAAATATATCCTATTTTTAAATAATAATTGATTATAAAACATTAAAACAATGATTTACCATAGAATAAGTTGGTTTCATCTATGGCAGCTTACGTTGCATTTTCGAATGATGTCGGAGACGCAGAGAGAGAGACGTAGAACACCGAAATCGGTGCCGGGCGCCTGTCGAGCTCAGACAGACAGCGTCAGAACGTCTTTAGAGCTAGCCCACGTTCGGCTCGGCCGCGCTCATTAAAAAATCCGTTAACGTATTTTGAAAAGTGCACAATTTTTTTTTTTAACAAAGATTATTGCTTCCCAATCACATTAAACGTACTTAAATAGTTGTGGAAGTGAAAGTTCCCGCTTTAGGGTAAGTTGAATGACACGCAAAACACTTGTAACGCTTTTATTTGCTAATTTCATGTTTTGTATTGTACCACATTGTACTATGTCGTTATTGCAGCTCCTTCTACGATTATATAGTGTGTGCGTTATTATTTATATTAATTGTATTTTTCACCAGACGTTGTTTTCTTTGGCTTATTTAGTTTTTATACTTTTCTAACAATAAGCAAAGGTCTCGGCCTTCAGCCTTATTACCTAAATTTTTTTTAAATCTATTTTTACATATTTTAAACTGCAACTCCGTTCTGGTCGCGCCACCGGCAATTGCTACTACGTAGGTGCTTCTCTACTTCTCTTTTGCCGTCGGTGGGCTTTCAGAACGGAGGCAAAAGGACTGTTACTATCAGTTGGTTGTCCATTGCAGGACTCACCTTCGGGATAATAATTACCTTCGGATTAAACTACCTTCGGGTTGGAAAGCTATCTTTGCTGAGCTTCCTTCGGGTTCATACACCTGGAGCTTGACTACGTCCGGACTAGGACGAAGTCAATTGCTGCTCGTCCTGTGGCCCTTTTTCTGCGCCGGCAAATATACAGGGGAGTACCATTCTTGGAAGCGGAAAACCTAAAGTCTTAAGGCACGTTACCACGACTCGTAGTAAATTTATGTACCATTATCTTATTTCAAAATTTAAATTTTAAATTGTAATTTTTTTAATATACCTAATTATAATTATTAATACAAAGATCGAACACTCAGAAAAAATTCCTTCGATCCGGCCGGATTCGAACCGACGTCTTCTAGCATACCGTGACAGACGCTATACCAACTAAGCCACGGAACGAACCAGCGGACCTCACGAATTTTTCTATGTGCTTGCGTCGTGTCTTTGTATTTGTTTTTTCAACGACTTTTTAGTCGTAGCGCCATCTATGAGAAATCTATGAAACATTTATCACCCAGTTAGTACCTTTACAGTTATCAGTGCTGGCGAGAGATGTCGCTATTCGCTGTATTTTAAATTTTTATTGAATTGATATTAAATTATTTTTTGTGAAATTACTCCACTAGTTCGTTATAATTATTAATACAAAGATCGAACACTCAGAAAAAATTCCTTCGATCCGGCCGGATTTGAACCGACGTCTTCTAGCATACCGTGGCTATACCAACTAAGCCACGGAACTGAGTGTTCGATCTTTGTATTAATAATTATAACAAACTAGTGGAGTAATTTCACAAAAAATAATTGAATATCAATTCAATAAAAATTTAATATACTTAATTAATTCAATTTTCGGATTTCTTTGTTTGATTTTTAACCCTCATAGGAAAAATACAACTAGGGTATCAAACCCGGTACAATATTACAAAAAGTTGTAATGTGTCGAATTTAAATTTTCTTTCTTGTTTTAATTTTTTTTGTTGACGAATTATTGTAGTAGTTTTTTTTAGTCGCGTAGAAAAGCTGCAGTGTGATGCAGAATGCTTCATCTCGCGACTGCTTGTTTATTTTGTGAATTGTTATTTTCACTATTCTGAAAACAAACAATGGATGCGAGTAGTGGGCCGGCTCTGGTAGTTTGTATTTACAATGCTTTTTTTATCACTGGAACATAAAAAATGGCAACCAACTGTCCGGAATATGCTATAATAAGCTGTGAATTTCTGTGAATCTTATCATGTAATGTGAATTTATTTTCAATTTAAATCTATTTAACTTATTTAATACAAAAACAATGTTGGTTGATTGTTATAGATTTCAATGGTATATTTTTAAAGTTTTTACAAAAATATTGCGATTTAAAAAGACACTTGTTATCATAATAATATAAAAATAAAAATTTTAAGCAAAGTTGTTAGAAAAAACTGTTTCATCCTTTTAAATTAACACATCTTAAAAATTCCTTTGAGCTGACGGGACTTGAACCTGAGTCTGTATGCCAATCTATCGCTAGTAAGCAGAACTTCCGAACTTCTCTATGCGTTTGTTATAGATCTTTATTTTTAGTTTTAACGGCTTTTTTACTGTAGCGCTACCTGTGAGAAATTTGAAAGTTTCTCTTCACCTTTACGCTATTAGAAGTTGACAAGAGATGTTGCTTATTGAATTGTATTATTGATTTTATTGAATACCATGATGTTTTACTACCATTAATTTATTTTTTTTGAAAAATTTCTTTACGTGTGTTCCAATCCATTTTGAACAAAAAGTAAACAACATTATTTGGTTAAAATTGTAAAGCAATCACTCAATAAATTGAATAAGTAACATTTTCACGTATATTTTGAAATTTTCGACTTGATATCATCATCACTTTTTACAACAATATTCATTTGAATAGCATCGTAAAATCGTATTTGAAAAATGGTAGTCCAAAAGTGAGGTTATTTTTCTTCTATACATCTGTCTTGTCTATGGTTGCATAGTGCTGTATGAAAAAAAAAACACTCGGTGCATTCAATAAAAGTTTTTGTAATCGATTAGTAAATCAAATATTTCAATCGCATTCGAACGAGTCTCTAGGGGTCGTATTCTAGAACTCTACTCAATGCTCAAGTCAGGATTTGAGTAAGGTTTAAACACTCGAAATCATACTCAAGTCCCTGCCATTATGGTCGTATTTCCAGTGCTTGTGTTTCCAGTGCAATCCTGACTTGAGCATTGAGTAGAGTTCTAGAATACGACCCTAAGTGTCTAGTCTACAAGAATTTGAAGGAGGATTTAAAATTAAGATTTCGGAAATTTTAAATATATTTTTTATTTATTTATTTATTTCAGGTTACAAAAGACCCATAAAACACATACCTTATAGACTAACATACATAAAAATATGATAAAAACAATTTATTTATTTACAAGTATGGACCGTGACGTGAGACGCAACGTGGGTGTCCGATAGCCGTCCTCGGAAACACTGGAACATGACACCCTTCGAACAAAAGTGGAGGACTTTTTCATGAAGGAGTATAAAGGTTATGTAAGGGAAACCGCTATTATGATCCAATTGAACAAATCGATTCATTAATTAATTAATCGATTTGTAGTTGGCATTACAATTGGCCATCACTAAACCGTCTATGGCCCGTCCATGTGACTTGTTTGTTTACATTTTGTTCAAAATGGATTGAAATCAAGTATAGTTTGTTATAATTACATATTAATACAAAGATTGAACATAAAGAAAAAATTCTTCGATTTGACACGAATGTAACCTGCGTTGTAACCTAATGTCAATCTAGGGCAACAAAGGAGTATCATGATAATAAAGCATCATGGTATTGAATAAAGTCAACATTAGGTATAGTTTAATGACGACTGACGACGACTACGGTCGAGTGGCATGCACACCGGTTTTCATGGTGTCGCCATCTCTGAGGTTCGATCCCAGGCCGGGGCAAAGAAGAGAGTAACTTTTCTATATTGCCTCGCATCTGGGTCTGTTACCGTCGTTGTTATCGATTTCCATAACACAAAACACAAGTGCTTTATTATAAAAAAAATAAAATAACGGTACTTACTTTGTGATCAGAGCAACGTATGCGATGTTCTCTAATATTGTTGTTGTCTAGTTTAGTTATTGTGGCTTTAAATGGCTAGCTCATTGTCAGTGTAGTAAACGCAATACTGTAGTCTTGAGAGCCATTTTCTTAACTTACTTATACGACGTGATATCAACGTTTTCCTTTATTTGGTTGAAATTACTTACCTCTACCTCGTTCACACTACAGATAAAATTTATTTAATTGATCAAATTCGTTGATTGTTTAGTAACGAATATTTATAATTCACAACTCATTATTTTTAAGTGCTACTAGTTGTTTTGAAGTTGATACTAACAGAATAATTACAGTTTCACTACGCCTGGTCAAAATTAGGTATGCAAACATTATGAAGACATAATTGTCTAATGTTAGTAATTATTAACCAGAAAACAAGTAAGTATAATTATATAAATAAAAAAAGTTTTTTAATCATCACACTATTGCATGCGGTGACAATGAATTGGGTTTTTAAGTAATAACAATGAAAATAAAATGTATCTAGATGTCAAAATAATTTAACAAAGCGAAAATAAATTATATAATGCTAATAAATTTCAAATATAACGACGACCGATCATTAGTGTTAAAACTTAATTATAAACAATTAAAAAAGAGAAGGTAACTGCCTCCGTGGCGGAACGGTTACCATGCTGGTCCAAGGTTCGATTCACGGGTCGGGAGAAATATTTGTATAGTCTACATTTATTTCTATCTTGAGTTTGGGTGTAATTCGTGGTTGTCTATGTGTGTCCATGGCACTCGCGACACAGGGTTTCCCTAGCGCGAGGCTATGTTGAGTGTGTGCGTTATTATTTAACATTAATTGCTATGTAAATGCAATAATTGTGATTGAAATGTTCAAAAAGACGGATGTGTCATAAGCGTCCGCATCGTAAATATTCGAAAACCATTCAAATGTAAGTTCTTGCAATCAGTCCGCGTCGAGTCGAACGTGACATTTGTAAATTTTTGTCAATTTTCAAGAAAAATGTCATCGTGTGTATGTATTTAGACAATACTTTAATTGCTATGTTAAAGTAAACAAAACACAAGGAATTACATACCACGCGTAAGTTAGTACATATTTATTAATAAATACCACTTACTAATTGTAGACACAGAAAGTAAATTATTTTTGTAGCGAGTGCGTTGAGAACGCATGCACTCCAGTCATAGAATATACATAAAATGTTGATCGGCAGACGACCATTGCAGGCAGTAAATAGCCATTAATTATCTGTTCTACATATGTCTTTATTTTCTCCATAATGTTACGTAGAAGATGGATGTTAATTAATAAATAAGTTAATCATAAAATAATTTCCGTAATGTATTTAAGGTAAAACTGCCAAAAAATCTTATTGCCTTTAAAACAGTATTGTTCTAAGGTAGAAGATTTTATAAGACTTGTAAATATTTTTTACGTCTGTTCAATAACAAAATAATTTTGTTTTCTTCTTCTTACCTATTTTTCGAAATGTTCGTTCTGTTCCACAAAATCATCCGCGGCAATGCATTTGAAGCGCGACAGATTTCAAACGTCGATTATTTTGAACGATATCTTGAATGAATGAATGAAATATTCTTTATGGCACATGAAATTACAGTTAAAATACAATACAATAACTTAGGTATAAAGATAATAAGATAATGTGCAACAGACACTCAGAATCTTAAATCGTAAAGATCTTAGGGGCACTGCGACTGCGTTCGTCACCCTGAGACATACGTTGACAAGTCCCATGTGCCTGTAATTTCACCAGCACCCTTTACTTTTCCAAACCGCAACGCAGTAATGCTCACATTACTGCTTGGCGGCAGAAATAGGTAAGGTGGCAATACTTCCCTGAACGAACTCCTTCACAAGGAGCTCTACTGCTGCTAAAATGGACCACAATATACTATTTACAGAGAGCTAGAATTAAACAAGCTAAATACATAGTTAAGTGTTTATTTACTAATTAATAATTGTATAAATTATCAAAATCAAGCTACGTACATAACATGGTTTGAAGTGATAATTATCATTGATAATTGTCCTCATAAATAGAGTTTGGTAATTTTGTAATGTATTATTGGTATTTGTAAAATCGCTTGGAACAACGAAATGCTACCGCTAACAATTTCATGCCATATATTTGTGTCAGAGACCAATTCAAACGTTCCAAATGTCAATTTCAAAAAATGTCACAAGTCAAATTGCATTTTCAAAAGTTTTCTTCATGTTTATTTACTGTTCTCACTGTTCGTCATTTTTAGTCAAAAATTAAAAAGACTAAACTATAAATCAGCATAGATAATTATCATGATAACATCGAGTATATAACTACTCGATGCATGATAATTATCTAAGAAAATCGAGAACTTGATAGTTTCGAATCCTCGTATGGTATTTCGGAATAAAGGGTTTGTAAATATCTAAATATATTATTATGTGAAAATTCGTCAACGGCATCTAATTAGCAGTATCTACCCGAGAAGTTGCAAGCGAATTGTAATTGATTCAACACTATCTTATTTGCTACAATGCAAAGGCAATCAGCACTCGCAACCCGTCGTCTGTCGTTGCAGTGTGTTAAAACAAACTTCGTGCAACGTCTCTAGTTCTCTGGTCCTATACCTTTAATTTGGGATCAGCAAATGAAAGGCGTCCGTTCGCAGTAGGCACATTTGATCCCTTTGGGAGTACTGTTAATTATTGGGTGCCGAGCCAGCACAACTGAAATCGCCGCGCCAAAATATCAGTTTACGTGAAGTTTCCGAAGCGTGTACGCTTAATTACGAATGCAAGGCATAAGTTAACGTCCATTAGAGGACTTTGCGGTGGTGTTTGTTAACAATTAAAATGAAGTTTCGGAGATCCACATTTATGCATGTGGTCTGTGATACTGGTGCTAATTAATATTTATTTCGTCTGCAGAAGAACTAATGTCATAAAGCATGACGCAAAAGCTGGACTTTTTCCGCAAATTAATGTTTAAAACGGTGCGGTTAAAAACTTAAAACGGGGCATATTAGTCCTTCATTAAAAAATTGAAAGCCTCAAAGCAGAGGCTTACCGTGAATAATAAATTACGCGGTTGCGCATGTAGCTGCAAGTAATTAGCTCGTAACTAATGAAAACCGCGTAATTACTGCACTCGGTGTTTGCATAATAGCTAATAAGCTTGATAGAACATTCGCGTGTAGCCCGCTTAAAATGCCTGCATTACTTACTAGTAACCTACTCGATACAGGTACGTACGCAGGGTGAATTAGAAAAATCAGATGGTTTAAACATGAATGTTGTATGTTTCTTACAATTTTTAAATTAATATCGACTGATATCCATAATGGTCATTAACAAAAAGCCTAGCAAAATCCACGTAAGCCTGCAGGTACCTGTTGTGTACTCTCATCCTGTGCCTCTCCCTTGACGAAAACAATAGAAGTTAGGCACGTACTTAAATACCTAGCACCGCGTCTGCCTAAAGCTCGTTCATTAACGCCGAGAAACAAGGAATGCTAAACGTTTAAAATTTTCAGGAAAGAAATATGTAGGAAGCGGTGCGCAGGCACGGCGGCGTAGCGTCTCAAAAGGCGGATTCGTCGGAATCTCGCCAGTTTAATTAGACGGTTTAATGAATGTCGGGGCACGTACGCTGTAAATGCGGCCCATTACCTGGTAATTCACGCTACGATAACAATGGGCGGGCGTGCCACCTTGGAGACAATCATCGCGACAAAGATTTCGCGCTTTTCTACGGAAATACCCACTTTGCACCAACTTCCCAGTTTTGAAAGGGGTTTTGCCGAGTTTTGAATTCGCACCTTTGATGCAATAAGGCCAAAATGACAACAGGCTTAAAAATCTCTACGAACGTAGTTAGTCGTTAATGTTTATGCTTTTTTTTTTAATGATAAGAAGTGACGGGACGAACAAGTCGTGCGCCTGGTTGTAAACAACGCGCCTGTCCATAACAGTTGAAGTGCCACACAGAGCTTTAAATCGCAAAGATCTTTTGCGAAGATCTGAGGTGCACTGCCACTGCGCCCGTTACCCTGAGACTTAAGTTGACAAGTCCCATGTGGCTGTAATTTCACTGCACCTTTATCAAAACAGGAACGCAGTAATGCTCACATGTCTGCTTGGAGGCAGAAATAGGTAAGGTGGCGGTACTTCCTTGGATGAACTCTTTCATAAGGAGCTCTACTGCTACTAAATAGAAGAGTTATAAAATTTCCCTTATACATAATTTCTGTCATGTAGTTCGTATTATTTTCATGTGATAAAAGCACTATTGACATTCGTCAAAAGTCTCAAGTGGCTATAATATACCATGAATATCAAGTTCTAATATAATTATAGTTAATGCTACTCTGTATATAAGAAAATTGAAAGAAGAAACTATAGTGGTATCTACGGAATAACTTTAAAATGCTACCTACAATCATGCTACATAAATTTTGTAAATATTTTATTTTAACAACATTATTTCTATTAATAAAGAAAATGAATTTATTTATAAAAGCAAATTAAAAATAAATAAAACACATTAATAATTCTAATAATTTATTTCAGTGCAAATGTAAATGTATATAATAACGTATTAAATTCGTATAGAGAGCTTTTATTTTGTCCTCAGTTCATTATTATTTTTTTAATTTACCCTTTGACCCAAATGTTACCTAGAAATGATTGCTATCTAGCAGTAAGGCCGATTATCTTTTCTTTTCCTTTTATTGTATTTGTCTGTTTGTGCATTAAAGAGTATTTGTTATTAATAATTACCCTGTGAGAGACTTATATGTAGATCACAAGTAGGTACACTAATTCGGTATTCAGTAATTTAAAAAATACTCTTAAGATATTTGCCACTTCCGTGAATATTGTGACTGTTATTCAAAACAAAAGTTTCCTAAAACGTCTAATGAGTACCAATAGACTGAGAAATAAAAGTTACTTGTATACATTACGATTTTATGAAGTTGAATATTAGAAAAAAGACTTCAAAGACGACAACAAATAAGAGTAGCGATTGTTGGAATTGTTCTTAATTTTTCTTTAAAAGCTTTTACATTTCCAGTTATTTATGCAAATCCAAAAGTCGGGAGCAATAACATAGGAAAAATATTGCTGGCGGCGACACGGGTCTCCATAAAATGGCATAAGCGGAGCAAACTTGAAACATAATTTAGCCGTTTGCTTCCACTCTCACTGTTCAGGCTCATCCTTGCTCAGCTAACTTTAGTATGGCGAATATTACCAAATGGCCTTAATCCTGCCATGCTTTTATCAGAATTACCCGAAATACGATTATAAAATACGATACTTGAGATAAATTGTAATTAGAATTTAATGGAATTTTCTTTCGAGCTTTTAATTTTCTGCAAGTATATTTTTTCTTTTGAATTAAAGTAGCATAACTTGAATATTTCGATGCCATAAAAAATACGAAACGGCGTCTGTGTACAGAGTTCATAATTTAACCGACATGGATCATTCTATATCTTTAAAACAAACAAAAAAAATGTTTTGAATTTTTGGAAAAACAGGGTCTTGAATTTTTACTTCAATGTGATGCTATGTTAAGAGGTTTCGGATAAATAAATCTTTGAAATTTTTATAAATTCCAAGTATTTCTTTTTTATGATACTAAGTAACGGGATGTGTTAATGCCGCCGTGAGCCTGGTGGTAAGCGACACGCCTGTCCATTGCAGTTGTAGTGCCACTCAAAACTTTAAATCGAAAAAGATCTCAGGGGCACTGCCACGGCGCCTGTCGCCCTGAGACAGAAGTTGACTAGTCCCATGTGCCTGTAATTTTACCAGCACTTTTTCCCATCAAAATCGGAACGCAGTAATGGTCACATTACTGCTTGGCGGCAGAAAAATTTAAGGTGGCAGTACTTCTCTGGATGAACTCTTTCACAAGGAGCTCTACTGCTACTAAGCTTATACAACGAATCACATAGTTACAAGAAACCATTGACGTCCCGCGGGTATTGTTAAATGTGACTAAACACTATGTTCACTGCAAACGATGTGCTTTTAAGAAATAGTCCCTGTTTATGTGTAAAGACTTATTATTTTTGTACTTGGAGACACGCTATCAGATTTTTAACACATTGTCATGTTTGATTTTTTTCCCAAATACGCAAATCTTATGCATTTAAAGTCGCGCCTATTCTATAATATGGCCACATCTGCAAATGACAACTTTTAGGACAGTGGTTTACAGAATCTATGAACGAAATTAGCGACTGAACAAACGTTACTAAAAGCACTATTGACGTGTGACCACATATTGCTTTATTACACCAAGGGCACGAAGCATGTTATTAACCATAATATTGCTGAATTCTTTATGATCACTTTTATGGCGTAGTAAGCGAGGCTAAATACTAATCAGAATAAAATATGACGATCCAATATGGATGCGCAAAAATAAGAATAGTTTAAAATTACAAGATTGTCATCTTACTACAGGGCGTTTCCTATTCCTTGGAGACGGTCCGCCACATTGGTTCAATGCGGGATGGGGATTTAGACACCTTTGGAAAGTTTGTTGGTTCGTACTAGTAAAACGTAGTTGATAGAAAACGGAATATATTTTAGTCAAACTACCTACTTAGGAATATTTTGTGATCTCCGAACTAGTTGGTAACTTTACGAGACTGTCTCGTCGTGATGACAGCGCCGCCTGTGCCGTGGTAGCGGTGGCGGAATTCGTCGCGTATCGTCGCTCAGCAGCAAAGAGTAGCGATCCTGCGGTGTCAACGTAAGGCGTGTGTCGCTTGCATCGGCGATGCTGAAGGTGCACAGAGCCCGTGTCGATCAGTGTGAACCATAAGTGTAGTCATTATTACAATAGTAGACAATGTAATGCATTATTCTTAAGCAATGTATAACTCATTATCGTACAACTGTTTAAACTCCTGTTGTTATACTGCTGTTGCGATTGCATCGCGCGAACAAGTGTAAATATGCAATGGCCGTGAACGAGAGATGGCGCTAATCAAATTATTGGATAATTTCTCATCTCTCATCTCTCAATAAAAATTTCTCTTTAGTCACTTTATAACAGTAGCAGATTTGATTTCATTGCGTTAACGCCATTATCCGCGATTGAACAGCAATAGTGTTTATACAATCAGTATTGCCGTGGTATTGCCAGGGTCCTTGAATCGAAATTGAAGCATTGGGTGTAATAACATAAAATCACGTAAAAGTGAGATTCGAGAAAATTGAAAATAAAGTTTTAATGTCTTGTATCTTTTTAATATGTAAAGTATGACTCTTATATACTTGATTTTATTATTTGTCCTATGATTTAGTCAAAAGATTTTAAAACAATCAGAGACATTTGAAAATATTTTTTTTCCTTGTATATGATAATACGATGTAGGGCGGATACGCCCTTGTTTCATATCTATGATTTCACCAAACCGGTAAATTAATGGGGCCTTTGTTTTACTATTGGTTTTTAAGGAAACAAATTGTGAAGCAATCTTATTTAAAAGTTACATTGATAAAAAATTAAACGTATTTTAATCATTCATTACATTGGCTGGATTTAAATGAATCAACAGAATCATCTTCACCCGGTCTCACTGGCCTCCTAGATGCTCCATCTTGAGGATGAAGTCGCTCGTTTCAGACATTTTTTATATTAAAAGAAGTTTTTACAAACTGCAAGTGGCAACGTGTCCGAAATTCAAACGCACATTCCATCCATGCGACAAGGGCGAAGCGCCACCTTCTAAATGAATGAAACTTACGTTACGTTACGTTACGTTTACATTTAGAAGGGAGATCGAAATGAGTTTTTGTCACAAGATATATACAGTGTTATAAATGTTTTGATGCATCAAAACGGGCTTAGGGTGCCGAACGCCCTTGTTGTTCCCAATGCTTCAATTGCATTTAGTCTCCGGAAAAGTTGTATTTTACAAGTTCGTTATTTTAACTAAAAAAATAAAAAATAAAAAGTAAGTACGTATGTCTAAATATCTTTTTTTCTAATTTAAACTATTTAGGATTCACAAAAAAAGGAAAAATCTAAGGAATGAACCATCTGGCATACCTACACAACATTCATTCGCTAGTATCGTCATGTTGTATGCAGAGCTACAAAACAGCGGAATAACAGGGTTTCTGACAACCCATTACAGCTTTTTTTAGTCGCATAACGGTAGAATTCATTATTGACAAAGAACCGTTTTTGCCATGTCTGGGGAACCAGCGCGCCAAGCGCGACGGATGTGTTTCTATGTTGTGGGACTGGCGCACTACTCACACGCATTCCAAGGGCTGTGGGACCTTCTTCCACATGCAGGTTTCATCATAATATTTTCCTGAACCGTTAGCAAAAGATATGAGTACTAAACATCGGTGCCTAACGGTTTACATTGTAGACGCTGGATGCGAAGGTCCCGGGTTCGATTCTCGGTAGGGCCAACTTTTCTAAATTTATGTGTTATTGAGATTTTTTATGTATATTAATTCTCTAAATTACTGATTTTCTAAATTCGTTCGGATCTGGATGTTCTGGGAAGTGCATTAGAATTCTATTGCTCTGGCAATCACAGTATAGGTATTTCACTAATTAGAGACCAGGCAATTATGTGGCTGTCTGGTATAGGTATATTCTTATTAACAAGATTTCAAATACATTCATAGATTTACATATCTAATTTAGAAATTAAAATCGTAGGTACATGCTGCCATATAGGTTCGAACAGCAGGTTTTAGCAGTAGTAGAGGTTGTTGTGAAAGAGTTCGACCAGGGAAATACTGCCACCTTACTTATTTCTGCCGCCTAGCAGTAATGTTAGCGTTATTGCGTTCCGGTTAAAAAAAAGGTAAAGATAAGGGTGCTGGTGAAATTACAGCAAATGGGACTTGTCAACTTATGTCTCAGGGTGATGGGTGCAGTGGCAGTCCCTCTCAGATCTTTGCGATTTAAAGCTCTGAGTGGCACTGCAACCGTTATGGACAGGCGAATATCTTACCATCAGTTCGTTCCGTCACTTGATATTATAAAAAAAATAACCGTTGACCTCTGCGTCGAAATGCTACCTTTCTCCCATTGGCTACTACCGCTCTGTCAATAAAATGTAAATAAATGCAAACAACAACAAAGAGTGCATTCCCTTTTATATTACGAAAACAGAAACAAATTCCAAGAACTAGTGTATGGCTTTAATAATATAAAACTGACGAATGTTATGTGATTATGGGTTAAATAATCACCTGCTATAAAGTTGTTGTTAGATAATTATACATGTTTGACTTGTTGTAATAAACGTCTTCAGAAGGCGTGTACACAGTAAACAGTAGAATAGCGTAAAATTTTATTATTTACCATGAGGCAAGAAAGTATTGGATATGGCTTTAGAAAACATCTATTAAGGTAACATAAAGTTAGCGAATTATAATAACAACTAATAATAATGACACATGGGAAACCCTGTATCGCGGGTGCCGTGGACAAATTCATACATGTTGCGAACGCAACTCAATTTTGTAGTAAAATTTAATATAACTTTCAAAGCATTAACTAAACTCTCGTCTAGGGCACATTACGTAGGCGCCTTTTTTTGAAACAAACAACTAACACCACATACATGTTATTTCTCCCCTACCACAATTTAACGAATTTTTTGTATGAACTCAAAAAGGTCAAAAAGGACGTTCTTTCGAATTGTACTGCTTTAAGAAACCACCACTGTTCAACGATTAATGGCACTACTCCCGTAAATTATTATTTATTTATTACCTATTGCCAATATATTACAGTCAACTTAAATCGTCTTTTAAATTTACGAGCTCGTCCGGATCCTCATCGTCTTCTACTTGGGTCTGGCGGCTACATATGGTCCTTCGAGCCGGCCACGTATAGCCAGCGTCGGCACCGTATCTAGCAACAAAGTGTCTAGTTTTTCTTGCTGATCAATGCCATGATCCTCGCGTCAGACCTGCAATACAACGCAACTTTGACGTTGACGATTTTCTCAGTGGCAGCGACTCCATTGACTCATAAGCAAAGGCGTTGTGAGTACTTTAGAGTCAGCAAAGTTTAATTTATGTAAATGGCAATCCAATTGCCCCGAATTATTAAAATCAAATTTTGTATTGAAAGAAGATAGCAGCAGGCTCTTAATCTTGACAGTACGTTAACCTGTAGAATGCTGGGCTTGTATTGGAATTCAAATTTAGATCATAAGTTGTTCTCTATAGACATCAAAATTCCTCAAAAAATTACAAAACGTAACATTTTATCAGTGATAAGTCAAGTAACTTAAGTATTTTGGGACTCGTCGGGCCATGCATAGTGGAAGCTAAATTTATTATACAAAAGCTTTGGCAAGAAAAATGTGAGTGGGACGACGAGGTTCCCGTAAACATCAAAAATGAATTTGTTTCTTTCGCAGTATCACTTTCAAATTTAAATGAACTTCGAATATATCGATGGATACTCAGCGACTCACCGTCAGTAATTCAATTACATGTTTTCACAGACGCGTCTGAACGAGCATATGGCATATCAGTCTATGTCAGGACAGTGTACGGAAATGGAGCAGTTTGCGTTCGTCTTATGGCCTCAAAGAACAAGGTGGCTCCTCTTAAGTCATCCACAATTCCTCGGCTTGAACTTTGAGGAACCTTGTTGGGTGCAAGACTCTGGACAAAGGTCGTAACATCATTGACCGTGAGTGTTAATCGTAGTTACTTTTGGTCGGATTCCATGATAGTGTTAGGCTGGCTCACAGATTCATCTAACCGTCTCAAGCAATTTGTTCGTAACCGTGTAAATGAGACACAAGAAAGCACGCGCGGACAGACGTGGCGTTACGTACCTTCTGAACTTAGCCCGGCAGATCTCGTGTCACGGGGGATGAAGGCTAATGACATCCGCACATCCACACTGGGGTGGATAGGTCCAGCTTTTCTTCAGCTAATACAAAGAAACTTGAAATGAAACACTGCCAGAAACTTCACTGCACATAAACACACACACAAACATAGATAATGTTAGCATATATTTATCGATTTTTACACAATTGCAAAAATAAAATTCAAAAAATCACGTCTAATTTAACTTACACAGAAATACAAACATGTAAAAATAAATTGCTACACTTAGCACAAAAGGAAATGTTTCCTGTTGCTTTCGTAAAGGAAACCCTTATCATCAAAAAGTCGATTGCTTTCGTTAACACCAGTTTTAGATTAACATAATTTAATGCGTGTCAGCGGTCGTCTTAAGAATTATTATTATAGTTATGACGTTAAGCACCCAATTTCACTGTGTGGCAAACATCATTTGACAAAATTAATTTTCGCTACACAACACATAGCTTTGTTGCACGCCCCACCCCACCTATTGCTTTCAAGCATACGGCAAACATTTTATCCTCTGGGTGGTAGGAACTTTGCTCGAAAAATAGTAGGCGATTGCATTCGATGCATTAGGCTTAAGGCTAAACCCTTTCAAATGATATTGGGCGACTTACCTACAGATCGAACACAATTAGAATACCCTTTTTTACACATATGGATGGATTACGCCGATTCAGTGCTGATAGCCTATCGTAAGGGTAGGGGTAGTATAACAATTAAATCATATATATTAATTTTTGTCTGTCTTTCAGTTAAAGGCTCTTCACCTGGAACTTGTCACGAGCTTAACCAAACAAGCTTTCTTGCTGCTCTCAGCCGGTTCATGCCTCGTCGGGGCAAGCCTCAAACTCTGTATTCTGACAATGGTACTACATTTTCCGGGGCTTCGAATGAGCTTGATAACTTTTAAAAAAATCACTGTAACTCCTTGCAATCAGGTATGGTTGAACAAAATATTAATTTCAAGTTTATTCCGGCTTATTCACTCATTTTGGGGGGCTGTGGGAGGCTGCCACTAAATGTGTAAAACATCACTTAAGACGAGTTCTCACTTTAACTTATTTGACTTACGAAGAGATGAACACATGCCTGATACAGATAAAAGGTATCCTTAATTCTAGACCCCTAAGACACTTATCTACTGATCCACCTGATCTCACCTACCTCTCACCCTCTCATTTCTTTATTAGACGCTCGCTTCTGTCAGTCCCACAACCATCACTGACTGAAGCAAATATTACACGATTCGAGAGGGTCCAAAGAATTGAAAAACTCAAGCAACATTTTTGGAATCGATTTGCTAATGAGTACATTACTCTCCTCCAGCAGAAGATGAAATGGCATTCGTCAGCAGACAACTTGCAGATCGGCACATTGGTTCTCATCATAGAACGCGGGCTTCTACCGCTTCTGTGGCTGCTTGGGCGAGTCGTGAGGCTGTATCCGGGTAAGGATAACGTCGCCAAAGTCGCCGATATTCGTGCCAAGAAAGGCGTTTTTAGGAGAGCATACAACAACCTCTGTCCACTTCTTATAGCTTGCCCATAATAATTATGTATAAAGCATTATTTCGTTTTTTCATTTGTTATGTTGAGTACACTCAACGCCCGGGAATATGTTGCGAACGCAATTGAATTTTGTAGTAAAATTTAATATAACTTTCAAAGCGCTCGCCAGAGGCACACACGTAGGTGCCTTTTTTGAACCAATCAACTAACACCACGTACATGTTAATTCACCTCTACCACAATATAACGAATTTTTTGTATGAACTCAAAAAGATCAAAAAGGACGTCCACTTTCGAATTGTACTTCTTTAAGAAACCACCAGTGTTTAACGATTAATGGCCCCCATAAACCAATAACCTATTGCCAATACATTACAGTCAACTCAAATCGTCTTTTAATTTTACGAGCTCGTCGGGATCCTCATCATCTTCTACTTGGGTCTCACGGCTACAATACACAACCACAAATTATAAACTCACGAGAGAAATAAATGTAGACCAAAGAAATATTTCTACCCTGCCCGGGAATCGTACCCGGCATGGCAACAAATACAAATAAGTACTTCCAAAAATAGATTACCACCAAACCTTTTTTCTCTTTTAAATAACCTGTGAGAACGGCTTACTTAAAAGCGCTTCATTTTTGCAAATGAAAAGTAGAAAATATAAAACAAATATAGTTAACGAACAGCGTTCGTAGAAAAGGGCTACCTCACACCCTCTCGGAATTTTTTCGTTTTGACAGCTACCCCCCGAAAGCAAGGAGTCATTTAATGCTTTGAAGCTAAATAAAGACCCCAATTCTCTTTCACGTTTTATTTCCGCAAACTTTAATATTGAAATGTTTAATTTTTGCTGTGTGGGTTGAGTTACTTCTTGTTAAGGTATTTTAGTATCATTTAAACGTACTATACAATTAATTTATTTTCACAAACAACAACAAACAGGTTTGGTTGACAAAACAAAAAGGTTTGTTTGAAAAAACAAATATACGCGATTTAAATCCGGTAAAACAGTTTCATTTCCTATGTGCAACAATCGCGAAAACCTAAGAACTCGATATAATTTATTTTTTTCAAATTAATAATAATAATAATTTATTTCCAATCACTATGCCATTGACCTTAAGACCGCTCTGTAAAAGTTACGTACTATTTGTTAAGCCTATGAGAGAGCGAAACCGGTACTAGTATACCAATGTGCTACAGTATTCCGATCTCCGGACTTATCTATAAATAGATGAAATGTGTAAATGTAATAATAGTACAATAATAAAAACATAATAATAAAAGGAAAAGAAAAAATATACTTAAAGCGTAATATAAACAAAAACTATAGACAGAAACTATAGTACTTTTATTTTCATTTAAGCATTTTTTCAAAATACTTTTGAACAAAAGTTTAGCTTTCTAATTCTGTAATTCCGATACCTACTCTGCAATTGTGATATTATTTATAGCTCTCAGACGGGGTGTCAGATTGCACCAATGTGTAATTATATGATAACAAAATGATGGCAGTATCGTCGATGTAATGAAAATTATAAATAAGACACTGAAACTTTTGAAAGCCTATTTTGATTTCAACTCTGGTCACACTAACTCGGGTTTCCTTTCACATAAAAATAAAATACCATGAATAGAAACAAAGTTTCTTTGGAGACAATGGACAAGAAATTATCCTTTATTAGCTTAGCACCTCATCTAAAAAATTTGCACGTTTGTGGGATTTATCAATTAAATCCTCATTCACCGAAGCTTCATAAACTTTTTCATAGTATCTATATGAAAATAATTCTGATCCTTCTTTTACTCTTCATGGTGCAACAGATTTTGAAAATATACCAAGTAAACTTTTTTTTAAAGCTTTTAATTGCAAATTAGAAGAAATATCATTAAGAAACATTACTAAAAAATATAAAGTTTAATCATCTTTTAGGTGCGCAACGACGCAAACAAAGTCATGAATACTATGTTTTTATTATTGACACATTCTGATAGTATTTACAAACAGATGATACTGTGGATTAAAGCTGACAAAATCGAAGAAATTCTTGAAATTATGAAAGGTGGAGTTTCTATACATTACAGTATATTATAAAACATTTATAAATAATGACTACTAACTACAAAAGTAGCGTTAATAAGTGTTAGCAGAATGGAATTTAAAAAGATATCGTTATAATGTTAACGTAAAAATTCAAGTTCTGAGTTCTGGGTCACTATAGTAAAAATTTAATTTCATGCATTCAATTTTTACGTTCTTATCGATGACATACTAATGTATATATATCATCGATACGATAAGAAGAAGAACGTAAAAATTGCATGAAATTAAAGTTTTGATGTTATAGTTGTCTGTATGAGTAAAAAATGGGTTATTTTTACCTGTATGTCTTTCAGGTCCGATATTTAACCAAGACTCGACGCATCACCAGGAGCACCTCTCTCAAACCGTGATGCAGGCCCGATTGCTCCTGCGGGCATTCAACAACGCCGCTCTCTCTACCTGTCTCCTCTGGGTCCTCTACCCGGTTATATTGTATGCACAAGGCAAGTCCGTTGAATTTGCGATATGGTTGCCCTTTGACGCTAACACGAGCCCGAAGTGAGTTTATATTTGATATTTCCTAACGTATTACTTACAGTATATGAGTGAGTTTCTAGTACAATATCTGTTCCGTATCTAGTTAGATTTTAATACACCCAGTTGGTTGTAAAATATCTTATTATTATAAGATAATTATAACATGCTATTTAATACTGCTACGTATAATAATTCGTCAAGGATAATCTTGAAGAGTAATGCTATATTTTATTTATTTATTTAATATTCACACATAATAAAATAGGTATTCACACTTACTAAAACACGGAAACCCGTGAGAGGTTTAAAATGTAGCTAAATATCTGTAAAAAATTATACTTTTAAATACTAATGTTTCAGTCCTACGACGTAGACGCCGCTACGCCGTAATAATTTTCGCCACAAGCTGTAAACGTATAGTACTTTGTTTATTTACATTTTATACTTTGTTTCCCAGCTTCTATATAGTAGTGATCTACGTATGGATACAGACGTCATGGGTTGCTTTCAGTAATACCACAATGGACGCTTTTATATCGTTCTTTCTAGCTCAGTGCAAAACGCAACTGTCTATTCTCAGGTGAACTTTAAAACATTCTGTATATTCCTTTATATTCGTATGAGAAGTAAACGTACATCTCAGGGACTTAGGGATTATACATAAAATACGCAGTAAAATTTTGCCTGTGTTCTTTTCATACATGTGCAATGTAGAAGTTTTATTAAGTTTAAAGTGTAATAAAACAATTTATTTCTCTCATTACCTTTTAATATTAATTTCCACGTGTACTGTATCTATAAGTTTAGTTAAGTATCGTATTTCAATAAAAGCATCTTATTGGAGTACTCAATTTTCAGACTGGAGCTAGAAAATGTAGCTGAAAAAAGCAAAGAGGAAGCATCACGTTTATCAAGGCCTTTATCGGTAGTGCTTCAGGAGCGGTTCACTAGGATAATGATATATTACGATGAAATTATTAAGTAAGCCATGTCTAGAAGTTTTAGCTAACTAGTGATAACTTCTTCTCATAAGTTACTGTAGGGATAAACACGACATAACTAGTTTTATCGAGTTATTTGTTACATGATTTAGTTAAGTACATAGTACGAGTATTTACAAATGATTTATCCTCGTAAACAACCAATGTTTTTTTTAACGCACGCACTCATAGCCCCGCACTAAGGAAACCCTATATCGTGGGTGCCATGGGTACAGACATAGACATATAGTACAAACTGAAGAGATAAATATATGTAGACCATACAAATATTTCTCCTGGTCCGGGAATTCTGCGTGGCAGTCCAGCATAGTAATCGTTCGGTCATGGAGGCAGTCAATGTTTGTTATAAGACAGCGAGGGCAAATGTTATAAGCCTATAAAGGTTTTAAGCGTATTTTTCTTCTAAGGTGAAGCTGAATATTACTTATAATAATTTTTAACCTCCAAATGAGTTAACTTGGCTGTTTTAGTATCTTTTCTGTAATGCAGGGAGAGTGTAGCGATTGTAAAGATAACAAACAAATTTTAATTAAATTATATGTACAAAAAGATGTCTACGTAAACTCCTTTTGAAGGGACTGGCCAGATGTTGCTCAAGATCGAGAGCAATTGTAAAAGAAGGGAGAGGCCTTTGCCCAGCAGTGGGACAAAACGCCCTTAAAAAATATACAAAATATAATACCAAGGGCTACCTTGCCCAACCTATCAGCATAGGGGCATGCTGCCAGCATCTTGGGCACCTTACTGAGGGGACCCTGTTTCATTCCTATAATTTAATCCTAGTATTTAGTATTTAAGCTTTTATTATACATTGCCTGTATATTTTAACTTTTTGTCTAATAAATTTGTTCATTCAAATACAATATCCTTTTTAGGTTTCATGGAAAAGTACAAGAAGTTTTTGGTGGAGTTATTTTCTACCTATTTTTTGTAAGCGGATGGATTATTTGTACAACTGCATATAGAACGGTCAACGTAAGTATTTATTTGTATTAACATTAAGTAAAACATTAAATTTATAATGATTTTAAGCAGCTAAATAATGCGTGAATACAAGGGTGACTGAGTTATTAAACTGGCTATTTTTTGAGATATTTTACAGATAAACCCAGCTTCAATGGAGTTCGTTTCGATGATAATGTACATGTGCTGTGTTTTAACTGAATTAATCCTGTACTGTTATTTTGGAAACGAAGTAAATTTTGAGGTAAATAGTTTCTTTCTGCCTGCCTATTATCTACCGGTTATAGTTTCACTGATAGGTCTCTTAGGATGGTAGAATATGCTCTCCTATTTAGTACTTTTTAATTCATTCAATAAACAAATTTGTAGCTCCTAGTGTTAGTTCATCACAGGAATTGTCAATCACAGGAGTCACATCGATAAATTATTTGCACAGAGTGCCACCTGATATAACAAACATAAAGAGTTACGAGTGCAGTAGTCGGAAATTTAAACGAAGTGCAAGAATTTCTAATTACGATACAAATCGACAAGTCGAAGCTTCTATAAGTAAAAGCACAACCACAGACAACTTAACAGATACATCACTCTCATACAAAATTGAAAAAAGCACGCGGTCAGAGAGGTGAAAATAACGTTGCAGTCGTGCGGAACTGAATACGCTAGGATTGTACAAGGATTGTAATGTAATTGAAAAACTTGCCTTGTGTGTGAAGTCCCCAGCCAGAATTGGGCTTGCGTGGCGGAGTACGGCCTAAGTTCTATTCTTAGAGGACGCTTGTGCCCTGCAATGGGAGGATGATGATGATTTAATATTTAAATCACTGAGAATCATTCATTTTACATCCATTCACTAAACAATAATTACGCAATTGCGACCTTGCGACGATTTTTCTTACGAAACGTGCCGTGCGACAATTCAGATGTGCGTGCAACACCCTCTGAACGCTTGCACTGCCGGCGACAAGTGGTAGGCACATATAGCGTAACCTCAGGCGAGTGACGGAACCCTGACACAATGAACAAAATTTTCAAGATTAATATTATATGTATTTCATTATTCGACTCGACCAAAGTCAAAGTCAAAGTCAAAGTCAAAGTCAAAGATTATTTATTCC